>NC_083793.1:2668873-3256373 GCF_015708825.2 Lethenteron reissneri | reverse complement strand
GCTTATCTCCAAGTCAACTAAGTTTTAAAACTGATAGACCTATTTTTATTTGCTTTTATCAGATTTAACTTGCCTTTACCAACGAGCACTGGCAAACTGTGACTTAGTGCCGTAACTCAAAGAGAGAAAGAATGAACTTGGGCTGGGATAACATTAATGCTGGTTGCAATGCCACATGCAGCCTTTTCTCCAAAACAACTACGCCCCAAGACCCCTCATTTAGGATTTCAGCGGCTAAAGCCAGGAGCTTCCAACTGAGAAAATAAAAATAAAATATTTGTGTTGAAATAATGCGAGCACTGATGCAAGCACAACATATAAATGGTTGGAGCCGGGCCACCCAATAATGAATGTGCATTTTTTGTTTAGGTTGGCAACTTCTTTAGAATGCTAGTTTGCAAAGGATATTTTTGCAGACGAAAGCAGTGAATATTAATAAATACTGTACGACATAATTATTAAAGTCTGCATAATT
Organism: Lethenteron reissneri; assembly: GCF_015708825.2. Taxonomy (NCBI): domain Eukaryota; kingdom Metazoa; phylum Chordata; class Hyperoartia; order Petromyzontiformes; family Petromyzontidae; genus Lethenteron; species Lethenteron reissneri. The sequence continues at coordinate 3,255,898 of NC_083793.1, read as the reverse complement.
TTGTTCGTATTTAAAAATTACTGCAATTAAATATGTTTGATTGAGTATAAAGTGGAGAAACTCGTTTATTTTATCAGTGAGTAATATTTTTTTTATTTTCAACGCAAAAAAATAAGCCTTTTCATTTTTCTTCTCCACTCTCTTTAATTCCCAGTTTTTCAGCACACAGAGTCTCATAAAACCACAGTTTCCTTGCGGTTAGTCCAGCTTAGAAGAACATTTATTTCATCATAAATTCTGTCCTTCCCTCTCCCATTTCCACTCTATGTATACACATTTCAAACGAGGAACCTTCCTTTATTGGTGGACAAATTGCCGCTGAGTGCGGCAGGTTCGTTCACTGCCGGGTGGTCGTCTAGATGATGAGGTTACATCATCCTCATCCTTTTTGCCGAGGCCACATCACACACAAGCCACAACCGGCCCTGAGGACATTGGTTCAGCCAGCGGTCTTTGTTGCAGGTGGTGGTGAGACACTGGCCGAGTTGCAGCTCGGAGATGGTTAGGGTGGGAGTGGAGGGGAAAGGCACGGATGTAAGGCTACAAAGCGAGAGGCACCTGCCTAATCTGGCGCAAGGCTTTGAACGAGCAGACTTCAGTCACGATCACCTGGTGTCCTGCAACAAGCCGATCGTTCGCACCCGATACTTCAGCTCGTTTACAGAAGTGGGGTGGGCGGATGCATTGTTCGAGAAACAGAGGCGGAAGAGGCCAGAGTGAGTGTATCCATTCCACCGTTTATTATTGTTCACTATTGGATCGTGCTGCGTCTGTGCCTCTCTAACCGCAGTCCAGGAAACCAGGGGATGTAGATTCAAAACATTGCAAATAGAAAACGCCAATTACATGGGCAACACAGATTCCCATGTATTGCATTTCAGTCAAGTAATTTCGAGTCATTTGTAAAAATCCACGACTGAACAAAGGTCTAGTCATGCCATACATGTTTTGTTGACTATATTTCACCACATTGGTAAGTGCGGGATGATTCAGGACTACCACTGATATTTTCCGTGGCTCGGAATCCAACTCAGATTGGCAGGTTTACAGTGCCACGGCACTTCCATTCCTGGTGACCTCAGTTCAATTGCTCAACAACCCAAAATGTCTACATCAATTAGTATCCTATTTGCACAACCACGAGGTCAACTTGGCCCAAAATGAGTACCTGGTACCGTGCGTGAACATAGGTGCTATGGAAACAAAACCTGGACCCGTGCAGGAATGGTCACGTGCTCTACCCAACCTTCATAGGTGCTGGCGAATGGCACTTGCTTGAAAAGCCTCGAAACTCCGCACGTGGCGGTCTTGCGGTGGTGGCGGTCGGGAGGGGGTGGGGGTCTTTGTGTAATGTCTGCACGTCTGCCTGCATGTGCATCATGACCATGATGTGTGCCTGTGGTCAGGCCACTTCATGGCAGAGTCAAACAACAATTGGGATAGCGACTCAAAATCTCCGTGTGTGTTCTCTCCGCATTCGTTTACAGGAGACGCAAACAGGCTCGCTCCGTTCGCGGCAGACATTTGCTTGTTTCGCGCGCGTGTGCGTCTGTCTGTGTGTGTGTGTTTTTTGTGCCAACAAAGCACGGCGCTGGGGAAACCATATAAGCTCCCGTAGCTCTAACGTGTGCCATTGTTTGTATAAAGCCATTGTGGCATAAACACGCGCGCACCTTTTAGTAAATGCCAGGCGCCGTCACTTAAAATCGTTCGCGACTCGGGAGAGGGGGGGGGGCTATTGTGCCGCGCTGAATTCCGGGGCCCCCTTTGCCAATAAACAGCCCCTTTGACTGCCTCCGTCACCTTATTTAGCAAACCGCTGAAAGGTCGAGGTTGGGGAATGGAGGGGGTTGGTCGGTCGGTGCACCGTGCGGTCAACGTGTCCCCGAGTCAAAATGTGACCCCCCCCATTATCAAAGTGTAAGGGATGTCAGGTGGTAGTAGGTTTTTACCCTTTTAAACTGGTACAAAACTGACACCTTTATTCAAGGCATCATGTTTGCAATAACCACAACACAAGTAGTCAAAAAAGCAAACAAAAAGAAGCAACTCTGATGATGATAATGATATGCACTCTCCTTGAAGTTGATTGGTCCACACCCGAGACGGCTTTCTTTAGAGCCTAGTCCCCATTGGTGTTGGACCAGATGACACCAGAAGGCGTACAACTCAAACACAGTGCAATATCAGAGTATCAGTTTTGTACCAGTTTAAAAGGGTAAAAACCTACTACTATATTTTGCCACTGGTAAAAGAGATCTCATAGTGTAGATGTCAGGTGACTGGGGAAGGTTGGGGACGAGTGTAGACTGGTGGAAAGAAATAAAGGACGAACTCCCCTGCAACCTCGTGTCGGCTCTTTACAAAAGTGTGAAAGAAATAAGAATAGGTTTTTCACTTTATGGCAATAAAAGAAGTGTTCAGATGTTCAAACACCAAATGAAAACCTTTTGCAAGGAATCAAGTTCGCATTACCCACACGTGCTTGTGGTGAACATGCAAACAAGCGTGCTTTGATAATTATAATGAAATATGTGCTTTGTCTTTGAAACTGATTAGCCTACAACAGAGGATAGCAGCCTTCTTGATGGCCTGGTCTCACCGGTGTCAGACCAAAGGCGAACAGTACAAACACAATGCCACTATGTTAGAGCATTTATAGCTTGGGGTGAGCGGCTACAAAGTAGGACCTTTTTTGGCACTATCATGTCCCCGAGTTCTATTCGCGTTCTGACCGTGGCCACCCCAAAAAGCAACAGTGCGCGCTTTCCGACAGAGTGTTTAGCGTAAGCGAGTGCGTGTGTGCAGGGGGAACTTTCGGAGATTAAAGCGTCCGACGGCGGCGGCAGCAGCGGCTGGAGGAGGATGTTCACTCTGCTCCATCGACCGCAGTTTTTCGAGAACAGGTCTGGGAGCTGTGCGGTCAGGAGGACTAAAAAAAAAACAGCAGGGATGGCGTTATCTGGCCTTTGTCATCGCGGCGGAGGATAGGATCTCCAAAGCCAGTTGTGAACAAAGCGACCACATCATCGTAAACATTGTCGAGCCCTCCTCCGCTGGCTCCAAATCCAGTCCCCGATCAGCTTCCAGATGGGACTCACCATCGTCAAGATCCTCCACGGACACACGCTTTTCCTAACACCAGTGTTTCTTCACTAATGTTCAGAAGGGAGGGGGGGGGGCGTTTTCGTCGATAAGACATCATCAGTGTGAGTCACCACACATGTGAAAACATTGGGGTTTGACAGCACGACGACGATGAGGATGATGATGTGGTGGGTGGTGTTGTCATTCTTTGTGTATTGTCGGGGGACGCACATCAGGGCCCGCACTAAACACCACCAAGGTCCCCGGGCCTTGCAATGAAGAGCCACTGCATCGCACGCCAATTCCCTCTTCCCCACTCTCTCCGCTCAAGCAACCATGGCCTTCTTATCAAAGGGTCCAGTCCAAACCTTCGCTTCGTGAGAGGTTGCTCTTTTATCCTCTGCTGACTGCCCCCCATGGGCCAAAACTCATTCACCTCCAGCATTCCGTGGCGTTGGCTCCATGTCCACGTTCAAGTCCAGACTCCTCCATCAATTCACCTCCACAGGAGATGTCCAGCTAGGATTCGTTACATTCCTTGGCCTACACTCCCTCACTGTGCTTGATCGATGGCCATTTCGCCCTTCTCGCTACATGTCCTGCGGAATCCCGTTTACTTTTCGAAACAGTGTTTGAATGACAGTAGTCTTATTCGACTTAATTTTACTCAAATTTAAAAAAATGGTGCCACGAGCTACACAATTAATAAACTATTCCGATATCAGCGGAGGTGTTGAGTGTAATGGGATTAATCCGCACTCGCAGTTAAGCCCATGGCTTTTGTTGTCAAACGCTATTACGTTTTTTTTTAACCGCTGGCATGCATGAGCACTTCATTTGATTGTCTATTTATAGGGCGCAGCTGAATAGGGCACGATGAAGCAATTACCAATGGCAAACCAATTAGGACTCAATCATAGCCAAATTAGGCACCTGCATCAATTAACAGAGCCCGATTACTTAAGCATGGTTGCTGTTAAAGGGAGCAGCACTCCTCACAATAAAAACGCAAAGCTGACCCTTCAACCGGCCAATAAGTATCTCACCGGAAGACGCACGGTTGACAATGACTAGCAAATATGAAACTAGAAGAGAATTTACCCCGCGGAGTATATAATTCTCTGAAGCACAAGCGAAGGAAGCTGCTCCCTATCGTGCACATAAACAGATATGAAGATGACTTGCGTACAAACAAAGACGGCTATGATTTGCATCTAAATAAGACCACGTTTTGAGATATTGTACAAATCAAGGTGCCATGCGATTTAATTTCAAGTCACATACTGTGCAAACATACAGAACATACCTCTGTTCACACATGAACACATACGTAAAAATAGATGCGTATACACGCAAAAACAAATACCTCCCTGCGTAAACCTTTAGGCAATTGTTGTCAGCAAGCAGCTATTTAGGCCAGCACACAACGTATGAGAGGGTTGGTTTGGCAAGTAGCACTCCCAGCCGCCTTTGTCTACCAAGTTCTGGTATTTTTACACACTGCAAAAAGTTTTTATTTATATTTTTTATTTAAGGTTGGAGTAGACCTACGACAAGCCTAGGAGCAGTTCGAAGTATCTCCATTGACCTTAAACCATGGATTGACATCGAACTCAGGTTGCCGGCTTAACGGCACAGCGCTCTAACGCACTGCATGCGACCACTACCACTGCACGTAAACAAACATCCACGTGTAAAACATGGGCCTACGTATACAGTACTCGCACATAGCAGAGTTAATAAAAACAAAGGGGGCGGGGGGGGGGGAGAACACAGTGGGATCATTCTAGAAACTCTAAACAAGGCCACGCCGAGGGTGGGACTTGGTCCAAGGTTGTACCGCATTGCGTGTGTTATTGGAATCCAGCCGGGGAGGTCATCCTAGCGCCAAGTCACTGTCTTCTCCGGACAGCTTGTGCCCCTTGAAACAGGGGGAGGACAAGGAGAGAAGGAAGACAGCCGTGCACACACACGCACGTACACACACACACCTGTTACGATGTCCGACCTGAATTGCAAATACGCACGGCGTGTGATTGATGTACGTGAATGCAAGCCTCTCTCTCGTTTCATTCCGTCTGCGAGGATTTCACATCTTTCGCACACTGACTTTCGTCTGCATTTTCGAAAGAACGGGGGGGGGAAAAAGAGATGTAATGTCAATTTTTCTTGGACACGGCTTCACGCGGCGTGAATGAAGGCAGCAGGGGAAAGTGGCGTCATGGGAAATCGAAAAACTGGACTAACACTGTTTGCAGTGTTGTGCCATACCCGGAGATTTTACAACTGCATTATTAGAGAAGCATTACAGATGGGGTCTAAGTTTCAGTGAGGGAGGGAGGGGGACTGGGGGAGGTGGGCACCGGGGACACAAGGGCACAATACTCCTGTTGCAAATGTATTAGCAGCTGCCGTCCCACCTGACAGAGCTGGAATAGAGGGAAACCGTAGCCCCATATCGGACCCTAAGAACTGAGCCGGATGAAGTTTGATGGCGACCCAGGGCTGTTATTGTTTTGGCGGTCCCTATGTATACATATGCGTTCTTTTCATTCCCTTGACTGTTTTACTACCACTCATACATCGATGCCAAACGCTCCATTGCTATATTGTGTGGATATTTAATTTTTAAGGGGGGTTTTCACGTGATATACGAAACGTAACGTGAATCAAACTTAAAACGAAACATAACTAGTTGAATGTTGGCACGCAACTCGTAGAAATACATCCGGTGGTGCTCTAGCTTTAATTACCGAATCACCTTTCGGATTCATCATGATTGCTACAGTTGTATGCATATCGGCAGCCCTCAAAACTAGAGGCCATGGGCTCAGAGGTCGATTTCGACACTTCCTAAGTGGGTCCGAAATATGAAGATAAAAAATAACATTTACATTTTAAAAGTCAGTAAATGTATTTTCTCTGCGGTAAATATCAATAAAATGTGTAAAACATGTTTTTATTATTTTTTCTCGGTTTGGTATTTTCCGTGTCATTTGTTCCGTCTCGCTTGTTACGTCTCATTCAAATAGAATGTTTGTAACTCGTGTATACAGTAGTTTGCATTAATTACAATGAAATGCGAGCATAATACTTATTTTATTCTACAAATTTCCGTACACCGCACATATGTACAGACTAACATTTAATGAAAAATAGAGTAACACCCAACACCCCCCAACCCACCTCCCCAACCGCCCACACCCCCCATGCTGGATCCGCAACTGGAAATCTGCGAAACTACTGGGACATCTGTGAAAAAAAAGAGCTTTACAGCTCATCGAATTAAAAATTCTCGCTCTGCCACGGGTTGCAAGCCCCCTAAGGCGCCTCCCCCCTCCCCACATCCCCCGCGGTAAATCCAGCAATGCCTAACAGGACAACTGCTGCGCAAATGTCTCATCGGGTCAGTCTGTGCGGCCGCGGCGAGATGTTGAAGTCGTTCTCAGGGCGTTTCTCACGGCGTGATCGTACGTGGGGGGGCACGTGGGAAGGGGGGGGGGCACATGCGAGCTGAGGAGGGGCGTATGGATGAGAACGCGGACACTGAGATCCATGTTTTTTCCAGGATTTTTCTGTAGCGTGTAGTCACTTTAAGATGTTTCTTGTTCATGTTTTTGTTTTGTTGCCGTTGCACCCGAGTCAACAGCTCACGTGATTATACCTAATAAATGAAACTGAAAAACGTAAACTTTCAAGCCCGGAGCCCGTAACGCCAGCCTGCCTGTCTGTAAAACAGCTGAATTTCTCAACGTAAATTATGCAATAAGTAAATTAAAATGCTGACATTTCTTTCCCAGAAGAAGTGCTCTTGATAAAAATTAATCCCCGCAATCTGTCTACACACAGTCTACGTGTGACGTGTTCCTGTATATTTAATTAAATTTAACTACGTGTGTATATATATATACATACAAATAAAGTAAATACAAATTGATCGAATAAAATCGATTTCAGGCTGACACGTCCACGAGTCCATTTCAATGAATGCAAATCGTTTACAAGTGAAGTACCCGTCGAGGACGCTTGACAACGGAGTTGAGGCACACGTATATTTATTTAACAAGTTGCCAGTACAGGACAGCCCTAGAGGGGGTAGCGGCCCCCTCACCCGTATAACTCAGGGAATACCCCTAGCTATCCATAGCCTATCCCCTGAGTCCTCCACTAAGAGCTAGGGGAGGCTGTCTGGCCCGACACTGGTAATCGGGCTCGGTACCCGGAGTCCCAGAGCACTGGCTCTGGTTCACGGGACCACGCCACTGGCTCGAGCCTGATCCCGTGGGGCCCTGATAAGGGCGGCGATCAGGGGGAGTCCAGGGCTCTAGCTACGACGTCTTCCGACTTCTTAGCTTAACTATAACATAACTGACTAAGCCCATATAACGACCCCTTTTTATACCCAACCCTCCTTGAGGGGTGGGGCCCCGGGGGATCGTAACGCCGAACCAGCCCCCCCCCAGGGTGTCTGGCTCGGACGTCGCAGAGGGCATCTCCCTGTGCACACACGTAGCCCCGCCCACTGTGTTTCTTTCCCATAGGCTGCCATGCATAACGGCCCTCTCTCCAACATCCCTACATCACTCCCCCCCGCATAGCTCGCAGCCGTCCCGGCTGCAACAATTTCAACAAATGAATCTTTACCCCTTGACTCCCCCCGTGTGTGCCCCATATTTTCCATTTAACAGAACGAGAATTAACAACAACACTAACAATGCCCCTAAAGGGAGAACAAACCGACGCGCCCCCCCCCCCCGAATAAATACGAAATCCGTAGAGGCAAGATATGTACATTTCCCGGAACCCTCAGCGCACGCACAACACGCACACAAGACGCACACACACACACAGCCATAATACAACAACGCGCCAAGAGCGCCACACGAACGCAGCGTCCAGCAACAATAGCACACGAAAGTGTACCAGAAAACGCAAAAAAAAAATAAAAAAAAAATTTTTTTCTTATTTTCGTTTCGTTTTCACTTCTTGTTCGCGTTTCAGTGTTTTTATAAGAGTCTGCGCATTTTAGCGCGCGTCCTTGCCGCAGGCCCGTCACAAGGGCCAACCTCAGATGGCGGACCATTCGGTGGCCGCTGTCCCATCCGAGGCGAGTCCGCAATTGGAGTGGCGGGACCCTCGGCATCCCCCGTGAGGGATGTGCGCGAGCCCGTCATTCCGGGAGAACCTGGGGGCGGGGCAACCGGCAAGACGTCAGGTGAGATCAACAGAGGCGGACCCTCCGGGTCGGTCGACCCCTCACATGCTTGGCCCTGCGCGTGTGGAGCAGAGTCCCGCACCGCAACGAAGGGTTTTAGTCTAGAGGGGTGAACGAACCACCGGCGCCTCCCCCACTTGATACGAACGCACTGCGGTCGCAAAACCTCGACCACCTCGACGGGGCCCCGCCATGGCCGTACCAGTTTCGAGGAGGTCGCAAGCGGTACCTGGGGACAGTGCAGCCATGCCCTGTCCCCTGGCTTCCACTGCAGCACGTGCGCGCGCGCGAGTCTGAGGCGCTCATTCGCCTTTTGGCGCATGCGGGAATTGAGCATGGCAGCATCCCGCGCCTCAGTTAGCTTTTGAAGGTTAAATTTAACGTGCTCGTCCAATTTAATTTTACCTAGAGGCGCGGGGATCTGCAGCTGTGCCCGAACAGGTGGGTCATGTTCGCGACCATACATGAGAAAGAAGGGTGAAAATCCCGTGGCAGCATGGGGGGCCAATCGATATGCTGCCAGGACCCCTTGAATTTGCAAGTCCCAATTGGTCTGTGACTCCGAAACCAGGTGCGACAACATAGACGTGATGGTACGATGCAGACGCTCGACCATCCCGTCAGTTTGTGGGTGATAGGGAGAGGTACGAATCTTCTTTGTACCTAGGAGATCACAGACTTGTTTGAGGAGGTTCCCGGAAAAATTTTTACCCTGGTCGGTCAGCAGCCGCTCCGGAGCACCTTTGTCCATGACGTAGCCTTGGACAAAGGCGTCCACGATGGCTGCTGCCGACTGATTTGCCAGGGGCCAGGCCATAGGCCAGCGTGTGAAGTATTCGACCCCTGTTAGCAAATATCTATTGCCCCTAGGGGTGGCGGGAAACGGCCCCAGGATATCCAACGCTACGAGTTCGTTCACCCTGGAGACTGTGATGGACTGCAACGGCGGGTTCGACTCCCGAGCTGGTGGTTTGCGTTGCGCACACCGGGGGCATGCTGCCAGGAGATCCGTGACATCCCGTGTCATGCCCGGCCAAAAAAAATCCAGCTGGAGCGAGGCGAGGGTCTTTTGGGTACCCAGGTGGAGGAGGCGCTCATGAGCAGCCCACACCACCTTACCCCGTAACCCCGCAGGAACTACCAGCCGGTGACGGTGGGATTTACCGTCCCAATGCATGAGCAAGCCCGCGTGTATTTCCCAATTGTCGGCATCACCCGTCCCACACCCCCTCTCCCTGGCGCGACGACGCAGCGCGAGGAGGGAGGCGTCCTCCATCTGGAGGCGTCCCCACTCAATCACAGGCAACCCAAGCAGGGAATCCCTTCCCTGTTTCCCGATCTCATCGGGGAGCGATGTGTCAACATCGGCGGCGGCCGCCAGGACTGGAACCGTCATGTCCCCAGCTGGCTTGCAACGCCCCGACCCCAGGAGGCATGCGCATTCGGAGGTGGTTGGCATGCGCGACAGAGCGTCCGCATTTGTGTGGCGAATGCCCTTACGATAGGTGGTGTCAAAATCGAAATCCTGGAGGACCTCCAGCCATCGGGACAATTGTCCCGATGGCTGTTGAACCTTCAGGGCGTACTGCAGTGCCGCATGATCCGTACGGACAGTGAAATGCTGACCGTACAGATATGGGCGGTACTGTTGGATGAAGAAAACAATTGCCAACAGTTCTCTACGGGTGACACAATATTTTTGCTCCGCTGGAGACAACACCCGACTGCCGTACGCAACCACCCGTTCCACGCCATCAACCACCTGGGAAAGCACGCCTCCGATACCTGTGTTGCTCGCGTCGGTGTCGAGCAAAAACGGCCTCGAAAAATCGGGGTAAGTCAAAGGAGGAGCCTTCACCAATGCATCCCGAAGGGAGCAGAAAGCTACTTCCTCATCCCGACCCCAGTGGAACCGAACCCCTTTTGATGTCAAAGCATGTAGGGGTTTGGCAATTGTAGCAAAATTAGCGACGAACCGTCGGTAATATGAAGCGAAGCCAATAAAACTCCTCACCTCCCCCACCGAGGTCGGAATTGGCCAGGAGCTGACACACTGCGTTTTGGCGGGATCGGTAGCAATACCCGAGCGCCCCACGATGTGCCCCAAATAACGCACTGACTCGCGAAACAAATAGCATTTTTGGGGCTTAAATTTCAAATTAGCAGCCCGCATCCTTTGGAAAACCGCCCGCAGCCTCTGGAGATGTTCGTCAAAGGTTCTTCCAAAAACAATTACGTCATCCAAATAAATCAGGCACGATTCCCATTGCAATCCAGCCAAAACCAATTCCATCAACCGCTGGAAGGTTGCCGGCGCTGAGTGTAAGCCCATCGGCAACCGGTTGAATTGGAACAGGCCGTGCGGTGTACGGAAAGCGGTTTTAGGCTTCGAATCATCGTCCAGAGGAAGCTGCCAGAATCCCGAAAGTAAATCTAGTGTGGAGAAGAATCGCGCTCCCGCCAAGGCGTCCAGCGATTCGTCCATCCGTGGGAGCGGGTATGCGTCGGCAACCGAAACCTTATTAAGGCGACGGAAATCTACGCAAAACCGCAACGAGCCATCCTGTTTCTTAACCAGGACAATCGGTGCTCCCCAAGGGCTGGTAGAGGGAGAGATAATGTCGGCGGCTAACATGTCATCGACAGCCGATTTGACATGGTCCTTTTCGGCGGGACTCAACCGAAAAGGATTTTGGCGAATAGGCGCGCTGTCACCCGTGTCAATATGGTGACGCAGCAGGTGAGTACAACCCAAATCGTATTTATTCCGACTGAAAACGTCGGAAAATTCCTTTAGCAGCGATCTAAGCCGTTGGCGCTCTAAATTGGACAGGTTCGTCGATCCCGCACAAAGCGCGTCGAGCCACCCTTCATCGCCGTCCGAATGCGGGTGCGTCCGAGCAGCAGTGTCAATGTGGTTCACGGCAGGTTCCTCGCAGGGCACCGGCGTCGCGTGAGCGAGCACAGTCCCTTGGGGAACCACTACTGTCTGCGACCCGACATTGAGGACCGCGATGAAGGGATCCTCGTCCCCCCTTACGATGGTCTGGGCCGGAATTAAATGAGGCCCATTAACCCCGGCCCTAGACGGCCCCAGCACAACACCCTGATCCCCAACACCCTTAGCGAAGGGCCTACGAAGTTTAAGAGGTACCAGCATTTGTGCCCCCGGCGGCACACGCACTGTTTTTACGACGAACGCCGGTACCGTCGCGAACGCCGTCCGAGTCGCTACAGGGGAAGGCAGGAACGCCATACGTCGCCCCGACGGAAGCTCAATGCATCCTTGGTCGATCAAAATACGAATTGGCATCCTGCCCAAGAAGTCCGTCCCCAGCAGGCACGGAACTGCCAGTGAGGAGGAGACAAAAATCGGCCCCGACAATTTGATGTCCCCGATAGAAATTTGCGCTCGAATCTGTCCCACGATGCCGAGAGAGCCCCCGTTAGCGGCATAGAAAGGGACATTAACCGGTAGCAAAGGACGGCTCTGCACCGGTAGAATATTGTAAATTAGTTCCGAAATAATTGTCGCCGATGCCCCTGTATCGACTATGATGCGTACCTCCACCCCATCAATGTAACCGACCACGGCCGACGATCCCGACGCCGCGGCCACCACGCGATGGGCCAACACGGACCACCGCTCGGGCTCGATTTGAGTCCCCGCAGTGATCCGTGCCGGTCCATCGCAGCGCCCCACCGGCCCCCCGTTCGTTACGGTGCGAGAGTGTGCGACAGGTGGGTGCGTTGGCCAAACATGTGAGGTGCCGCGACTCGCCGGATCATGGTGCTGGAGCTTGGGAGGAGGAAGAGGAGGGCCGGCGTCCTGTCGAGGCGTCGTCCCCCGCTGTCGAGGAGAACGGCACCCCGAGGCGACATGGCCCCGGATGCCGCAGTTGAAGCACCGCGGGAGCGCCGATGGAGACGATGGACGGTCGAAACGCCTCGGCCCGTCCCGACCCGGCCGCGCCCCCGTCGTCTGTTGCCGTCGATGGTCGACGGCATAAAGTTCTTCTGACGGAAGGGTGGCTGCAGCCACCGCACGCCCAGCCGATGCCCTGTTTGCCTTTCGCCGCTGCTGCAGAAGGTTGGCGTGGAGGAGTCGCGCAGCCTGGAGGGAGGTCATTTCTGCATCCCCTTGTGCGATGACGACGATGTCGAGGTCGTCCGCCAAGAGGAGGATCTTCTCCGCGACCATTGCGTCCACGCCGTCGTCGTCCATGCGGGGAAAGGCTGTTTTTGCCAGCGCCAGAAGACTTGTCCGGAAAGCCAGAGGCGACTCTTTTTCACCCCGCCTGCGATCGTAGAACTGCTGACGGCATTCGGCTGAAGGTCCATAGACCCCGGCCAGCAGCTGTAGCGCCATTGGTAATGTAGCCCGCTTCTCTTTTGGCGCCGACGTGAGTGCGGCGAGCGCGTCCCCATCGAGGAGCGCCGGCAGCGCGCAAAGGGCCTCCTCGTCGGACCACCGCGCCATCTCCTGATGGGCGAGGAAGCGTCGCCGGAAGCCGCCCCAGTCACCCTCCGCACCGATGAATTCCTTCAGCGGGGGCAGCCTTTGGTGAAGCGCAGCGGTCGATGTGGACTCCCGCAGGTTGCTTTCACCTCCCTTTGGCGGTGCCTCGGCGCGACTGGCCGATGGCATCGCCTGTCGCGGCAGCGATGACGCATCCTTCGGCTGCGATGACGCTGCAGCCCCGGCGACGGCGATGTCGGAGCCGATGTCTAAGCTGGCCACGCCCCGAACAGCCGCGGCGTCCATGGCGGGAAATTCAAATTGTGAAGTCGCTGAAATGGCGGGAAAGTGCTCCGGCCGCCGGTTCTCCTCGCCCTGCGGTGGACCACCAGCCCCCAACCGCGTAATGCCTTCCAGTGTGGCGGCAGCGGCATAAAGTAGCTCCGCCAGCCGTTCGTGAGCCAGTCGTAGTGCATCTGGCTGCGGCCCCTCTCCATGCTGACGTCCCGGTGAGAAGGCGCCAGGCTCCGGCTGCACCCCATCTTGTTGCTCTGTCTCGGGCTCGGCGATCTCCGCGGCGTCCTCCTCTTGTGGTACCCTGGTCCGAGCTGTATGGCGCGTTTCCATTTTTACCACTTCTGACGCCAGATGAAGTACCCGTCGAGGACGCTTGACAACGGAGTTGAGGCACACGTATATTTATTTAACAAGTTGCCAGTACAGGACAGCCCTAGAGGGGGTAGCGGCCCCCTCACCCGTATAACTCAGGGAATACCCCTAGCTATCCATAGCCTATCCCCTGAGTCCTCCACTAAGAGCTAGGGGAGGCTGTCTGGCCCGACACTGGTAATCGGGCTCGGTACCCGGAGTCCCAGAGCACTGGCTCTGGTTCACGGGACCACGCCACTGGCTCGAGCCTGATCCCGTGGGGCCCTGATAAGGGCGGCGATCAGGGGGAGTCCAGGGCTCTAGCTACGACGTCTTCCGACTTCTTAGCTTAACTATAACATAACTGACTAAGCCCATATAACGACCCCTTTTTATACCCAACCCTCCTTGAGGGGTGGGGCCCCGGGGGATCGTAACGCCGAACCAGCCCCCCCCCAGGGTGTCTGGCTCGGACGTCGCAGAGGGCATCTCCCTGTGCACACACGTAGCCCCGCCCACTGTGTTTCTTTCCCATAGGCTGCCATGCATAACGGCCCTCTCTCCAACATCCCTACACAAGTTACAAAGGTTATATTCGAATGAATAAAACAGAACCGACGAACATACAAGCGAGGAAATATCAACACCGAAAAAAGAGACCCCCCCCCCGCCCCCCCAAAAAAACGGATTCTTGCATCCAGTCGTAATCCCCAGATTGTGACATCGAATTTTGGGGGGCCCGCTATCGGGAAGGGGGCGGTGGAAGATCCAGGAGGGGGGGGGGCAGGACAAATGCCGTGGTAAATTAAGCCAAGTCCGAGTTAGGAAAGAAATTTTCCCCATATCATAATTGTTTTTTTACCCTTCTATCTGGCAACAAAACTGACACCTTTTTTTTACAAGGGGTCATGTTTACATAGACGACAATACCTGCAGCCGTAATGCAAACAAAAAACATAACTCTAATAATGTGCACTGTCCTTGAAGTTCAGACAGCTTTCCTTAGAGCCTAGTCTCACATGGGTTAGGCCAGATGCATTACGACTGCAGGTATTGTGGTCTATGTAAACATGATTCCTTGTAAAAAAAAAGGTATCCGTTTTGTTGCCAGATAGAAGGGTAAAAAAACAATTATCATATTTTTACTGGCAAATGAGGTTCCAATGGTGTCCCCATATCGCCAATTCCTTCCCATATAATAGCGGTGTTCGGGACTAGATCGTGTAAATATATAAATGTGTTGTTAAAACCCACCACCACCCGACACAGCCAACTAGTAAGGGTTGTCACGTAAACAGAACGTGGCCAATTCGTCACTAGTACAGCACTAACCGGTGTGTTGGAGAGCCAAGCCACAACATTTACAATCTGAGTACGACGTTTCGCCACCAGTAATTACAACTAGCTTCATCAGGCGACAGCCAGATTTGTGGAGAAGTCCACCTGTTTCGTTCCTTATACAGAGGCATAGATGCGGTGACTACACTTCTGCGCTCTTACGCAAAGTGGGGGGGGGGGGGGGCGACGAAATTAATATATAATTAACTTGATATAATACTTTTATTATTTATAAAACATATGTAGTTTATAGTTTGGCATTCATCATCAGCTGCTTCGTAGAGGACATGACGTTTTTATGATACAGACTAAACTTGGGGTGAGGAAAGACATTGCAGCATTACCCAAGCGTGGTAATAAACGATGTGAATACTGCTTCAGCAATGTTTACGAACATCCCCCATGCGTCTCCAAAGTGTGGGTGACCTGAATGATGATGGGAATGGTGGTGACCTGAATGATGATGGGAATAGTAGTGGACACTCGCGGAGCGGGCCAAAGCACCGCAATTTACAGCCGCTACTCCCTCGGGAGGGGGCAAGTTCCATAAATTACGGAGAGTTTGCAAGGGGTTTGTCGTACGTATGTATATTGAACTTATTTCGCAACGTACATAGCCAACTATGCTAATCGGAGGTGCGGTGGGGAGAACAACAAACTAAACACAAAAAGCTGTTCTAAAGAAATTAGTGTGTCAATCGAGATGATTTAAAAGTGCATAGCTCCATTGGCTTCCTAACATCGGAAGGAAGAGAGTTCCAAATGGCTGCAGAAGCGCATCTGAAAGCGCACGATGCGGTGATCGTATTTTGTTTGATGGCTAGCCAAAAGCCGCTGCGGGGATGACCGGAGTTTGCGAGATGATTTATGCTTCTTTACGAGATCAGCAAGGGATCGTTGTTCATTTGTGGCAAGCACTTTGTGTGTGATGAGTGCGCCAGACGCTGAATGCCACCCTGACCGTTCACCGAAGCTCCGCAAAGATCTTCTTGGTTCTTTCGGTCTGTCTCCTCGACAGACCTGTTCTCCACATGAGGACGGCTGCTTGTGTTGTGGCCGAAACGTCGTGAGAATTATTTTATTATGTTTTATTTTTATTATTTTATTATTTCCCTTATACGTGACTTTACCGAAAGAACCAAGAAGATGAATCCCTGCAGTCACGAAAGCTTTAAATCGAAATTTGTTCCGCAAAGATTTTCTATTTCGCATCAACGGAGGCTGAGAGCGGCAGACGGAACGTCCCAGTTAAACTTTTCTTTGTCCATCCATCAGTTGATTGTTATTATAAGACATCGATAAAACCCAACAACATGGATTTTCCTATCGTACGTGCCCTACAGGAATCATTAACATGGCCAATAGAGATTTACGGAAGCATGGATGGCACTTATCGTTTTCAGTGGAGCAGAAGTCTCTTATTACAACTGGTTTATCTTCTTGGTTCTTTCGGTAAAGTCACGTAGAAGGGAAATAATAAAATAATAAAAATAATACATTCTAAAAAAAGACGCTGTCTTTCCGACAGACCTGTTCTTGACCTGAGGACGGCTGCTTGTGTTGTGGCCGAAACGTCGTGAGAATTATTTTATTATGTTAATAAAATAATAAAAATAATAACAAATAAAACATAATTGTGTTATTATGTATTTTCTTTTTTTATTTCCCTTCTACGTGACTTTACGGAAAGAACCAAAAATATGAATCTCTTCAGTCACGAAAGCTTTAAATCGAAATTGTACAACTGGTTTATTATCCCTTCCCCCTCCACGAGCTGGTGTGTCAAAAGGAAATGTGATATTGAGGCACGAAAACCATGTTGGCTTAACTCATTTGAACGTCACCTTCACTAAGTGCCAGCCAACTTTCATGCCCCTAAAATTGGATACAAGCAGTTGAGATATCTGTGTAATTGCAGATAAGAACGTCGGATGTGCACAGAAATATGCAGAACAACACGAAGACTCCACCAGAATGAACACGTTTGAAACTTTTAAAGAAAATAATAATGTATAAACAATGTATCGCTCCTATATGGAGATGTTTTGATAAATGCATGGACATCACAATGAAGGAGATAATTACGCGGTGATTTCCAGGACAAGCTTGGACCCGCAACTCTGAAATTGATTGACTAATCGCCATAGATCCGGTGCCCTAACCGTGGTGGTTAAACCCAGACAGGTCCCTTACATGGGTGGCTGGTAGGCAGGGGATAATGAGACTCGGACAATTACTGACATTCTGATGCCCTATTCATCACACAGCTGAGTAGGAGTCATTTTGCCGTCACTCAATTTTCGTCCAATTTCAAGGCATTTGCCTCTTTTCACTTGTTTTAGGGTGGCATGGGCCATCAGGGTCTCTGGAGGGCAGTGGAGGGAAGGGAGGAGAAGTTGGAGTCAAAGGTCACTGCCCTGTCTCAGCCACTGCAACTCAATTAGTTTCAGATGTGGCCGCTTAAGAGATGCTTTCATATGGTGCCATGGACACATTGGATGGTGTATATGTGTATGTAATCTGGTTTGACTTCATTTTCTCACGATTTGTTGGACTTCCATGACATATAGCCTCTTGTCAAGCCGCTGTCAGATGAAGGCCTCCCCACACTGAATGGGTCACGAGAGATGATTGGCGTATGTTGTTACTTTATTTGGACTTCGTTTCGATGGTTCAAAACATTGTGAAAGCAATGGTGTCAACGATATACCAGGGGTGTTTTACACATCGACGGATCTTTTAGGTCACGGTGTATGAAATTAACTGCATGTGTAAGAATTCTCGTTCGTTTATTCGCATAGAGTACTGTATGTTGTAGGTTGTGACATGTAGAGAATGTCACGTGTCGTGACATAGCCCAGCGGTCACACGGGCTGGGAGTAGCGTGTTCACCACTCGTTGCAGAGGTTCACGGTTCGAATCGAGCAACCGCCCTGAAGAACCCTTTCACCTTTCCAAGACGTCTGCAAGTTGGAGTGGGTGTACAGTGTCCCGTTGACTTCTGAATCTCGGAACGCACACGCGGCTCAGCATTAATGTTAATTAGAAAGGCACAGTAGCGCCCCGTTGTTATAACGACATTGCATTCACCGCAGAGAACCGTAGCAACACGACCGCACTCGATGATGGCTGGCGCCAAACTGTGCCAGACGGCCTCACGCACGGACTTATGGGAGCCGCGGTACCGATACAATTATTTTATTTCAGTTTTCCTTCCGGTTTCGTTCTGATGATGTACACGCACGTCATCGGAATGGATTCGGAAGAAAAGCTGATGACGTTCTGATGTCTTACGTGATTGTAACGGGAAATGATTAATACTTGATTAGAAGCTTACATGACTGCAGGAATTACTCTTTGGTTCTTTCGGTAAAGTCACGTAGAAAGAAAATACATTAAATAATAGAATACAGACACACAGACAGACACACAAGCAGAGAGAGAGAGACAACACAGAGACACAGAAGTTAGTACTGCCAGTCTAATAACCGTGAAATGCGCGCGGTCTGATTCACATTCTGTGAAGTCATTTGCAAGAGTAGGCCATTGTGAGCCGCCACCATGCTCCATGTTTGAAAACTTACCCTCAAATGACTCATTGGGAATATACGCAGTCAATAATCTCCCCCGACTGCAAAACAACTTGATAGGATTCTCCTCAAAAAGGGTCATGAGGCTCAGTGAGGTTTTCCTAGGTAAAAGAAGCACAATAAATAATAAATAAATATCGGCTTCACGACAACCCTACAGCCACAAGAGGCTCTAACTATTTAGTGTGATTCTGAATGTAAATTTCTAGAATATCCGGAGGACAGGGTGAATTATGCCACCCCTACTGCTACGTGTATACATATTTTTCAAGCAATGCTTGTTGAGAAACCGCTGCTCTGCAATGGAAATCAAAAGACAGCTGCAATGTTCATGTTCCTCTCACAATCCTCCTGTACTTGGAGACACTAAACAATTTCAGTTTTTAATTCATTAACATACCACTATAATACGTATTTTGTGAGGTATTATTTTTTATATTCCCTAGAATGTAAATAATATGTTGGCGAAAGAATGACATACATAGGGGCACACATTTAAAGGTTAGAGCATTTTAAAATGAACCGCGTCAATCTTCTGCATTCGTTACTCCGAACCCTTCGGTGTCGCTGTCGATTATTAAATGTCTCCTGAACTTCTTCTGCCGTTTAAATGCGATGTTTATTTTGCGACAGCCCGCAGCAGCAACTAACGGCAGGTTCACTGTTGGGGTGAAGAGGAGCCCAGTCAGTAGCCAGCCAGAAAACTCGAGGCATAGATTATTTTAATAGTATCACCATAATTCATTTCATATACAAACAACATTTCGTTGTTATAAAAGTTGCAAATGTCTTGAATTCTTGTAAAAATGGAATGTAGGGTCAACGCTGGTCCAACGTTTCCAACGACATGCCAACGTTGACTCAACGTTGCCCCAGCCAGCCTACTTAGCCACTGCCTCTAAGACCCTCTCTTCAATTGTCTGTATCACTCACGGTCAAAGGGTTCTCAAGTACGATACGTTTGATGGTCTCAGACCAGTCACTGATGATTGCACAAACTATAATTACGAGTCACTTGGACAGCTTTGTGGCATCTGGTGCCTAAAACCTCTTTGTTGGTGTTGCCCATCGCAGAGGGTCAACTGAACCATCCCGGTCACTTAAACACAGATAGTTAATGAACTACTTTATGTAACATTCTATTCACTTTCTGTCCATGGGAAAACGCTTCTTTAATTAGGCACGGACAAGACACCAACAGCGGAGCCCCACTCGCTCCATCACTGCGCACGGAATTCCTCCCAAAGCTTCCCACAACCAGCAGCCACAGAAAGAAGGCTTCAGAGAAGGCTTACCCAGTAAACGTGCGAACGTTGGACAAATGTTCCACATTTACTGGGTTGACTGCTGCGAAAACCTCGTGGTTCCATCCCATCGACTCCGTTTTCCATTATTTTTTTACTTTTCAAGACTAAAAGGACCTTCAGGGCTTTTTGTTTTTAAACCTGCAATTACCAGCGCAGCTGTAGGTCAACTGAGGTGCATGCGGTGCGATACGTATAAATATATATGGAACATTAACTGTCACATGCAGCTAACGTAATTATCGTTGCTCTATTACTCTGGCAATTGCACTCAATTTAAACTCACCTTTTTTTCTATGATAAATTACCGCAAGTTGAAAGTAATTGCATTTTATATTTATTTATTTTCTTAACTCGCCGTATTTATTTTTTTCACACGTACCCACGTACACGCGCGCTCACTTATACACACACACGCGCGCACACACACACGCAGGAGACAAATTACTCAAAATCGCCTAAACACACACACACGCAAGACAAATTACTCAAAATCGCCAAACTAACACACAGAATCTCTCAAGCGCACAGACACACACACACGTAACTACATACACACCAACCCTCTGACTTTGCTGAGAACAAAGACAAAGTCCTCCCCACCCCCGTATAAACCTACACAGACTGCGGGGGCAAGTGCTGTTAGTAAGCACCTATGAAAGGCCGTCACAGCAAGGAGTATAATATAGTCAACGCCTCGCCTGTCCGTCGTTTTTTTTTTACACAGCACTGATATTCGCACAAGTAACATAATCTAAGGCCGAGTTGACCTAATGGAGGCCCATTCAGGACCGGGTCAGATATTCGCCAATGGTGTTGACCGTGAGTGGGAATCGAACTGCGGTGGTCTGGGTCACGGTGCTGTCTGCTGACCAACTACAGTCCCACTCCCCACAATGACTCTTGCTCAGAGACTAAAGAGAAAGTTGCCCCGTATAGCCTTAACAGCCCGTTGGGGCAAGTGCTGTTAGCGAGCACCTATTAAGACCGGCACGGCACACGAGGGGGTGGGTGGCCAACAACCGCGCGCTGGCCGCCTTTGTCTCCCTCGTGGCGATGTTTACACATCGCACCAGGTCCTCATTTCAGGCCTAGGCGAGGCTCAGGAACAGCTCGCCGGCCGCAACACCGCCAGCACGTGCCCACGTTTGCCCCGAGTCAGTTCGTGCGTGACTTTCTCACTGCTGTGATTCCATTCCCACGGGTTTCCCCCAAGAGCAGTAGAGGGCATTTGTTTCCCCCCCATCTCGAGCCCGGTGGGTGTACAGGGGACGAGACGGGGCCGTGGAGGGTTGCGCGTTGGCGTGCCGGGGTGGGGTGTATGATGTGGGGGGGGGGGGGGGGGGTCACGGTGAGAAGTTGAGAGAGCTTGCAGTGGTGGTCGGGGAGTTGGGTGCAGGGGGACCCAGCCATGACCACCGTGAAGATGGAGCAAGGGGGCTGCGCTTTCATGGGTCACGTCACCCTCTTGCCTGCGGCGCGCCGCGCCTAACAAAACGACAGAGTGCATGGGGGGACAGCTGCCAGGCTGGCTTTGCTGGGCAACGAAGACACAGGGTGAACTACACGCGGCATTCATGGCTACCTTTAACACACTCCTTTGTTGTTGTTGTTTAATAAGTTGCTTTGGTTAACGGATTTTTTTCATCAATTGGCTTCAGGTGGCATAAAATAGCATCCGTGTTATCTCACAGGTAGAGGACGCAGAACTGCAATGTCTGGCTCATGCCCCTGCTCGTGGAAGGTTACCCCACTAGAGGGAGTTCTATAGAGTCCCTCTCGAGGGCATGTGGGCGACACAGAGCTCAAGTGTCTGAAGTCAATGTGTGTGCTTTTCCTACGCTATCGTGCAGGGTGCTCCGGATGTCTTGTGACCTCCCTTGATTCTCTAAAGGTAGTTTTTTAAAGTAATGTTGGTTTAAAACAGAAACAACAAAACAATATTAGGGGTCAATTAATTGGGGATCACAACACATTTGGATCCAGCTGCAGAATGTAGGTGAAGGTGCAGCCCTGCAATTGCTTGCTCACGCCACTGCTGGCAGAAGGGCCTCCTCTAGGGGGAGCTCTAGAGAGCCTTTCTCGAGAAGGAAATTTGACCTACTCTGTCACGCTGGCCAGACGTCTTGGAAGAGATGGGAGCACCCACATTTTACCCCACCACACGCAGCCTGCCGAACGACTTTACTGTGAAATTTCGATTTAAAGCTTTCGTGACTGCAGGGATTCATCTTCTTGGTTCTTTCGGTAAAGTCACGTAGAATGGAAATAAAAAAAAAGTGTCGGGGAGACAGCATCCATTCAGACGCTGTCTCCCCGACAGACCTGGTCTTCACCTGAGGACGGCTGCTTACGTTGTGGCCGAAACGTCGTGAGAATTATTAATAATTTTTTATTGTATTATTTTATTATTTCCCTTCTATGTGACTTTACCGAAAGATCCAAGAAGACTTTACTGTGCTGCGCCCATTCGCAATGCTTGGTGGACGGAGGCGCGGGAGTTTAAAGGAGCGTTCGTCATCGTTTGAACTGCCGCGCTGTGAGATCGAACCGGCGACCTCTGGATTGCAAGTCCAGCTTGCCCACAAACATAATCACTCATACAGTAGTATGTGTGATCCATTTCAAGTTAATTTAAGTCCACGTTTGTTGAAGTGACTGTAGATACGCACACACATTGACATACACGCATTCATATATATACACACACACATAGTCTTCAACAAAGGACAATAACAACCCACACAATAATGAATCATATCACGTGAATATAATTTAAATGTATGCTTAGCGGTCTGGGCTCTTTAAGTGAATAGAGATACTTTTTTAAATAAAAATAAAATTGTTGTGATTAAACATCATGTCTAATTTTATGCACGTTTAATAAAGGCATAAACGGAAAAAATCGCAATATGTTATCAAGTTGCTGCTGCAGAACGTAGAAGCAAAATAATCATATATTATACTGTCACAGTGGAATAAAAGCTTTCGTCAATGTACGGTGTGTTATTATTCATTGCTCATATTATTTTAAAGTCTAATTACTTACCAAGCGATTACAGCGAATTAGAACTGGAGAAGAAAGCTGAGAAAAAGATCTAACCTGTTCACCATTATTTTGTACTTTCATCCCAATAATTCATCTTGAATTCCAACTTCTAAGACTTTGACATCATCTTCTTCATCATCACCTGCCATTCTACGTATCGCCCCGCAACAGTTGTGCATTGAATAATTCCACGTGGTTAAATCGCACGGGCATTATGCTCCGGCAAGCATTCAGGAAATGACATTTTAGTAATTTGAACTCGTAATTGCTGTCGATTCTAAAAATTGACCAAGACAGCACCAGCACATTGTGGTTTTACCCTTTCTCAACAAAAGAACAAAAAAATCTACATTCACAGAAATTACCAAACGGTTCACTTATTCGAAAACATCTCTGCCACAAAATACTCGCTACTACGAGAGACCCAGCATGACATTTGCTTGTCGCCTTAAGGACAATTTCCAGCAAAATTCAATTTGCCTCGCAGCACCCAGAGAGCTCTCCCCCCCACCTCGCCGACCCCCCCCCCCACCTCCCGTGGTGTCGGCTGAATCTGAAATTAATTCGCGCCTGCAAAGGTTGCACGGCTTAGGGGTGGGTGGGTGGGGGGGAGAGAAAGGCAAAGAGCCTCTCAAGCGTGGTTCCGCTTTCTCGCTCTCCGCAACCGCAGCCGTGAAGAAAAGCCTCTTGAAAAGCACCTGCCACCCCGCTCATAGACTCCTTGAATGTGGGGGGCCTTTATCTGTAATCCCCAACGGAAGGTGAGGGGGATGGGGGGGGGTCCCGCTGAGACTCAATATTTTGGAACCGCTGCGCTAAGCCCTGTTTTGGTGCTAAACATGCAGTTACGGCAGCAAGGTATACTACCCTCTGCCTGACCTAAGGACTCCCACTCTCAATCGCGGAAAGCATAACTGGTTCAGAATGGATTACGCTCGCTGTGTTGGCTCCGTGTAATAAAGCCCCGTTGAATGTCGGCACCTCCATCACTGGGGGTATAAGTCCGGCCAGCGACAGACCGCTTACGCACATTCCTCCCCCACGGGCTGCTGACAGATTTCACTGCAAGCACGCTTTGTTTGCCATAAGAGGTTGGATTTTTTAATTGTGTCGTTAAACCCGCCACCACCCGACACAGCAAATTAGTAAGGTTCGTCACGTAAACAGAACGTGCCAATTCGTTACGAGTACAGCACACCGGTGTGTTGGAGAGCAAATCCACAACATTTACAATCTGAGTACTAATTGGCTTACTAATTGGCTGTGTCTGGTGGTGGCGGGTTTAACGACACATTTATATTTACGCGATATAACCACAAAAAAACCTGTATTACGGATTATATTGGTCACGAAAGCCAACGTGGATTTGTGAGCTTCTTTTTTTACCTGGAAGTATTTTTTTTTACCTAATGTATTCTTGTTGTCAAATGATCGGTGCATTTATGTATTTATTTGCCTTCGAGACGAACAGGGTGGTGGCGTTGAACAGCTTAGATTAATTACATTTGGATCTAAACAACGTTTTCATCCGCCACATTTTCGCTTGGACTTTAGACACTCAAAGTAGCCACTTACCATAATTACAATGCACTCAACCTTTCTCAGCGTTAGAAAATAGGGGCTGCTTGATACATAAGCTTTAATGGTGGTCTTGGGGTAAATTAAGTTACATATGCTTGGCATTTAGGGCCATTGGACCACAACAAACCTAAGTCAATTGCATGATTCTATTATTCCTTTTTGTTATATTTGTAACATTACGCACAATCGCCTGTAACTGGTGAACATTATAAAGAGTTGACTTAATGACCACTTTTAAATGTGCACGTGTGCACACGTGCAGCCGTTTGTCAAGCCACTCACTGCTGGATGCATACTCTTTGTTTTTTTTGGTAAAGTCACGTAGGTAAAACATTAAAATAAATTAAATCACGACGTTTCGGGCGCAACACAAGCGTCCTTCTTCAGGTGGGGACAACTTAGCGAAAGCACACAAAGCTTAAGTGTGTCGAAATCTAGAACCACTGCTGGATGGTTGAAGGCCTCCCTCTAAGCCGTACAGGCAACGTGGAATCGGGAGCATAGAAACTTAGTACAACAATTGATTTTGCTACATATCCGTTGGTGTCCATCACGTTAGCCTCACGTCTCTACCCAAATGTCATTTCAACGTTAAAACATGCTTTGAGAAATGTCTATTTAAACTTTAATTTACGTTGTGTTCATGCTTGCAGTAGCCTCCTATCCACAAAACACGTACTGTATTGACAGAAGATAACACTAATGTTGTGAATACGATTATTACGGTGACACCACCTTAATAGCTTGTCAAATAATGTTTACTGCCTGAGCTTTGCATAGGAAGCGTGTATGTTGAACTTAGTTCGCACCGTACGTAGCCAATCGTGTTGATCGGAGTTGCTGGTGAAGGTTAACAAACTAAACACAAAAAGCAGTTCTAAAGAAATTAGTGCTCAATTTAGATTTAAAAGTGCACAGTTCCAGTAGCTTGACATTCGCACAGACATACAAATGTCTAAAATATGTATCATGCTCCGTAGGTTCAGCCCTGCAATTACTTGTTCACAATCACTGCTGGCAGATCTGCCTCCACCTGCAGGAAGCTCTAGGGAGCGTCTCCATAAAATTATTTGCATTCTTCTTAAACCGAGGCCAGACATCGTGTATGAGATGGGAATATCCACAATTTACCCCATCACAAGCGACCTGATTAAGATGGTTGGAATCTAGATTTGAAGCTTACGTGACTGCAAGGATTCATATTTTTTTTTATTTTTTTCGGTAAAGTCACGTAGGTAAATAAATAAATGAAAACAAATTAGATCACGACGTTTCGAACCCAACAAAATATCGCCAGCGAAACGTCGTGCTCAAATTGAAAATTGTTACGGGTTATATTCTTGGTTCTTTCGGTAAAGTCACGTAGAAGGGAAATAATAAAATAATAAAAATACAATTATTTTCCTTCTACGTGACTTTACCGAAAGAACCAAGAAAATGAATCACTGCAGTCACGAAAGCTTTAAATCAAAATGTTACGGGTTACTCTCCAGCACGCTGGTGTGTGTTGTAAGTGGTAAGTCATTGCTATGTTTTGTTCACGTGACAACCCTTACTAATTGTCTGCGCCGGGTGGCGGCGGGTTTAAGGACACATTTAAAGCTACTCGATCTAACCCAACAAAACATCCTTTATTACGGTGAGACAATTAATGCTGCTGGGTGGACAAAGGCGGCATGGGGATGAGGATTGTTTGAACTGCCACGGCGGAGGAGATCGAACTGGCCGTGTCGAGATCGCAAGTTCAGTTTGATGACCATTACACCCAAACAAAGCAGCATCCGCGAAAATACCAAAGCCAAAGCAAACGTGTAATAGTATAAGCACCATATGTAATCCGCGGTGATTGCTCGACAGTGTGTACTGGCACATTATTGTACAGAAATGTGTAATTAATTGTCGAAATCACAAAAAATAAACAAACTATAAAACACTCGGTGGATAACGCAAACACAGGCTCGAGCTGAAGCGCATTGCCAAGGCAGATTATATAAAACCGGTTCCAGACACCGACCGGTGGAAGGAAATTTCTAATAATAAGTGTTGGCAGCCAAACACGCGTTTACTTTTTCTACAAACAATGGAACAATAACACAGAGCAAACGTTCCTTGCAACTGCATATCCCATGCATGCACACACACACACTTGTTTGAGCATCGGGAAGTTGAATTGTTTCCAATCTACCTGTTGGCACAGTCCTTCTCTCAAGAAATGGTCTCTTTGTGACCGTTGCCAAACATCACACACTTTTTTTTCTCTCCGCCTGATGAAGACCGCTTGTGTTGTGATCGAAACGTCGTGGGTTTTTTGTTTTTATTATTTTTTCTTTATTTTTTATTTCATTTGACTATTTAAAAAAAATATTTTTATTGTGGGTTTTTTCGCTTTCATAATTTTCAGTGTTGTATTTTATTTTTCTTATTAACATATTTTTTTTATTGCATTTTTTACGTGACTTTACCGAAAAAAACAAGAATATCACACACACCACCAAATTAAAGTTGTATAAACACACTCCTGAAATAGAGCATAAGCACATTGTCTTCTAACGCCACGCTATTTTAAATGCATTAATCGCATTACAGTATTTTACACGCATTTACCACATTGATCTGCCGTGCTTTACGAAAGAGCAGCTATAGCATTTTAATGACAAGGATGCTTTTACTGCTGCACTTCCCAACACAAGAGCCTCCTGGGATTTCATTTCATGCTGTTCTTCCAAATGCTTTAGATCCTTGAATTCACGGTTATGGTCACGGTGAGTGCCTTGCATGTGTTCAGCGCGGCAGTTGAAAAAATAGCGCAAGTTTATTAAATCCCTCCACCTCTGTCAAATCTGCAGTATAAATGTTTATGGTGGGGTAAAGTGTGGGCACTCCAACCTCTTCCACAACGTCTGGCCAGTGTGAAAGAGTAGGCCAAAACACCCTCTAGAAGAGCTCTCCAGTGAAGACTTTTCTGCCAGCAGTGAATTATAAGGCTGTACCTTCAGCTACATTTTCTTGGTTCTTTCGGTAAAGTCACGTAGAATGGAAATAATAAAATAAAACATAATAAAATAATTCTCACGACGTTTCGGCCACACCTGAGGACGGCTGCTTGCGTTGTGGCCGAAACGTCGTGAGAATAATTTTATTATGTTTTATTTTATTATTTTATTATTTCCATTCTACGTGACTTTACCGAAAGAACCAAGAAGATGAATCCCTGCAGTCACGAAAGCTTTAAATCGAAATTCAGCTACATTGTTCAACAGCACAGCAAACACACACACATACATGTAGCCTGCAAGCACAAATTCAATGTCAATGTGAAACAACCTATTGTGAGATTTACGTTGGCAAAAGAACAAGTAGAATAAGCTGGGCAGGCCGGCCACACCGGCACTGGCAGGCAGGCTTGCACCCCCGTCTCAGTCGAACACATTTCCTTTCTGTGTTCTGTTTGATCATTCAAGCAGCACCGACTCCAGGGACACGGCTTTGTGTTACCAAAAAAACACACACACGCCACATACATCCCATTCTCGCCAGCCCACCTTTTTTCTCTCGCTCGCTCTCTCTCTCTCTTTCTCTTCAAGAAATAAAACTCAAGAAAGAGGCTGCTCTATAGTTTCACAGGAATATGAAGCACACGAAGTGCCACGTGGTGAAAGATAAACGGGCAGATTTTTGTTTGTGTTAAAAAAGCTCCTTGAACGTGAATGTTGTTGGTTGTCTTGGCTATAACATGCTAAACAAAAGTCCGGTATTTTGTGTACTTAGTTTTTTTTGGTAAAAAAAAACAGAGAAGTGTGGCTTAATTTTTACAAGGTTTTTTATCTGTGACATTGCGATCAAACGTCACCAAACTTTTTTCTAGTGTACAGCTCCTCTTTTTTAACACCTCGTAAAACGCATCGGCAAGTCTCTTTCTCATGTTACGATGCTCACCGGGTGATCGCAATAACGTTACAACACCATCGTGTGCCTATGTGAAGGCCCACTTCTCACCACCGCAGCCAAGCCAAGTGAGGTGGAGTACAGCAATAGCTGCACGTGGACAGGTCGCACCTTAAGTGGGGAGGACAGTCACAAATACCAGCTCGCTGCTTCAACATGAAAGGAATTCTATATTTACAATTCGCACTGCCCTGTAACACAATTTGTCTGGTCTGGCAGGTGCCATTAACTTCCCATCCCTTCCGCCCACCACCTATGATCTGGGCTAATGCACCGCCGCAAACCAAAACACATTCACAGTTGATGACGATACCAGCAATTGCGTTTTAAGAGATGTAAAATTAACTCATTTCTCACAAAAAGCGGTGATGTGGTCAGCAGCGATGTTTACACACTCCACCGGATACTCATTTAAGGTCGAGTTGAACTAAAGGATGCGTTGGACCACCTTAGATGTTCGTCACCGATGTGGCTATTAGCAGGAATCAAAACTTAGGTCACCAGGTTCATAGCGCAGTGCATCAACTACGACACCACGACTCCCTCGCACTCAATGCTCAACACACACATGAACACACACGCACATACGAGCAATGAATGCACTGTAGCAGATAAGGGTAAGTAAATTTCGATTTAAAGCTTTCGTGACTGCAGGGATTCATCTTCTTGGTTCTTTCGGTAAAGTCACGTAGAAGGAAAATAATAAAATAATAAAAATTTACGTCGTGAAAATTATTTTATTATGTTTTATTTTTATTATTTTATTATTTTCCTTCTACGTGACTTTACCGAAAAAACCAAGAAGAAGGGTAAGTAAGTGCTGTAATAATAAATAATCACGTAAAATGCTAAATACAAAAAATAATCACTACACATGTAAAGTGACGTCCTGTATGAGTTTTTTTTTGCCAAATGACAAACTATTTAATCTCGGCACATGGGAACTCCACATCAGCAAGAAGTCATAACGACAATACGGCAAACGGATTAAATACCGAGTCAAACAGCGACGTCGGACGTCGATGGCATTGATGGGCGGTCGGAAGAAAGGTCTGGGAAAGAGAATCTTGGAAAGGCTGCCACGCAAATTATTTTGGGCTTACTGTGAAGACCCATTCTTCTGCACGTATACGCCATAACAATACGCTCTTTTGGTTAGCTCAGCATAAAACCCACATTTTAATGGACCTCCATTGTGCATTGCACTGAGGAAATACATTGGTTAGACAGCTTACCCACAGGCATAGCGTAATACA
The DNA here is from genome assembly GCF_015708825.2 of Lethenteron reissneri. Taxonomy (NCBI): domain Eukaryota; kingdom Metazoa; phylum Chordata; class Hyperoartia; order Petromyzontiformes; family Petromyzontidae; genus Lethenteron; species Lethenteron reissneri. Next base: position 3,226,426 of record NC_083793.1, on the reverse strand, counting down.
CTTAGCAAGCCTTGGCTGGATTGTCTCACAGGGACAAATGCATATTCTCCACCTAGGAATAGTGTATGTGACATGACTCCCATCAAACGTTAACATCAACATCGACCGTGACCTATCCGCTGCTGGATAAAGCCACCCAACGCAACATTTCAGGTAGCTTCTGCGCGAGAGCCGGTCTCATTGCTCCATCCTTACGGCGATCGCTTTCCCAGATCAACACGATCCATCGTAATTGATATGACGACATTAATCCCGCTTTGGTCTTCGCACCTGATAGGCTCACAGTGATGACATCACCTTTACTCCCTCTATTTAAGACCTAAAGACAAGGGCTTCTTCACAATTATGGCTCACCGCCTGATGAAGCTGCAATCACCAGCGAAACGTCGCAATATACGAATCGTAAATGTTGTGGGGTTACTCTCCAACACAGCGGTGTGCTGAAGTAGTAACCAATTAGCACGTTTGGTTTTCGTGACAAACCTTACTAATTGGCGTGTCGGGTGGTGGTGGGTTTAACGACACATTTATATTTACGCCATCTAAACCCCCCAAAAGAATCTTTATTATGGATAATATTGGTCGTGAAAGCATGTTCAGCTGCGTTTTCCTCCTTTGGCTGCCACTTGTCTTTAGTCTCGACCATTGGCGATCATCCCCCCCAGCAATGCTTCCTATTCAAGCCCTGTTACTTGACTTAACAGTCAATTAGATGCCTCGATTGTGCGTTTCTTCTCCGGTGTGTGTGTGTGTTCGTCGTTCAGTCGAATTTCACGCTGAATTAGACTGTTCCAGCCACATGCCACCGTTGCATGTTTACTGGGGTCACAGGTCATTTCAGCAGGACGCCACTTTACTTTCACAGTCGATGAGGAAATAGAATGCGACTGGTACAGTTATGAATTCATAGATCCGGGTGGGATGAATTTTCCATGCTCGCAGCCAGAGGCCAAAAAAATCAACCAGTGGGGAGCAAAGTTGCTGATTATAGAATCTCGTTAAAGTGACATTTCAGGCGTTCAACTGGTTCTGATGACGACTCTTCAAATGTGGTCATATGACGACAGCTGCGTTGAATTAGCCGTCATTTTAATAAATAAACAAGCAACAACATTTATAAATAAATAAGCAATCGCTCTTGACGGTCCGCTTGGGAAATGCTGAACGACACTTGGAAGTGGAACCACACCACTTCCTGGAAGAGTGCCATGGCTCCTATTGATTTGTATTATCATCTTCTTCTTCTTACTGAGAACGGCTACTGGCTTGCCTCTGGAGCATGCTCTAAATATATGTTCCTTTAATAATAGTGCGGGGCCAAGGTAAACAGGTACTCGAGAGGATTGGTGAGCACATAAACACAATCCACTGGATTCCCCCAGTGTGATTGATCTAGGAGAGTGGGGGGTAGAGCGAACAAGGAAAGAAGACAATGTAAACACCCGTTAATTAGCTGATAACACTAAAACTTAACTAAACTGTTTTATTTTACCAGGCAAGGCCCACTGAGCTATATAGCTCTTTTTTCAGAAGCGAATTGGCCACACATACTAGCTCAACGAAGTGGCTTATCGTGTGTAAATTTATAGCAGCCAAATCCTCTAAACGCGTGCTTAGAGACGTGAAGAGAAAACCGGAGGACCCGGAGAAAAATCCACCCGACCACGTGGAGAGACAGAACACGTAAACTCCACATATACAGCAGGCGTCAAGGTCGGGATATAATCCTGTATACCGGGCGAGGTAGTTAACATCACTGCAGAGTCTTCTTGGTTCTTTCGGTAAAGTCACGTAGAAGGGAAATAATAAAATAATAAAAATAAAACATAATTGTGTTATTATGTTTAATTTTTATTATTTTAAAACATAATTGTATTATTATGTTTAATTTTTATTATTTTATTATTTTCCTTCTACGTGACTTTACCGAAAGAACCAAGAAGATGAATCTCTGCAGTCACGAAAGCTTTAAATCGAAATCATTGCAGAGCTTCGGTAAGAATTTGGCGCCGGCTCACGGCTCGGCTGCCTCTCCCACTTTGCTGCGGTTGTTCGAAGATCCGAGTTGCTCTATCTGTCTATCTCTTCGCGAGCGTGCGGATGTTGTGCAGCACGTTTCGATTTTAAATTGTGATAATCGAGAGAGAGAGAGGTAGAGAGGGGAGGAAGATGGGTTCCGGAGCAGCGGTCGAACGAGGGGCTCGCAATTCGAAAGTTTGCGAGCTCAGATTCTGCTTGGACATCTGTGAAAACGAACTTTGTGGCTCATAGTATTCCTCCAATATAAATACAGATTATGATTCTGACTTCGAATAAGGTACTACTTTGCGGGGAAATCTACATTCATTTTCATACGGAGAAACTCACCCCCCCCCCCCCCCCACCATAGGAACATGGAATTTCCACCACTCGTTCTGGGCTGCAAACAGTAAATGAGCACCACCTTCAATGCTCATCTGAGCAAGACATCCTTGGATCAGACTGAGAGCATCTCAGCAAGGGGAGACCGCACCTTTGCGTACCGCCGCAGTGAGCCCTGTAACAGAGCCATCAGGGGTTGCAGAGTCGATGTTTCTCACGTGGGGTTTACCCAGCGGTCAGATCTGTGGAGTTCACGTGGCTTCCATTGCCCCCGCTTGAGCAGTCCGAGGGCACTGTAGGAATTGGACAGCTCAGACTAATAGAGAAGATGTTAATTACCTTGCCTGGTATACAGGCGGTCGTGGGTTCGATCCCAACACTCACGCCTGTATATTTCAAGTTTGTATGTCCTCCCCGTAGTTGCGTGGATTCTTCCGGTTTTCCCCTCCACGTTTAGCAACATGGGTTTAGAGTATTTGGCTGCGATACATTTGCACATGATAAGCCAATTCGTTGGGATATCATTTGTGGCCAGGACGCTTCTGAAAAAGAGCTATATCGCTCAGTGGGCCTTACTTGGTAAATCAAAGATAACATGATAATTGTTTTTTTACCCTTCTATCTGGCAACAAAACTGACACCTTTTAACAAGGAGTCATGTTTGCATAGACCGCAATACCTGCAGTCGTGATGCAAACAAAAGAACATAACTCTGATAATGAGCATTGTCCTTGAAGTTGATTGGTCCACACCCGAGACAGCTTTCCTTAGAGCCTAGTCTCACATGGGTTGGACCAGATGACGCCAAAAGATGCACAACTCAATGACAATGCCCCATCAGAGTATGAGAGCTCGGGGAAAGCATCTACACTATGGGAACCTCATTTGCCAGTAAAAATATGATAATTGGTTTTTTACCCTTCTATCTGGCAACAAAACTGACACCTTTTTACAAGGAGTCATGTTTGCATAGACCGCAATACCTGCAGTCATAATACAAACAAAAGAACATAACTCTGATAATGTGCATTGTTCTTGAAGTTGATTGGTCCACACCCGAGACAGCTGTCTTCAAGGACAATGCACATTATCAGAGTTATGTTCTTTTGTTTGTATTATGACTGCAGGTATTGCGGTCTATGCAAACATGACTCCTTGTAAAAAGGTGTCAGTTTTGTTGCCAGATAGAAGGGTAAAAAAACAATTATCATATTTTTACTGGCAAATGAGGTTCCCATAGCAAAGATAACATGTTCGGCTAAATATGATGTACAATATCACGTATTCCCTTCAGTGGAATACAAGCAACATGTTTTCTTCTAGAATAATTTTTGTTATAGAAAATACGTTCTTATTATTATGTTTGTTCGTTTAACAAAAACAAAATATAGTCAACACATACTCATCACGGCAAAGTGTTGGGCGAAAATTCAACATTGCTATGACACGGTCCCGATCTCTCCCAAAGGGTCACTCCTGTTGACCTCTCACAAAGTGGTACTCCTCGTACCCCAGAGAGGACGAGTACGGCCAAGCGCAGACCACACCGATCTAAACGTACGGCTGCATTCGTTGTAAGTGTCGAGCTGGTCACGTGACACTTGCGGGAATCTCGTGGCGATTCAACGCGAATAGAATGCGTCCACTGAGTTTTCCACAAAATAAATTTGTGTAACTTCATGCAAGCTCAGTTCTCACCCACGTTCAAGTCAACTTTATCTGTCACCAACAGCAACAATTCATATTTAGGAATGCGTCACGCTTAGGAGTATCTCATCACCTTATGCCTCCCCAATTCTGCGAGTGCTCCCCATCTCGGCCACTGCTTCTAGTCCCACGCAAGGGAAATAGTTTGTGACCACATATACAGGAGAGGATATTATTTTGAATGCTCCATGGCCACTTTGCTCATCCACTTAAGCACAACTCAAAGGGTCCCTCACCTCCAACCCCCACATTTGTCACTCTACAAACGAGTAGTTTGACCAATCAGTTGTCACCCCTTCCACGGCGGCCTAGTCACGCGTCAGTCCGCCCGCGTTATCCCACCGGGTACCAAGGGGGACATCACTTCCACGCCGCTTTTGTGCGACCCTTCAGCCTTTGTTCCGTTTTCTTTGCCAAGGGGGACCATTCTCCGGAGGCAGTCGTCATAGCTGGCAGCCTGCCCTGGCTGCGGGCCTCACTCTTGAGGAAACATTGGCACTTTGTTCGTCTTGACAGGGATCGGGGTCGAGAGAGGCACTCCAAACACGGCTGTCGTCCTTCCCTTCACGGCGTGCGCCGGCGGTCTTTATCCGTCTCGAGGGGCTGTCCAAGAGAAGCGCGCGTGGTGTATTAAGAAGGAGTACAATTTAATGTACTTCAGTGGTCGCACAAGTCCCGACAGGGTTGCCGGGCGGCACTCATTTAGACGAACTGACCGCAACGGAATCGCGACGCGGCTTTGCTGCCTGTGGCCACCACGCGCCGACCGTGCGACGCGACAGTGGCCGCAGATGAAGGTAAAACAACAGTCCAGAGTTCGCGTGCTCTAATGATCTCGAACCAAATTACTCGAACAAGGATCAGAGATCGTCGCCAATACGATGGAGACACTCCTAAACGCGCCTTTGCCTTAATCTGCCTCACCTCCCCCCCCCCCCCTCCCATGTTTATTGTTCCACGGGTCATATTTTGTTTGTACATGTTAAAATAAATACATTCCAGCACTTGCTAAGCTGCATTAACCAATAATTAGTGTCTCTGTTGTGATTTTCACTTGAATGCACGCACACTTTTGGGACTGCTCCCCAGTGGACTTGAGCAAACGGGATATGACATCTGTGGGCAAGATATTTTTTTTGTTTTCTTCTTGAAATATAGCATCTGAGATGCTGCTATTTAACGGTAGGCACACTCGATTTGCAATCTAGAAGTTGGCGGTTCGATCTCCCGGTTCGGCAGTTCGAACAACGGCCCAAGTTCCTTGAATCCACAACGGCCCTCTTCCTAACCAGCAGCGTAGACTCGTTCAGCGCAGTTATTCGATCGGCAGGTTTTGTTTGGCGAGACATCTCTTCCGAGATGTAATAGAGATACAAAGTATCCTCTAGAGCAGTGGTTCTTCACCAGGGGGTGCGTGCACCCCCTGGTGAAGAACCACAGCTCTAGAGGGGCAGTCCAGGGCTTCGCTTTAGTGGAGGCCCTTTAATCAACAGTGACCATAGCAATACTATAAACGAAACTGAAAATTTTACAGGAAAGGCCCGCTCAGCTAAATAGCTCTTTTTCAGAAGCGACCTGCCCAACAAATGATAGCCCAATGGAGTGGCTTATAATGTGGACATTTATAGCAGCCAAATAGTCTAAACGCGTGTTTCTAAATGTGGAAGAAAAAATCGGAGGACCCGGAAAAAAATCCATACGACCACCTCGGGAAGAACACGCAAACTCCAAATATACAGGTGTTGAGGTCGGGATCCATGACCTCCTGTACACCTGGCGAAGTAGTTAACATCTCGCCACCGTGACGACACCCTTGGTCCTGATAGGCAGGTCCTGTTTGGCGGCGGTGAATTCCCACCTCTTCCAAGATGTCTGGTAAGGGTGGAATAGTCATCCAAAATATCCCCATGGAAGGTCAGTCCAGAGCTTCCCTTGAGTGGAGGCCCTTCCGTTAATGGTGGCAAGCGCAATACATCGGAGGGCTTAACTTTACCAATCATCGCATCTGCAGAATTGTTTCATGCAGAACCTACTCAACGAAAACCACAAAAAAATTTCGTGCACATATTTGGACAGGGAATAATAAATATTAGCAGACGATGCTATAATTATTTAGTTTACTATGTGAAATGGGATATGTGTGTGAGGCTTGTGTTTAGTTAGCCAATAAGACTTTTCTTTAGGGCTCAGGAATTTCTATAGCTCATTAAATCCACGGGTTTTTCTGTTCGCTGCCACTTTTGAAAACAAACGTTCTGAACATAAATACGATTTTAGCATAAACAAACACTTTACCACCATCAAAGATTGAACATTTACATTTTAATAACTTGCATACTTGGTTACATAAACTCTGCCAATGCAACGAAAGTTCATGAATTGTATTCTCTTTACAAAAAAAATACATTTATACTTTTAATATTCTTTGCTTTGACCTTGCATCTTCGTCCAAGTTTTGCAGTCTGCAAAATCACGACGCTCCAATTTCAGTGTACATTGTACACAAAGACAAAGATCTCCTGTATAGCTTGAACAGACCGTTGGGGAAAGTGCTGTTAGCGAGCACCTATGAAAGCCAGCACGACGCCCGACCGCCTTTGTCTCTCCAGGAGCAATGTTTACACAACGCACCATGTACCAATTTGAGGCTGAGTCGACCTCTGGGAGGCCCAGGACTGATTCAGATAATCGTCACTGATGTTGGTCATAAGCGGGAATCGAACTCGGGTCGCCGGGGTGGTAGCACAGTGCGCGACCCGCTACACTACCGCTCCCCAGTGGAAACACACAATACCCACAGACACACACCGTCACACACACGCGTGTGTGATGGAGTCCTGCAGGAACACTCTCAAACACGAGCACTGCTCTCCAGAGGACACAGCCCATCTGCTACAGCGTGAACATCACGGCATCCCATGACGCCGTTCGCCACAAATGTGCCTCTTGCACCAGCAAACCAGCTTAGGAAATGATCAGCGACTGCAACAAGTGCACAGCACGGGGCATAAGAACGTCAGAACGCAAGACAGTTTTAGAAACGAGAGGATGGCGAGAAAGTACATTCGGTGGTCTACGCAGCTCGTTTGGTTGTTCGTAGCAGATCGGGTCTCGAATCACATCAAGGCGCTTCTTGAAGGGTCCCGGTGGATCAGCTTCCATGGCGTGTTGCGTGGGCAGTCGGTTCCACACTCCCACCAGAGGCTCTCTGCGTGCTGAACACATCCTGAACACATTCTTCGTCTGGCCTCGGTCCTGAACCCTCCCACACGCAGCTTCTTCCGCTGCAGCCTCTGGTTCTCTCCTCCACTGTGCCGAGCTTGATGTGGGAGTCCGGATCGATATCAGCGACCTGAGTATTAAAGAGATTCGGAATGTTGAGCCTATCTGCGTGTGATTGTCTTTTAGTCATTTGACTTTTTCTTTTTGGGCTCAACAGTGGCGAGACGTTAATTACCTCGCCTGGTATTCAGGAGGTCGTGGGCTCGATCCGGACCCTTGATGCCTGCATATTTGGCGTTTGCATGTCTCTCTCTCTCCCCGTGGTAGCGTGGATTTTTCTCAGGGTCCTTCCATTCTTTCCTTTCACATTTAGAAACACGCGTTTAGAGCATTTGGCTGCAATTCATTTCCACATGATAAGCCACTTCGTTTCGCTATCATTTGTGGCCAGGTCGCTTCTGAAAAGAGCTACATAGTTCAGTGGGCTTTACCTGGTAAAATAAAGGTTTAGTTTCGTTGTTTTAGTCCAGGAATCGCTGTGGTTTTCTCTGCGATGGGACGTCCTCCCCGGGCAGCAATGCCCTCTTTGTACCGCGTTGACCAAAAACTGACCACGAAGCTCCATTGGACATCCCTCCCTCCTGGCACACGTGCTGCATGCAGCCCAACTGTGCTAACCTTGCATCAAAAGAGAGAGACTCTGGGTCTACAATGCCTGCGATGGGTGAGACAGGAATAACCAGAACTCTCACGGCCTTACATATCCTCCTGTTGCCTTTCGAAAAAAAAAAAACACGGCGCTATTTAAGCTCCACATGTCAGAGAAACCCTTGGTTTGTGTGTTTTTTTTGTACGCGTTGCATAAAGGCAGCGCGCAGCTTGCCCTGCTCCCAACAATCAGGACACTGAACCGGGCATTTGAAGGCAGCCCTGGTTATTTATTTATATTGACTTCATTTCAATCGGCTGAGCTGCACACGCCCGTCAATGGAAATCATCCGCAGGGGGTCTGGTGAGCATTAAGCGAGTGGAACGCAGAAATGTCGAGCACCAGAGCCCACCCTCAGTGCTATCAGAACTGCTTTGTCTTTCGTTTTCTGTCCCCCCCACCCACACCGCACCTCCGATTAGCACGGTTGGCTACGTACGGTGCGAACGAAATTGAACATACATGCAGAATGTGGGAATGTGGGCGAGTGAGCCTCCCTCTTGTCAAATTCAAGTCCAAGAACGGCTGGGCTGCCAGTGGTTGTGTTACCTTTGGTGGTGGTTGTGGTGGTTGGGACTTATTATTGCCAGCGCAGTTGGCGAATGGTAAAAGCGAGTAAGCGCCAATTAATTAAAGCCGAGAACACACTCTACACTGCTCGCACACTTTTATCCGGGATATATGGATACGATCAATTTACTGCTCTGTGTAGTCAGCAACTTAAATTGTTCTTCTTCATATCAATCCCATTTTCCCTCAACTGTTAAACAACCATTCACGTACTGCCATTTGAAAATAAAAGTCTTCTAATGCTTTTCGACTTGTGAAGCATGGCATGTCTGAACTGTTCTCAGTACAGCAAGACGAACACGTGTTTTAAATGCTAATATGCAGTTTAAATATTTAATGAGAGCTGATTAGTGCTCATATATCCACATATGCACAGTTGATGAATGTACTCACACACTGACCGTGAGGATCATATCAGCTGTTTCATGTAGATGCAGGAGCACAAATTATGTTTATTATATGATCTTAAGTTAAATAACTTTAGCGTTTTCCAAAACGGAATTTGCTTCTCTTTAACAGCCACCGCTGACATCGCGTGCTCTGATTTATGCATTCGTTTTACAGTAGTGACCTAATTAGAGCAGTCCGTGATTGGTTTAGAATCTGTCACATGTAGCTTATGTCCACTTAAAACCGATGCACCGACTTGTGAATGCATTTGTTGGACAAACTACATTTTCATTTTGCTCACGAGTAGTGTAAGTTTATTATTATCAAGGATGTGTACATTGTTATTTTCGACGTATTTTTTTGATTTGTTTATTGAATAAAAACGTGAATTGGAAGCCGGCAAAACGCAATGAATGAAGATTGCCCGAATGCAGCCGGCATTTGTGTTCGCACGTTTGTGTTGCAGGCGAAGGGTTTGGACGTGAGCGCATTCCGCGACACGCGAGACCCAAGCCTGAGCCAAATGAAATGCCTCCTCGTCGTGATTCTGCTGAGGGTTCAGCGGAGGTCAACTTACAACGGCATGTCTCTCTTGGCGGTAATCTAATAACCTCCCGAGTCAGGTCTGGGTAGTTGCGTTCAGGTGAGAACGAAGCCAACCGCTGACCATGTTCTAAGCTCATATCTGAAATTGAGGGCCTGCGTTTGTGGCTGGGCTGAACGATGCACAATGTAAAAACTTAACTATGTTTATTTTATCAGGCGAGGCCCACTGAGCTCTACAAATTATATATCAACTTAGTGGCTTATCATGTGGAAATGCATTGCAGCCAAATCCTCTAAACGCATGTTGGTTCTAAATGTGGAGGGAAAAAGCCGGAGGACCCAGAGAAACATCCACGCGACCACGTCCCCATGCAAACTCCAAATGTACAGCAGGCGTCATGGTCGGGATTGAACCCACGACCTCCTGCAAACCAGGCGAGGTAGTTAACATCTCGCCACAATGGTACCCGGTGTACTGCATCACTCTGCCAAATAATTCCATATGCCTGTACAATGTCCTTCGATGCACCAGGCCGGCTAAAAGTATATGTGGTGTAGGTGTGAGCATTTTTAATTTGCAAGCGTGGGATGGGAATGACTAAATGAAGATCAACAACGTTTCACCTTCCAAGCGGTGTGAATTTAGTCGGCAGGTTATTCTCTTGAGTCCTCGTCGAGTCACCAAGAGCCAGTGGAAGTTCAGTCAAGTTTAAGTCTGTGGATTTAGTCTCCACTCTTTCACATGTCTGTATTAGCCGTATTGTTACCTGCATATAACGAAATACAGCGAAGAAGCATACAATAAGGCCTCATCTCACAGATCCGCCCCTCCACACCAAAAATAATAAAAGTGATTTTCACAGCTCCCGCAGCATCCGGGAGACGATCTTGCCTTGCAAAACAAAACAACAACAACCCCCCCCCCCCCAGCCAAACTTAAATCTTCTGGAAAGAGCCAAAGAGTAAAAAATAAAAAAAAAACTTCCCCTTTCAGAATTCACGGAGGAGCCCCCCGCAAAAACGTTTCACAGGATCCACAATGGCATTAAAATGTGCCTCGAGATAACTTAGCAAAGGGACACACACACAAGCGTTGCGATGGGCTGCAACAACACGAGAGCGAGTGGCCTGTAGTCCAGGCCATTGCCGTTAATATCATGGCAGTGAAGGCTGATGACAGCTGGACAATTAGTCCAGCAACAACGTCGCTGAGGTGTAGAGTGAGGCCGATCGTCACGACCGAGGTTATCATCTGCCAGTATGATCAACAGCTCCGTCGCGAATAATCAGCAATAGACTGACGATTTAATCCACTGTGGTAATCCCGGTCATTGTGTGGAAACAGACATCCCACTCGTAAACAAAATAATTAAATTGTACTGGAAACAATAAACTAAACCAACCTTCATTTTTCCTGCACGTAAACATGTGTAGTCGATGTATCTTTATATGTTGGCCTTCTAAACACTCTATACTTATGTTAAACAGGAGCATGTATTTAAGCTTCAAAACATGGATGGGCTTTAGACATTCGGTTCTCAACAGCAGCCACGCTTATTGGCCTGAGTATCATTTATTAGCCTGACCTCTTCACTGCTGATGAGACCCAAAAGGCTGAAACTGGTCCAAAGTTTTTCTCACTAATGTAGCTTTAAATGCATGCGTTACAGTCCATTGTGTTGTATATTCATTTAACGTTAGGCGGCTGCCTGGATTTTAACCGATGTAACCAGTGCACCCAAACCATTTATTACCACAAAAAAGAATACACCATTGAACTCCCAATGCACCTCTTTTTATACATTCTTAGAATGTAACCGAAACTTAAAAATCAGCGGTAATATTAAGCGGGCATTTTTCTGAGTTTATTTTCCCGACCTCTACAGAAGCCACACACATAAAGCGGGCTTTATTCATACACTCTTATTCCAGATTTAAAGAAAAAACCCAGCTGTGCCCAGTTTCACACTGCAAGTGGAAGCACTGGTGACTGCCAACCGTTACCATTAACACGAGAACGAACAGAAGGACATTGTGGAGCCTGTATGCCAGCGTTTATTACGCGCACCCCATTACGGGCATGTGACACCATAAAATACAGTACATTAAGTTTCATTCTTTCTCGTGACCTTCCAAGTACACCCAGCCCAGTGAGCTGAACCACATGAGGTGTGCCATTATAAAAACACAAACACACACACACACCTACGACTCTCGTACCTGATGACTGAACACAACGCGGGCTTTTAGCTACAACTCCATAATACGACCCGGTTTTCTTTCATGGTGTAAAGGAGTGCAAAGAACGTGATTGTCAGGAACTTTCAGGAGGGTTGCCCTTCAGCGGTGCCATCTCTCTCTGGAGGAGGTCGCATAACAGAGGGCTCGTAGCGCTTTGCTTTAGCTGCGACGAGCAGCGTTCAAATTGTCGGTCAATCGATCGATCGTTTCTTTATTTCTTTACGTGCCAAATCTCGACCACGATAAAGGAGGCATCGGTGCACGTTGCGACGCGTTGAGTGCATCGGGTGGGGAAATTGGATTTGTCATCCGTTTTCAATTCGTTTGTTTTTGTTTCCGGCACGGCAGTTGAAACGTTCTCGAATCGATCTTGATTTGATGCTTTCGTGACTGCAGGAATCCATACTCTTTGGTTCTATCGGTAAAGTGACGCAGGTATAAAATAAAATAAATCACGACGTTTTCGGGCGCAACACAAGCGTCCATTATCAGGTGGGAAAGCATTGATCTGCTGCTGAGGCAGACTGTTGTTTTGACTGCACCTGCGATGCGTCCTGTTCCGATGTTGCCCATTCCTACGCACGATCCACTTTGACGTTGTCGTTGTTGTTGTCGTTGTTGTTGTCGTTGTTGTCGTTGTTGTCGTTGTTGTCGTTGTTGTTGTTGTTGTTGTCGTTGGCCTGTGCCGAGGCAGCACCGATCTCCCTTGCAAAACGAACCGGGTACCTGGCCAAACGGAACTTTCAATGTAACAATTACATTTGATTGATTTATTGATTGGACACGTTCATTCTAAAATTGTTTTCACCTCTTAAAATTGCCCCCCGCCCCCTCCCACACACATCGGTCCATGAATGTATAAACAGATTCGTCAATCGGTGGGGTGGCGTGTGGTGGGGATAGGGCAAACCCCGACGATTCACTTAAACAGACAACACACAATCTCATTCGTTATTGCGTGGCTTGTTATTGAAGGCCCTTGTGGAAGAACGTGCGCGTACATATGCAAAGTCAATTTCAAACAGTGCCGTGGTGTAATCGTTTATGATGCTAGATGTTTCAGCTGTTTAAATGTTTACTGAATTACTTTCTGGACCAGGCTTTCCTTGCAAATGAGACTTCTGGATGGAATAAATTGTGTACCGATGTGCCTACATAACGTTTTCTTTTTTAAGCTACATTAGCAAATTACAGTTCAGCAGAAACAGTTGTTGCAATTAAAAAAATAATCAGGAAACAACTAAATATATCCTTGCCAAATTCGAGAGGAGCGTGTAATGCAGGGCTGTGTTGTATTTGTGAGAAAAAGTCAGCCAACTTCCTTTCGCCTTTTTGGTGTTACAGTTGAACGAGCCCGATGGACATGCAAATGAAATAAATGTTTGCGTACAGAATTCCGTTGTGTTTTGGAGCAAAGAACCACACACTGTCAGGCACAATTTCGATCCAGTATTCTAAAGCCTCCACGGGCAGATATGGGTTTCGCTGTTATGAAAGAAAAAAAACGAAACCTGAACATCTGGGGTTATTTTTTGCAGATGGACAGCGAAGAAGGGGTGGCCTCGTTACAACTAACTTCGTACTTGTGCAAAAGTGAATTTGGTGCGTTAGCAAGTTACATCTTGATCCTTTCAACATTGTTGCACTACAGAAGCTGTAAATCATTGTTACACTACAGCAACTGTAGATTGCGAGTTTATTTTTTGAGGGGAATATCCAAACAACATCAACAACAAAACACTCGGGTGCTTATATTTACCATTCTGCCGGTCATTGAAAGCATACCTGCCGTGTTCCCCATCTCGGAATTCAGCCGCCTAGTGCATGTCTTCTTCGAACGCCGGGGAGCCGGAAAAGCCCTCTGTAGCAGCGTGGACGGCACCCTCGTGTTCACCTTCTGAAGCGCTCGCTCGTCACCGTGGCGTGCGCGATGAACACCACCACCACCACGTGACTTTTTTTCGTGTTGTGCGCGGTGCATTTAGCGCCACAGCGCGTGGATTTATAGCGTTTACTTGTTTGCTGGTGACTGTGTATTTCATATCGGAATCGCCTCCAGTGCTGTTGCTGCTGTCGGCAATAAAAGTTGTTTAAGTCAAAAGCCTATAAAAAGCTGGGCACCGTAGGCAAAGGCCATTGAAAGCATCAGCCCCTGGCAGCACGGCAACGGGATAATCAAACATCTTCTCTTTCCCAACTCTCAGACGACCACGCAAGTGCGCGCACGGCAAGGGTTTGGCAATGCGCGCTGCCGCCGTGGGTTCTACGCTGAAGAACACCCCCCGATTGTCACGGTCGGCTAGGCACGGTGCGAAAGAAGTTCAACGGACGTGCGTACACACCGACGAAGAACATTCGCAGCGAAAGAATGGCCTGTAAATGAATGCTTCTTGGATTGCACCTTGCCCAGCCTTGTGCGTCGGGATTCAGAATGCGTCTCGTTCAGAATGTTTCACTTGTTTTTGTATCGTCCTCCACTGCATCATCGTCGTTGTCGTCACTGCAATTTGCATTGCACGTTTCGTCGTTTCTTTCAGTCACAATAGAGCAGTGGTTCGTAACCTGAAGATGCCCTTTCTGTGCGAGACAGGGACAGCTTTTATTAGAAGGTAAATAATCGAAAAACAAATTAAGCACAGGCATGTAAGTACAACTACGTTGCTTCATCACACCTATGCATTTATTAGCGTTCTACTTTTTTTACGATTGAAAACCAAAGAGATGCAAGGCTGCAGTAAAGGCCAAGAACCACTGCAATCGAGATTGAAGTTCTTAAACCGCTCACACGTGTGCACCTTGGGAACGCAGCATCCATGCAGGGGGCAATGGAAGCGCGCGGTATTTAATTGTGGTGCAGGGTCCTAGCTCTCCGAGCTTGCGTTTCAGAAAATATCGCCCCAACTCTCCCTACCAACCTCAAACGTCACGCCACCACGGTCAGAGAGGGGAGAGGCCAGGGGTTGTGGTGCCACGGAAAATATTCCACGGGAGACGGAAGCCCGCGCGTGTGGGTTGTGTTTGTGTTGTTTGTGTTGTGTGTGTGTGTGTGTTGTGTGTGTGTTGTGTGTGTGTGCTGTGTTTGTTGTGTGTGGGTTGTGTTTGTGTTGTGTGTGTGTTGTGTGTGTTGTGTGTGTGTTGTGTGTGTGTTGTGTTTGTGTTGTGTGTGTGTTGTGTGTGTGTTGTGTGTGTGTGTGTTGTGTGTGTATTGTGTGTGTGTTGTGTGTGTGTTATTTGTTTACACGCGCGCGGTGTGTTATGTCCATAGCCTACAACACGAATGTCACGTGGACATCATCACCGTGCAGCGTCGTCGTAGATTGAAAACTAATTTCTGTAGAACTGTATTCTTGGTTATTTCGGTGAAGCCACGTAGATAGAAAACAAAAATGAAATTTAAAAGCAAAAAAACCCACGACGTTTCGATCGCAATGCAAGCGATCTTCTTCAGGCGGAGAGAAAAGAGGGGGGGAGCTTCCAAATGCAGCTGCTTGTAGAACTGCTTGCTGCCGCTGTTGTTGTTGTTGCAGCTTCATGCTGTTGTTGTAGCTTGATGCTGTTGTTGTGTTTCGTTTGTTCAACGCACATAGGTGCATTCGTGTCTCCGCGACCTTCTTCCAAATGTGGCGTTCGTCTCAATACAATCCCATTTGGTTCATGTGCATTTAACATTATCGCAAGACACGCACTTTAGTCCATGAGCCGAGACCAGATGTCTTACACGTCGTTACCACTTAAGGTGGCAGATCTTTCGTGGTTCCAATTTCTCACGTGGCCAAAAACAGTGAATTATGCGATACGCACTTGAATCGAGTGGGTAATCAAATAAATCGCCCTTATAAGCCATGCAAATAAATGGGTACGCCTATGGTTTTGCTAACTTAGTTGGAAACCGTTTCTGCCCTGGCCAATGGACTAATATAGAGTACAGCCATACAGACTGTTAGCACAAATGCTGTTCGCATCGATTAAGGCTGGGGTGATGCACAAGGGGGTGGTGGCGGCCAACACCACGCACGGCCGCCTTTGTCTACCCAGGGCTGATGTTTACATATCGCACCAGGCACTCGCTTAAGGCCACCGTATGAACCCGCTCTCAACACGCGTACGTGTGCTGCTTTAAGTAGCGTGAGCATTTTCGCACAGCAATGGCTTGGCCTCCTCAGGTAACACGGGGCGGTTAAAGTCCCTGGCTCACATTGGCAGTTGTCAACAGCTATTTAGAGGCGCTCCCAATGTCCCACCCATTAACACCCCGCCAATCCCCACGTCGCCTCTTTCCCAACAACCGCCCACGCCCCACAAACTCCTCAACGCCACCAGCCCGGCGTTTCCCCCTTTAGCAACTCCACATTCTTTCTTACGTCCGTCATCGAGCTGGTAATTGCCAAGCGGAATGCTCTGCCGCCGTTCCAATTTTTATTAATCCGCACAAGAATGTAAGACTCGCACGGACGCACGGCGATTGCGCCCTAGCTGTCCACGCTCAGTGTCCAGGACATCGGTAGACACAACAAAAGCGCGGCGTAGCAGGAGAGAGAATACGGCGTGACCACGTGGCCCTCTCTCTCTCACTGCTGAACCACCGGTCACGGACACAGTGCACAGGCCCTGTGCGGAAATCCAATCCAGACGCTGAGCTGCGGCAAGGGGAAGACACGATTTAAATGCGAGCACCGTCAAGGACAATGTTATCATCTCTCCATTGGGAACATCCGATATTGACAATATCCATTTTATTTGTACAACCATATGGGGAGTAGTGTAATTCTGAGCCGGTGACCCGAGTTGAACTCCTAACCGCGGCGAGCATCAGTGGCGAGTGATGTCGGAATCGGTCCTGGGACTCTCCTTAAACCAACTGACCAGTGTGGTGAAGTATGGTCAAACTCCAATGGCCGACAGTTTGGGGAGGCATTTGGCCAGTAGTGGACTGACTGCGAACTCATGTATAATTATTGCAGCAAATAACTGCGTTTTACAACACAAATGAGAATAACTGGCAGCTGCAAGATTTAAAGTTGACTCCATTCAAATCGATTGGCTCAGTGGCAAGTCTACTGAGCAATGAGCTTCCAAATTGCCCAATAAACACAACATAAACCACAGATCAATACATAGCTGAATGAAGCAAAAGGTTTTACTTGGGAGAGAGTGGGGGCATCCTCGATACAGATTTAATAGACGTATTTTTAAGGTCTGCGTGTGAACCTGATTACACCATGGATGCTGACGGATGACATTTGTAACATGCCAACATTACACCACATTGCACCGAATGTAAAAGTCAAAATGTGAAACTGCGGTCGACTAATGAAGAGAGGAGCGCGAATTCAACTGCCGCGTTGCTTTCCATCGATTTTTTTTGTTAAACCGTCACGAGCTATATAAAGTTCCTGGCACTCAAGAGAACCAAAACATCTGCTACTTTTTTTGTAACTCTCAGATGCCCTCTTGTGTGTTGATTGGCGACAGCAGCTCTAATCTGACTGTCAGCATCGTGGCACAAAACAGCCACCTGCCACAGACCGATGCCATGGCACTGTCTACCACAAAAGGCGTGGACGGCTACGTACACTTTCCCAGCCACCCCACGGTTCGCCCTAGCCTAGCCTGACACTCTTGTCACGTCGACGTTCTACTTCAAGTTTCACACATTGATACGCCACGGTTACTAAGCGTTTTGAGGACATCATTCTAATAATGCGATATTAACTCTCTGTGTGAAGATTTCGTGAACGAGTTCAACGAGTTTTGATCCCGACGTTTGTACTACTTCTTTGACGATGTCGACAGTTGTGCCACTTAATCCGAGGGCTTTGCCCCGTTTCACACTGCGAAGGGCCGAGTTGACTTAGTCGCTCGTGACATCCGGCACTGTCACCTCTACGCCTTCGAGTTGGTCTGATTCCTGGGATGTACGCTGTTAAAAACCAATGCACAGTCACGTCAAAAAGAATCACTAAGTTTGGCACGTCAATCTACCGCGTGACCACCTCTCATATTCGACAGACAAGTATTTTGGATATATTATTGGCAATGCGGTTGACATATAGCAAAATGAAGGTTAGCTCAAATGTCAAACAGAGCCAATCATATTTTAGTTGTATATGTGCTTCAATTCTAAAGCAGCAAGGTTTAACTTCTTACGACGGTATAAGGTTTGTGTAAAAACTTGGATAAAGGACAAAAAATGTACACCGCTCAATATTTTACTTAATGCGCCTTCTTATGACTGCATAATATGACATCGTGGACTAAATCAGCCCTGTACATTTACATTATATACAGCAATTCGAAGTGTTGCTGCGTACGAAACGTATCAAGCTTGACAGACGCGTTCAAGCATGGCGTTTATAATGGTTTCGCGAATGGATATTCACCGTGATTTGCAGTTAAACTTCCTCGTGCTAATATGTCAACCGCATTTGCAAATTATATTCAACGTATCAATTGCAAATGAAAAACGTTGAATAGCAAATGAAAACGGTGGGGGTGAACAAAAGAAGCTCTTTGACACAAAGCGATGTTTGTGCTTCATTGGAAGACCGATGGGGCAACGCCTTGGCTATTGAGTTACCCCCCCTCCCCCATCCACAACTGTACTTTCCGCTCAATTTTATTTTCGAGAAAGGCCGTTCATTATTTGCTCGCACATGATTTCGTTGCACGGAGGCGAGAGAGACGGGAAGAGTACAATTTATGGGGCCCCTCCAACGAGAGGAAGAAAAAAAAATGTTTGGCCCAAGGCACCTCCTGCCCCTGCCGTTCCAGCGACGAGTGCACGGAGAACGAACAGCAGCGCCTCCCCCATCTACTGTCGCTGCCTGGGCGGTTTGCAGGGGAGTGGGTGGTGGGACACATGGAAGGAGCAAGCAGGTGTCCCGGTTTCGTTTACGTAACACTTGGATGAACCCACGTGGGGTGTGCATCGCCTGTGCACGGACTATCCTTCAAATTCTGTAAATTGCAATCTGATCCAGCGGCAGATGGATTCAAGCGGGGTGGGGGGGGGGCACGGTGGGGATGATCGCTCCCACCCCTCGCTCCCCATCCGTTTAGATGATTTGGTTGCCGCTATAAATTTCCACTATGATATAAGCCACTTCGCTGAGCTATCATTTTGTGGCCAGGTCGCTTCTGAAAAATAGCTACACAGCTCTGTGGGCCCGACCTGGATAAAAAAAAATACAGTTTAAATATTTTAGTTCATCCCATCATCCCTTAACATCCTGATAATTGGTATTTTATTGATATTTACCAAGGATAATACGTTAACTTGTCTTTCTTACGTAGAGGAGTATTTCTAACGCTTGACATTTCGGGACAATCCCACTCCATTTGGTAACATTCTCGATCCACCGATTAACAGATCTGAAATGTGCATCCCGTTTTAATCGTTAGTGGCGCTGTTATTCGGGGTTGATGAAAACGAATATGACCTCGGAGCAGCGACCTTGTTGCGAAAGAGCGCCCGTGTAAGGAAGCTTCATTTTATTGCAATACTTATTGTGATGAAAATGTGGAATTTCCACCACTGGGCTCTGGGCCGATAACCGAGATGGTGGTAATCCTTTCCGCGCGCAGGGACACTCTGAGCGGCCGTCTGCTCGAAGCCTTTTGCATTCCCGTCGTAAATATAGCGTGACGCATGGACGCAGAGGCTGACTCCTTCCTGTTTAAAAGACCTGGGCTCAATTCCAGTCTCTAAGGGCCCAACGCCCAATTCTTAGAGTTGTACATTTTCTCGGCAAAATGGCAATAGCAAGTCTAATTACTCTTAAAGGTGGCGATATGGCAGTACAGCAAGTAGATGGCTGAACTGACTGTACAGGTGGATTATCATCCTCTTGGGCTTTATAGCCACTCGGGGTATATCTCACATGCAAAAAAGAGTTATTGTGAAATTTTCCAAACTTTCCAATGCAGTAATCCTCCTTAACATACAAAAAAAACTTTTAAACGCAGCGAAACTTCCACAGACAAAGAGCTGTTATTAATATTTATTGCCACCTTACGTACTGTGTGACCTTACTATAAATCAAATGCTTGCTATTGGCATTCACCATCCCATAAGGATAACGTGTAGGGAAGTCCCGAAAGATAAGTGTGTAAGGCACGCAGACCCTCCATCAATTGCGTGACGACTTGCAGATGAATTTCGATTTAAAGCTTTCGTGACTGCAGGGATTCATCTTCTTGGTTCTTTCGGTAAAGTCACGTAGAAGGGAAATAATACAATAATAATAAAACATAATAAAATAGTATAATATAATAATATATTATGTTATTATGTTTAATTTTTATTATTTTATTATTTCCCTTCTACGTGACTTTACCGAAAGAACCAAGAAGACTTGATGGTGCTGTAAATTCGTCACGTGTTTTGCTGCTCAGATAATAGCAAGAGTTCAACAATTTTCTCCTTACGATACGCCCCTCTTACATTTGTTCACATCGCTTTTATTGTCACAGCATGTTCAGGGTCTCCACACCAATGGAAGACCGCAGCGAATTCTGCGAAATACAGAGTTTTCATTTCTTGTTTTAACCGAAAGGTTCTTTGAAATCTTTCAACTTTTAAACAGCTTTGAGCCACATGTTGCATTTGAATATCCTGTCTGGTGCTGTCTAGTCATGTCGAGTCAATGCAATTTAAAATCACACTTTCTACACGTATGCTTTTAAAAAATATATATATAAATAATGACACCACCCACTACCATCGCGAGCGTCTGGTGGAATACAGCATTCCCATTTTAACATTTTTAGCATGTGACAACCCCATACGCAGAAGTCAAAAGTTAATTTAATTCAAGGGCTTTTATAACGCCTTACGTCAGTGACAGCTGTAGCACCAGCGCATGTTAATGTGGAGTGCCACGACCATGCCATCGCTAGCAGAGGTCAACAATGCCTCCCCCCACACTCACTCGCACGCGCCTCTGCCGCTTGGCACTGGCCGAAAGTATATTGAGCTGAGAACAACATTTACGTTAAATTCAGATCGCCACGATCACTTATTTCAACATCCGCATTTAGTAAGGCCCTTGCGAAAGCAAACGGGCCTGTTGCGGTTCCTATTGTTTTCTTGTTGTTGTTGTTGTTGACAAACGCATCCCAGATGACTACGAACCGCGTCACTGTCCGTCTTGAGGTTTCCACGTGCTCGGCCAATGTGTGAACCCACTGTTGCCAACACCTGCTTGCAACGTGCAAAGAGACACATATCCAATGACCTTTTAGGGAACCTTGTCCGAGCTTAAACGAGACTAGTCTTTTTTTGAGCTTGTAAGTGGAATTTGAGGTCGGAAACGTGGAATCAAACTTTATCAGGCTCCGCTTACAACCATCCACAACACCATTCTTTCTTTATTTCTTCCACTGCCAATCTTCAACGTCTCATCGGCGACAGGATAGCACCGAGTTTGTCCGGCAAGGGGGGTATTTAGGACGACCAAAACGTTTCGCGAAATAATTCCACTGCCGCTTAAATTGTTACTTGCGATTCCCTTACACTGGGGTGGAGTGCGGCGGTGTGGTGCAGTGGGTTGTACACACTGTGCCATGAACGCGGCAAACCGAATTGGATTCCCAGCCGCGGCTAAAGTCGGCGACGGGTGAGATCGAAATTTGGTCGAGGTACGTCACCACCTCCCAGCCGTCAACAACTAGTTTGAAGTATGGTCACGCATCCTACGTGGCGAACTTGGCGGGGGGGCATTTCACTACGGATGAATTGGGTTGTGCAACTCCCCCGTTGCTGGTGTTAGGACCACCGCAGTAAAATATTGCAAGTAGCTTTTTTCTCTCTCGCGTAAAATTGTTGTATTGTTCATCCACCCCTTTATGTATGTAAAAAAAAACATTGTATTCCTGAGTATGCCCATGTAACATTAAGTTACATTATTCCACCAGTATGTTCAAAACGTTAATATTCGTAAAAATATATATTTAAAATATATAAAACTTATACCTGAAAGCGAGAGCATATTTAGACGCGTTTCTTAGAACCGGCTATAAGTTACTTCTTAAAATACAAAATGACGCTCGTACCATCTAAAGCACGCTGCTTTCGAACAATTCCTTGACTTCTAAGAATTGACAGCAACTGCATCATCGCCATGATGGGAAGCAAGCAGTACCTACTGTTATTGCGAACAGATCCACATGTCTGGGATATATAAAGCAAGCCCTCTTACGTCCGACAGTCAAGAGAGACATTTTACAGAGCCAGACACAGCTTTCTATAATTTCCTGGCACGGTAACTCATCCAATGCCATTCATCAGCGACGAGTGGATAACCCTACCTCGGGCCTATTTACGTGTTAAGTTCTGCCTTGCTAGATCAGCACGTGCGTTCATATAATACCAAGAAAATAATTAGAAACTTATATTACACGGAAGCAAAAGTAAACAATAAAAGGGAGTCATTGTTTTACCAAATTGAAATCCATATTTATTTCCACTTTGGTTAGCGATATATTTCAATAAAAAATAATTGCTACATTAGCTACAGAATGGGCTAAAAAGAAAAACAGGCAATTCATCAAAGCTTTTCAGGAAAAGGTCGACATAAATAAACCCAGGTGCACATAGCAAGATTCCGTGAGAAATTAACTTCATATATTGCTTTACAGTCCTTTTTAACTGAGGCTATGTACGTATAAATGCGATGTGTAAACTCAAATCCTACATTAAAATTTCAAATGTCTGCATTAATGTCGCTCTTTAAATAACATTCACCTTATAACTTTACATGTACAAGTGATGACATTTTTAACGATTTTTTTTGGAGGCTTTTGGCGTCATCTGGTCCAACCCATGTGAGACTAGGCTCTAAGGAAAGCTGTCTCGGGTGTGGACCAATCAATTTCAAGGACAGTGCATACATTTTCAGAGTTGTGTTTTTGTTTGCATTATGGTTGCAGGTATTGTGGTCTATGCAAACATGACTCCTTGTAAAAAAAGGTGTCAGTTTTTTTTTGCCAGATAGAAGGGTAAAAAAACAATTATCATATTTTTTACTGGCAAATGAGGTTCCAATGGTGTAAAAGCATTCTTAGTTTAATAGTTCATCAAACCAACCGTGCCGAGCCACCATTCCTGGAGAAAGCCAATTAAAGAAAAAAACCATCAGCCGTCACTAAATTATGAAATCGCGTGGTGGCTCTGGTGTCAGGATTTGGCAGTGCCAAATCCTCTGTTCAGTTCTGGTAACCAAACCGCGATAAAAATGTGTTCACGACTTATAGCGAGCTGATGTTTTGACGGCTATACAAAATGTCCAGGTCATATGTTACATTCGTTTTTGTTTATCCATCACTTCAATTGGCGCGTTCCAAGTTTGATAGTTAAAATGCAAATCATTATTCAACCAAGCCGCGGCCTTCAAATAAAAAAATATATATATTGGTGACGTTTCAGGCAATGGCCGTTCTCCACAGCACATAAAAGGAGATGCTCAAGAGATAGAGTGGATACATTAAGGTTTGAGACTGCACTTTACACCATCGGGTGATAACTAAAAGTAGGGTGTCGGGTATCAAAAAGTATTAATGAACACATTTCTATTACAAGTAACATACTTGTGCCACACAGACAATTAACAGAAATACATAAATTGTATTGATGTGGAGAACTCATTGAAGGGTGTGCACCTGCGTGGAAAAAAGTCTCTTGAAGCGACTTCAAAAGTAGTTGTGTGACATCGTCTTCCAAGGCCTTTCTCTCCGCCACAGAGCGAAAGCTCTGAGCAGGAACATCTTCATCTCACGACATCACGCAAGAGACATCACAATTGCAAGACCGTACCAAAGGAAGAAAACAATCTAAACATTTCTGAACAGCCGAAGCAGATGTCCATCGGGCCAGGTGACCGCCTCACCACAACCACAAATATTATGGCTCTGGCAAACCTTGCCAGCCCGACTCCTGCGCGACTATTGTGTCTGCTCCATCCGGCCCCCATTCCTGAACTAATCCTGGAGGGAGCAGTCCCCCCCCCCCCCCCAGCCGAACAATCTCGCAGATTTGGTCCGACACCTGCAAACTCGTTTTGAATCACGCCCCAATCGCGTAACGGTTTCGAGAGCGGGACTGGAGGTGCTCAACACGCGCGAAGGGATTGACGTCAAATGCCTTTGACGGCGCGTGAATGTTGCGCGAAGACCGCGTGCCTCTGACGATCCGTGGGCCCTGCCTGTGCGCCGCTAATCGCCGACGCGCGGTACTCGTGAACTACGGTCTGTCGCGCGCGAGTCGCGTGGGAGTGTAAGCGGTGCCGAGCTTTGCGTTAGTGTCATTTGCGTGCCTCTCGTCGACTGAGGAAGTAAAATGATGGGAAATGTTTCAGATAACGAGTAAAAATAACCAATAAACACAAAGGAACAATTATATTTAAGATCAAAGGCCTTAGTTAAATCTTTGTACCCAAAGTGTTTCTTTATTTTAACGTTGTGTATGTTTTCATTTTACAGAATCCCCGCTGAGACAAAATGAAATTCCAATGTTAGCACTCTTTTAATGCTACCAATACTCACAAGGTCACTTACTCTAACACTTGAGCTTTTAATCTTTCTATCGCTTACACCAATGGCTTTCAAAACAACATTGCACCCTTTCATCATGAGATGAACCTCATTATAAACCACAAACCACGTCAATATTCAGACAATGTCAACAACACAAGTTGTCACACACAACACGCACACACAACAATGATTTCTTGAACCGATGTGTTTTTATCAGGTAGCATATTCAAATATCACGCGGATGAACATATTGTGCGTTTAATGACAAAACAATTAAGGATAATCTCACGAGGAAGCATTTTGAAGCATTCACATCATTTGACTTGTCCGATCGTCCGGCACAGCTGCCTCTGGTCACTGATGAGAGAATTTGCTCACCGGACTTCTACGGGAGACAGTGACATGGTCGAAAAGTAGCTCGTGGTTCGAGCCCATGGCAGCCCCGGTAAATACGAACCGTAAATACTGCTGCGCTGTCCGCCTTCGCAGTGGACGTTAAAGACCCCACGATGTTATTCAGGAAAGAGGAGGCCATGTGTTTCAGCGCCACGTTGTAATTTGGGATTAATTTACAGAAATTTGGTAAATTGCCCCACAAGTTACTTAATTGGGAAAAGCCGCAGAGCAACCAACTACTGGCAGAGTAACGGGGGGCGGATTTCAGGGAGGTGCTGCATTGATCTTGTGCCGCACAGGGACAGCTGCCACTTGGGGTGCCCCCTTAATAGGCAGCACGGCACCTTAAGACGTATTGCAATAAGCGATGACGGCGATGACGGCGATGACAGTTATTTCGTATAAAGAGGCTCTCAAATCGACCCCTGCAAGCCTTGCGCATCTCACACAATCTGGGCGAAGTCCAATCCGGCTCAGTCAACACACCTCACGCTTCATCATCTCCCCGAGGCACACGGTGGCATAGCACGACGAGGGCAGATCAAGGGTGATGACCAGGGAGGAAGAGGAGCCAACAGCAAAAGCCTCCTCTGAGCCCAAAGTCTCAGGGATGCCACTGCCATTGCCCGCGGACGCCTCCTCCGCGTCAAATTTAGCGTCGGCGCCTCCTCCAGGAGCCGGCGAACAGCTTCGCGACGCCCGACTCCCCGATTTGCGGTCGCCTGCGGCACCGTCGCCAGATGCCGGGCGAGCAGATTCCGTGGCCTCGAGGCCGAGGCCGTGGGCCGCTCTCGACGAAGAGAGGCAACTCGCGCGACCGGCGGTACCCGGGAGACTCCCACCCTCCGTGTTCTCCGCCGGGTCGGCGGCACCGGCTCGGCCGGCGGTCTCGGCGCGGCCGATGCGGAGGGTGGCGCCGGGCAGGCCCTGCCCCGTCCAGGCGAGAGAGACGTTGGAGGGGCGAGCCAGGAGCCGGCGGTAGGCGCCGGGGAGGCTGACGCGCAGCTCGGCGACGCGGAAGGCGGAGTCCGCCAGGCCGTCCCGTCGCAGCGTGGCCCGGTAGGCCTCGCCCGCCTCGTTGTCCGGGTACCGCACACTGCTGCCCGGCATGGGCAGCACCACCTGGTGGGTTGGCAGCGCCACGGATTTGTTCGCGAGGCGGATTGGAGACGTGCACATCCGCGCGACGCGCGGCGATTACCGCCGCCTTTTAAAATGTGATTACCGCAAGGCAATGGCGTGGGTTAGCGTGGCGATTGCACGCGGTGCAACCTGCCAATTGTTGTGCTGCATATGATTTCAAGTGACATTTAAGGGCTTCAACTATATTTGAGAATCCCTCTCGTGGACAATGTTTAAAAAGATTGGTAATCTAATGCCAGAGCCAGTGTTCAATTATTCAGGGTAACTGGGGAAGAGTGGTTAGTGTCTCAGATAAAACAAAAACACAGATACAACAAAACACAGCTCAAAGAGACGATATGTTTACCCAAGCAGAATGGGGATGAATAAGTAGAATGTGTTTTCTGTGTTTATTGTTTATCTGACTAATATGTAAGTGAGTCACGAGCTCGGCATAGCTAATTACAGAAGCAGTACACGTAATAGGCACTCATTAGCGTGGAATATCGCATCTTCATTACTTATTTCACAAGCACGGTTCATCCACCACTGGATATAATTCACCCATAGATAACGTTTATTGTACATTGAAACCGATAAACGTACCCCCCCCCCCAAAAAAAAAATCTGCAATTGAATGTCAAGACATCTGCTTCCAATGTTTGGTCAATTCCTTTATTCTGCCAGACAATTTTAAGCATGCAAACAAGAAACATCTGCATGGCTAGGTCAAACGCCTACTTTCTGTGCTGTCTTAAGAAGGCAGCACATCCTAAACCACAAAGTGCGTGTGTGCATTGCCGGACGCGAGCTGTGCAGCACTACACCTGGCAGTGATACGCTCGAATGCACGTCCATGCAATGTTTGCATCGAAATATAAAAATGTCTACAAGCTGAACTCGTGTCTCCACGTAGAAATAAAGTGTGCGTTTCATTCATCTGCCTATTGGCTTCCAAGACAAATGTTCATCAAACATACATTCATTAAGCAGGCAAAGTGTTCCCCGGTTTCGACTTTCTGAGTCTCATCAGCCAGAGTCAGGCATATTAAACAAATGTTTCTAGATTACCAGATGCTGTTGGGACAAGCACTCCTCTAAATGACTGCTCATGACATCCCGGAATATTAAACCTGTCCAGAGATTGTTCACGTAAACAATTGCCGTTGTACAATATTGGTTTGGGAAACCAATAGGCTGATGAGACTAAAACGTATTTTTATTTGTATCTTTTTAGATGGGTTGACTATAACACGTTAAAATATAACTCTCGATTCACCAATTACCATATATACTTACCTACATGGTGCACAAGTCGAATTATGCATGTGAGGCTCAGTCGTTTACAAGTTATGCAAACGAACTGCCAATGTTAAATTTAGGCTAATTGCCTGAGCATCGTAAAATTAACGGAAGTTCCATGACAAAATAAATGCATTAACTGCTCCATAAGCAGTGAGTCTGCGCAATGGACAATGCATACCTGGTCTATTGTGTAAACCTCATTAGCTTCCTCTTCCTCAGTCACAACATGCACCTGTGAAACACAACACGGTTTACAAAAAAGTTATTACACACACACACCTACAGTACCCACAAATGGTAACAAAAAAATACAATTCAAATGTTTCTGCTTTATGCAAAGGATTTGCAGATGTTTTTTGCATCGATTCGTAAAATCCACAAATCATACCTCGAGATTAAA
This sequence comes from Lethenteron reissneri, assembly GCF_015708825.2. Classification (NCBI taxonomy): domain Eukaryota; kingdom Metazoa; phylum Chordata; class Hyperoartia; order Petromyzontiformes; family Petromyzontidae; genus Lethenteron; species Lethenteron reissneri. The sequence goes on along the minus strand of NC_083793.1, from coordinate 3,198,926 downwards.
GTTCTCATCAGAATAATTTGTTTTTTTCATTTGTCCAGAAGTAACGTCACTGACACGTCATCATCACTTTCGCCATTTTTGTGTGCCAATAGTGATGTCACTATGTTCAACGTGGACATTTTGCACTTAAAAGAATAAAAGAAAAATCCAAAATTGTCCATACAAATCTAAAATTCAGATGTTTTAACATTCAACACTCATTCCTATACGATACCCGTTACAAATTGATATAAAAAATATCCCTTTAAGGTGTGAATACACACTTTAATACTAATACAACATCTGCAGTGTAAACTTGGCTGCTGTGATGTGAGCCATTTCATTGCCACACCACTGCCTTCATTAACCACTACCCAAGCAGAGATGGGGGCCGGTTTATTATTTTACTCCGACTACACGAAACACACAAAGTCACTCGAAAAATTCGTTCCTGCGCTTCCAAAGGGTTATGTTACATCAGTTTGGCCCCGCTAAGTTCTGTTGGATTAATACGTCCTTTTTCACAACTTCAACAGCACAACCAAGGCATTTGCGGCAAACCATATGGCTCTTGTGGAAATAAAGATTCCCATGCATGGGTGGTTTTACAAGTAAATATGTGATTGCTCCGTTTGTTTACAGTGCCACACCACGTGTGCACGCTCTGGCAGGATGGCATGGGGCATAAACATCCTCATGTGTGTGCGCCTTCCTTCCGTCGACACACCACGCCAGTCTTGGCACTACAACTAATTGTCTACCCCGGGTTTCCTATCGGCATATCTCATCTCTTATTCTCTCCCCCTACTCTCAGTCACAGCTCTTTTATTTCCCAGCCTGCGCGTCATTCTCGTAAACAATTGAGGATTTCGCTGCGTGCGTTTTATTGCCGCTCCTTGCCAGGCTGGAATATCTCCCCTCTTGCTGACATGGCACAACACCGCATTTCATCTTACTGAAGCGAAGCCCTCATTTGACAAGTTGTTTTTGCATTGGATGGACATGCGCCTCGAGACTGAATCGGTGCGAGAGGCGAATTATTATAATCGCATCTTGTTACAGCAGTTACAAGTTGACGACGGAGACAATGCAGGAGTGGAAAATGGCATGATCGGGTTTTGTTCTCCATGTTGTGGGTTTGTACCACACAATCATTATGATGCACGGTGTTCTTAGAGCCAGCGCTGTAATATCTCCTGCAGTGGGATGTTCTTAAACGCAATCGGTTCGCGTCGCCCTGTGCGAGATCCGAGTGGATTTATTTTATCTAATGACATGATGCGGACAGCGCGATTGGGATAAAATTGTGAAAAAACGACAAAAATAAATCCATGAATAAAGAGGAAAAGAGATATGTTTTGTGTGTTCCCCCGATCAGAAGTGCACAATCAGTGGGAACGTGCAGGCGTTTAAAAGCTAAGGTTATGTATTTAACAGGAGAGCTGGAGATATAGGAGAGTCGAATTGGAGAGGATGCGCCGTTTTGCTGGCATGGGACGCGGAGTGCTGTGAAGCAGCACGGAAGACGGCGACGAGGATGACTTCCACGGAGGTCTCTAACCTCCAATACGAAACAGTTGGTGAGGGCAACTCAAAGATTAAACCTACACTACGGCTCCAACTTGACCGTGAGGTTTTTGTAGCATGACCGGGCCAATTAAAATAAATTCCATAATGAGGGCATGGCTTTCTCATTATTGTTAAATGTCACTTTCACTTTACTGCTCAGACAAACTGTAAAGGGGCGGGGGCAGGATACGGACTAGCAATAGCGGGCAACACTGGCGCAGGTCAGAGGGGAAGGGCAGGAAGGCGCGCCGTTGGTATGCTCTGCCAAGGCTCTGGACAACTCTACCAGACAACTCTCTCGGACGATTCCACTGGACGATGCTACTGGACTAATCTACCACATGATGACTAAAACACTCTACCAGACGCCTCTATTGGATGCCTCCAACAGACGACTCCAACGGACGATTCTTCCGGCACGACTCTAATGGACTCTACCAGACGATCTCCACCGGACGACTCTACCAGATGACTCTACCAGATGACTCTACCAGATGACTCTACCAGATGACTCTACCAGATGACTCTACCAGATGATCTCCACCAGATGACTCTACCGGACTCTACCAGATGACTCTACCAGATGACTCTACCAGATGACTCTACCAGACGACTCTACCAGATGACTCTACCAGATGATCTCCACCAGATGACTCTACCGGACTCTACCAGACGACTCTACCAGATGACTCTACCAGATGACTCTACCAGATGACTCTACCAGATGACTCTACCAGACGACTCTACCAGATGACTCTACCAGATGATCTCCACCAGATGACTCTACCGGACTCTACCAGATGACTCTACCAGATGACTCTACCAGATGACTCTACAAGACGATCTCCACCGGACGACTCTACCGGACGACTCTACCAAATGACTCTACCAGATGACTCTACCAGATGACTCTACCAGATGACTCTACCAGATGACTCTACCGGACGACTCTACTGGGCGACTGCAAGGCCTTACCTGCAAATTACTCAAGATGGGATCACACGCGGCAGGGGCATCGCCTTGTGCTGTGAAAACCTGCCAGGGGCCTCCTGAAAAGGAGTTGTGAGTCTTAAGCGAGGAAATCCCTGGGTAAATAATATTTATGGTGACGATGACGCACAAAAGGCACGATTCACTATTAAGAAAACTGTTCATGCAGGCATTGTTAAGGGGTCGTGTTACACACAAAAGCGCCATTCATCTTGCCGACGACAGCGCGGTTTGGCGTATTTTAACGGCACGGCAAAAAACGGGAGCGCCACCGTGAGCAGCTGGACACCAACACCAGCTCCCGCCGCACGCAGCCGCAGGAAACACACATCGCGTGTCACGAACAGAATGTTATGAAAACGCTCGTATACGGTACGTCGAAAGAATAAAAAGTACGTTTCGCAGGCATCTGTGCCAATACAACTATCGTAACGCAAACAGATGAAAGCTCACGGCGGTTACTTCTTCGCACGCCTCAATCTTCTCTTTGTTAGAAGGAAAACGCTGTTAAGTGAATTTGCACTTCATTTCCGTCCCACCAATTCGACTGGCGACCACCACCAGTGCAGCAACTTGTTTCCTCTCGGGATTTGGTTTCTGTCTGTTTGTCTTGTCTCTTCTTTTTCCTCTCTCTCTCACTCACTCACTCACTCTTTTCAGAGAGGTTATGGGATTTAGTAGGTGGCAGGGTTGCAGGGGTTAAGGGGTGACGTGGAGTTGGGGATTGACTGTGGGGGGGAAGCGATAGCATGGGGGGTGTGCAAGTGCCGACTAACTGGTTAGGCCCAGGGCCCCAATTCCCAGCTGACGTAACGCGGGCACGCCACCGACCGTGGTAATTGTTGGAAGCGATCGGGGGGCCCCGGCAATTTTTTTTTCCGGATAAGTGCAGGAAATGCGCGGGAGGAACAAAAAAAAAATTTCTACCGTAGCCGCGTGCGCCCCGCGACAAAAAGGCATCTGGCTCTCGCTCTCCCAACGCGAAGCGTGGCGACTCGCCGCGCACGCACACGCTGCCCCCACCCCCCACCCCCCCTCCGTCGCGTAGCCTTCCATCAGCAGGAAGGCAAAAAAGCCCACGGCTCTCGCGGACACAATGAGAGAAAAGCAGCAGCCGAGAGAAGCAGAAGTAAAAAAAAATTAGAGTCCGCGTGTGTCTCCTAAATTTACCCTCTCGGTGCCCTTAACTTAATTCCTCCCCCCCTGTAAGTGGATAGGACCTCATTCAGGCGGGTTCACAGCTGTTATTAAGCAGTTACAAAGTCTCCACTTTCACAGCCCCCTTCCCACGGGTTGTGCTTTCCGCGCGCGTGGCCTCGGACCGGACTCCCCCTCGCCCCTGCGGGGGCCCTCGCACCTCGTGGCTGCGAGGGCCAAGGCTGCCCAGGTATAGCGAGCGAGCGAATGGGCGAGCGCTAATGCCTTATACGCGCGCGGCCATGCATCTGCGACCTTCCTCCACCGGGGGCTCGCCCCGTCGGTCCGTCCGACCGATCGTCCGTCCGTCCGACCGATCGTCCGTCCGTCCGCCCCACCGGTTTTTGCCCGGCCACTTGAAAGACGACCAACGGGCACCCAGAGGTCGGGGAAAAACATTTCCTCTTACGGGTGCCTCCCCAGGGCTCGTCGTGCATGCACGGCGAGCGACTGAATCGAGCGCTCCGAGAGCCTGTAAGCAAGCGTAGCGAAGGCCGCGCAGTGGATCGAATGTCCCGTAAAAATGTAAACATTTACCCCGGCGAAATAATCAATGGGCAAAGTGGAAAGGAATTCTCTTCTTTGCAATGTGTGAAATGGCCATTGGCGTCGGCTGGCAAATTATTTCCTACACACAGCGATGTTCTGTCGTGTTCCTCTTCCACTACGCGCACTTAAATGTACGGCACGTGATTTTTTAAAAATGTCACTTTACAAAAAAAATTGTGAGGTACAGTACGCTCACTTTGGGGCCCATTTATTTGGGCTCCCTAAATCCGGGCAAAATCAGAAGACAACGCATCTCAACGATTTCTCATGGATTAAAAACACAATCTGATTTAATGTATTTAAGATGCCAAATTCAGATCCAACATTAAACACGGCTGGAAACGTAACTTTTCCTCGAAGTGATAGATCTTCATTCGAGGGAATGACACGAAGAAGAGTGTCTGTTTACCAATGGCCACTCCTCGTGCGCTAGTGCTGACGTTACACGAAGGGCTGGCTTTCATTACAGAAAGGTATTCATCAGCGTCACGTGACCGCTCACAAACGGCATCCTGTACAGAGCGGTGTAATTTTTTTAAAATGTTGCCCACGTAGAACATCCTTCAAAGGGACGAATGGATGTAAATATGATTTGGGCTGAAGGGTAGACCTATGCTGTGTGGTGGACTGGGCAGCACAACCCACTGAAAACTGTGCAACGGCCTCTGGATGTTCTCGGGCTCGTGTGCGTTCTGGAATTGTTGAGTTGGCAGAGGCTTTTTCTGCCACTTGTCAAATATTCATGACTTTCACAACATTCCTGTAGATATCGTGCCCGCAGTGCTCACGCCACCACTGGCGGAAGAGCCTCCACGAGAGGGAGGCTTAGAGAGCTCCTCCAAGAGGTTATTTGGCCTACTCTTCCATGCTGGCTAGATGTCTAGGCAGAGGACGGAGTAACCACATTTTACGTAATCGCACTGTGGGTGTGCCGATTTATACTGCTGGGTGAACAGAAGGTGGGGGGTGGTGTAGAGGGCTGAGTTAATTAAACTTGCACCGCTGTCTTAACTGCCGCGCCGGGAGATCGAAACTGGCGACCTCTGGGTCGCACGTCCAGTATGATAACCAATACAACACCGCAACACTCCCTCGATATCAACCTATAGTAAAAAGTGATCGAGGATATGCCCAAGAGGCACTGCATTTTCCGGACATCCCGAAGTAGACAAACTAGACTGAAACTATTTTTATTTGACCAGATAAGGCCCACCGAGCCATATAGCTCTTTTTCAGAAGCGACCTGGCCACAATTACTCTAAAAGCATCTTCATTATAAATGACCTGGGGAAAAATCTACGCGACCACAGGGAGAGAGACACGCAAACTCCAAATATACAGCGGCTGGCGTCAGGGTCGGGATCGAACCCACGACCTCCTGCGCACCAGGCGAGGTAGTCAACATCTGCGAGACACCGTGTCGCCCAAACTCTCATCAGGCAGCGGGCGAGGCTCGCTCACGGGCGCGCTGCCGTCGCTCACCGCGTCCCCTCGGCGGCCGGTGCCCTCCGGCAGCACGAGATCCCCGCGGGCCGCGCGCCGGACTCCGAGGAGCCGCGCGCGCACCGTGGCGGCGCGATTCCACAGCGCGCTGCAGTACGCGTGCGGGTAGAGGAGGCGTGCCGTGCGCGGCAGGGCCATCCAGGCGCGGGCGGCTCGCCCGCCGGCGCCGGCGCCGCTCCCTCCGACGTCGTCGCCGCAGGGAGGGCCGCAGCGATGCAGCGCGCGCAGCATCAGCCGCTCGCGCGTCTTGTGCGCCGGCATCAGGGACAGGGCCAGCTTGGCGTCGCCTGTGTGGGGGGGGGGGGGGGGGGGTTCGCAGGGGGAGGGTGGGGGGCGGTGTGGACTGATCTCTGATCTAGGGGGGGCACCACGGTGGCTAGGAGATGTTAACTACCTCGCCTGGTACACAGGAGGTCGTGAGTTCGATCCCGACCTCGGCGCCTGCTGTTGTATATTTGGAGTTTGCGTGTCTCTCTCCTCGTGGTCGTGTGGATTTTTCCCCGAGTCCTCAGGTTTTCCCTCCACATTTATAAACATGTGTTTAAGAGTATTTGGCAGCTATAAATTTCCACATGGTGAGCCAGTCCATTGAGCTTTCATTTGTGGCCAGCTCACTTCTGAAAAAGGGTTATATATAGCTCAGTGGGCCTTACCTGGTTAAAAAAAAATAGTTCACTTTTAGTTTATCTTGTCGGTCTGCGGTATGTTTATACTCCACACAGGCGAGTTGTCTTCTCATGCTACGTGCGCTGTTGTGATACGTCTGTTGACCGTCTCCCTGCCCTTACATCCCGTCTGGCTCACAGGTGCAATGCAAACATCCGTTTCCACGTACAAGAGACACGCACGCGGACGCCTCGTGTAGCTGTCGAGCGCAGCGGTTAAGGCGCTGCACCAGGTTCCGCGTGCTGAGTTTGATTCCTTGCCACGGCTAACACCGGCGGCAAGCTGTAAAATTATAATGATTGTTTTTAAGAATTTAGAATATTTATTAATCCTGGAGGAATCCGATGAGCCATGAAGCTCTCTTTAGCAGATCTCCAATCGGGGCGGAAAAGAACGTTACAACAACAATACAAAAATACGATCGGAGTGCAAAGTATGATGAAAGTAAACAGGCTACCCAAACACGAATAAAACTAAACCATCCACATCCTACCAGGCAAAGCACACTGAGGTATTGACTTATTTTTCAAAAGCAACCTGGCCACGAATGATAGCTCCACAAAGTGCCTTATCTTTTGGACATTTATAGCGGCAAAAATAATCGAATTGGTCTAACTAAACGCACGTTTCTAAATGTGGAGGGAATCCACGCGACAACGGTGAGAGAGACACGCAAACTCCAAATATACAGCAGGCTTCGGGGTCAAGATTGGGCACAAGGTACATTGATGAGTTGGATTGGCCCGAGGTGGATCACAACTGTACGACCACGACTCCACGTGCACCGGACACAATAAAAAAAATATGACGAAAAAAAGCGGACAATGTGTCTGCTTTAGACGTCCATCTCCACTTAAAAACAAAGACGAAACATTTATTACACTACCCATCAGCCGCACAACAGCCTTCTGAAAGTGCATAATTTCAATGGAATTGTTCAAGACGAGTAACCACAGCTTCGGTTTTGACATCAAGAGTGTCCCATCAGCAGAGCCAGGCTTGCATGGCCAAATGTTGTGAGCAAATCACAGTGACGACAATGGACAAATGACGTCAGGGAACGAGTAAAAAAGAATAATTACGTTAATTAAGATGATTTTTAAGAGACATGATTTTGGTGGGGTACCTATAAGTGGACCCCCGTGCGTAATTAATTGAGCACGTGATTCAAAGGGAACGGTCAGAGAGAAAAGAAAGGATGTCGCTTAGGGTGACGAGATCTGAAGTTTAGAAATCGTCGGTGTAGCGTGGCCAGGATACAGCTCATTTAGTAGAGCAGCAGGGCTCCCAAGTGTGAGTCACGAGTTCAAATCCTGTCCAGGGTCAACCAAATCCATCATCCCTCCGGGATCAGCGAAATGAGCACCACCTGGTGAGACTGCACCACCGGCTTCACGGGGCGAGGAACAACCACGGATGTCCAAAGGGCACGTACCAATCCCTGCCACGGGAATGTGGAATTTACCTCGACGTGCTGAGGACCACCCGGGCAGATGAGCACCGCCCGATGGTCATTAAGAGCATCGGGAAGATGTTATCGTTGTGTTGTTGTTGTTGTGTAATATGAGCACGTTCGCGGCACGCTCCGTTAAGAGCACAGCGGAACGCCGTGTGGCTGTCTCAGATAACACAGCGTGCCGGCATTTGCACACCTTCAAATTTTTTTTTTGACAAATGCCAAATTTGTTGAAAAACGACTCCGTGGAGTTCTGCGAGGGTGCCCCATGCATCACACAAACACGGGGGCGGGATGATGTCTTACATGCGCTTTGTGTTAAACGCGTTGGCTGCTTTTGATGTGCACTTAAGGATATGGAGGGTATACATTCAAACTGCAGGCGTTAAAAGAGTGTACATCCAGACACACACGCATGCAAGCAAAGCACATACCTAGTAGCTATACAAAGATTACCCACCGAGCCGACATAGACTGTTGGGGAAAGTGCTGTTAGCAAACGGGGTAGCCAGCACCATGCCTGGCCATCCATTGGTTTCCGAATGGCTATGCTCACACCACAGCAGGTACTCATTAAAGGCTAAGTCGACTCAGGGAACACTCAGGACTGGCTCTGATATCACTTGCCTCTGATGTTAGCCATGCACTGGGGATCGAACTCAACTTGCCGGATCCAGAGCACAGCGTGATAGACAATCCGCCATTGCTTCCCACATACCTATACATGCACCCATATATTTACACATGTTGACAAAAATACAGGTCTGCGAGACTCACTTTTTGATGCTAAGAGCCCAAAGACAACGATCCCGCGTATAGCCTTAACAGACTGTCTCCCCAATGGCGATGTTCCTGCATCACATCAGTCAACCTTGGGGAGGCCCAGGACCGGTTCAGGTAATGGTCACTGGTGTTGGCCGTGAGCAGGAATCGAACTCGGGTCACACAGGCTTCGTAGCGCAGCGCGCTAACTGCTCACACACACACATACGGTTGCAATGCAGCGAGTCGCACTGTCATCAAGGGAACTCAGTTCATGGACTGCAGTGAACACAGAGCCAGGGGTCGGCTCTCTGTGAAGGACTGCTGCTTCGTGAAGTTTATTTATTAAGGACCACCGTCTCGTATTCACCACACAGTGCATTGTGGCTCTTGTCAGATGTGTTTTTTTTTATGAAATCAAAAAAATGTCCCCTCTTGTTATTTTGGTTGCCAGCTCTTAGCTCTGTACAATAGGAGTGGCACCAACCAAAGAAAGCAAAGCCAAACAAAGAGTATCCAACACAATCGTAATCACAGACAGGCACCTACCGGTCTCCAGGAAGAGCCTTTTGGCCTGGTTGACAGCATCATCTCCTGCCTCCGGAGTGAAAAAGAGCTTGAGAGCTTTGTCCTGCAGCGGCAACATTCGCGATGAGATAAGAAAGCGACGCACGGAAAACTCAGCTGGTCATCATCTCACGCGCGTGCTGGCAGAGCAGGCGAAAGTGCTCCTGGGATTCACTTTTGCAGACAGCTTGGAGCGGTGGCATAAAACAATCATTGTCATTATCATCATCATCATGTAAAACCTGTAATGATCGATCCACTGCTGGATGAATACCTCCACACATCATTGCTGTCTGGTCTGTCGTGGTCACGTGATGGACGGTGACATGTTGCACCTCCGATTAGAGCGGTTGGCGACGTACGGTGCGGAAAAAGTTCAACGTACATAAATACATACGTACGTGCGATGCTAAAATCTGTGTCGCTCCTGCGCATGGGCTAATCTCACCGCTCCATCTCCATGCAACTTGCTGACCCGCCCCTACTCGACGTCTGTGAAACAAAAAGAGCTTCATAGCTCCTCGGATTCCTCCTGCAGTCTAAATCAAGAATTTGATGTCTTCTTGGGCCTGCCGTCCCCTTGCTTAGCGGCAATTCTGTCACCGCTTTTGTCCACGCGCTATTCTACGCTATTCTACGCTAGTCTACGCTATTCTACGCTAGTCTACGCTATTCTACGCTAGTCTACGCTATTCTACGCTAGTCTACGCTAGTCTACGCTAGTCTACGCTATTCTACGCTATTCTACGCTATTCTACGCTAGTCTACGCTATTCTACGCTATTCTACGCTATTCTACGCTATTCTACGCTATTCTACGCTATTCTACGCTATTCTACGCTAGTCTACGCTATTCTACGCTATTCTACGCTATTCTACGCTATTCTACGCTAGTCTACGCTATTCTACGCTATTCTACGCTATTCTACGCTATTCTACGCTATTCTACGCTATTCTACGCTATTCTACGCTATTCTACGCTATTCTACGCTATTCTACGCTATTCTACGCTATTCTACGCTAGTCTACGCTATTCTACGCTATTCTACGCTATTCTACGCTAGTCTACGCTATTCTACGCTATTCTACGCTATTCTACGCTATTCTACGCTAGTCTACGCTATTCTACGCTATTCTACGCTAGTCTACGCTATTCTACGCTAGTCTACGCTATTCTACGCTATTCTACGCTATTCTACGCTAGTCTACGCTATTCTACGCTATTCTACGCTATTCTACGCTATTCTACGCTATTCTACGCTATTCTACGCTATTCTACGCTATTCTACGCTATTCTACGCTATTCTACGCTAGTCTACGCTATTCTACGCTATTCTACGCTATTCTACGCTATTCTACGCTATTCTACGCTAGTCTACGCTATTCTACGCTAGTCTACGCTATTCTACGCTATTCTACGCTAGTCTACGCTATTCTACGCTATTCTACGCTATTCTACGCTAGTCTACGCTATTCTACGCTATTCTACGCTATTCTACGCTAGTCTACGCTAGTCTACGCTATTCTACGCTAGTCTACGCTATTCTACGCTATTCTACGCTATTCTACGCTATTCTACGCTATTCTACGCTATTCTACGCTAGTCTACGCTATTCTACGCTATTCTACGCTATTCTACGCTATTCTACGCTATTCTACGCTATTCTACGCTATTCTACGCTATTCTACGCTAGTCTACGCTATTCTACGCTAGTCTACGCTATTCTACGCTACTAGTCTACGCTATTCTACGCTATTCTACGCTATTCTACGCTATTCTACGCTAGTCTACGCTATTCTACGCTATTCTACGCTAGTCTACGCTATTCTACGCTATTCTACGCTATTCTACGCTATTCTACGCTATTCTACGCTATTCTACGCTAGTCTACGCTATTCTACGCTATTCTACGCTATTCTACGCTATTCTACGCTAGTCTACGCTATTCTACGCTATTCTACGCTATTCTACGCTATTCTACGCTATTCTACGCTAGTCTACGCTATTCTACGCTATTCTACGCTAGTCTACGCTATTCTACGCTATTCTACGCTATTCTACGCTAGTCTACGCTATTCTACGCTATTCTACGCTATTCTACGCTAGTCTACGCTATTCTACGCTATTCTACGCTAGTCTACGCTATTCTACGCTAGTCTACGCTATTCTACGCTAGTCTACGCTATTCTACGCTATTCTACGCTAGTCTACGCTATTCTACGCTAGTCTACGCTAGTCTACGCTATTCTACGCTATTCTACGCTATTCTACGCTATTCTACGCTATTCTACGCTATTCTACGCTATTCTACGCTATTCTACGCTAGTCTACGCTATTCTACGCTAGTCTACGCTATTCTACGCTAGTCTACGCTATTCTACGCTAGTCTACGCAAGTAGCCCACTTACTCTTTGTAACAGTCAAAACGTGACGTCTCTAAACTAAAGTTCTGTCTCCGATCCACGTTTCTCTTTCTGGCTCACAATTTAATTCCGAATGCTTTTGTATGTGCGTCTATTGCAATTTTTGTCCAATTTTCTTTTTCCAGTGTCCACGTGTTCAACCGCTGAGCTGTACTGATTAAATGTCACAGAATTCAGTGTGCACTGATTAAAAAGATGTCCTCTTTAGGCACTGTGCTTTCATTCTTTTTCATAATCAAATTCATGGAACTGAAAACATGAAATTGTATCAAGGCATGGGAACATTAAGTTTAATTTAGTGTGTAAATGGGTATCATGTCACAAGTTAACGGTTGGAAAAATCTGAAACAAAAACTTTTAAATCAAGGGCTTGGAGACTTCACAGGGAATTATTTGCACAATTTGTGGCTTCATTAACTTCCTCAAATTGTTCACAAAGACTCATTATCGCAGGCGGCAGCTGTGGGAGAAAAAAAAAACCCATCGATGCCACGGTTAAGGGCTCAAAGGGCTGAACTTGGCACTGCACCACAGTGGAAAAAAAAGCCACAACACCATCATGGCAAAGATTAGGAAGTAAAACTTCCATACAAATATAACTTTATAATGGGAGATGATTCCGTGGTAAAATGGCAACCATAGTGGACTTGCATTCCGGAGGTCCCCGGTTTGATCTGCTGGCAATCCTTACATCACCGCCACCAGTGGAGCCAACAATATCAATGGGTAACATCAGCAAGCTGCTTGGCAGGTCGAGTGCAGTGGGGTAAAGTGTGGGCACTCCCATCTCTTCCGAGACATGTGGCCAGCGCAGAATAGGAATCCAAAACAATACTCTTAGGTTTTTTCGGTAAAGTCACGTAGGTAAAAAAGAAAATTAAAATTTATAAAAGTAAAATAAAAAATCACGTATCGGAGGCAACACAAGCTTCCGTCTTCAGGTGGAACCGTCACAGCACGCTTGCTGTATCAAGTAAAGAGCTTTACTTGATACAGCAGTGATTTTTTATTTTACTTTTATTAATTTTTATTTTATTTTTTACCTACGTGACTTTACCGAAAAAACCTAAGAGTACGAATCCTTGCAGTCACGAAAGCTTCAAATCTAGAATCCAAAAAATGTGGCACAGTGTGTTTTTTCACGATTCTTAAAATCCATGTCATCGCTTCATAAATGGACAAATCAAACACTTTCCGTGGGTACTCCGCACTTCTTCTGAGACACCTTAACAGCGTGGAAGAGTAGGCAAAATACCCTCCGGAGACGGCTCCCTAGAGCTCCGTCGAGTGGACGTGCTTCTGCCAGCGGGCGTTTTGAGCAAGATTTCGCAGGCACGGCTGAACCTTTACCTTTCACGCGACACCGACGTTAGTCCGTTCAACGTGAATAAAAGCCGCGTTCCAGTTGAGCGCACGTTCGTTGAAAACGCGTTTAAAAATCACTTGCGTCGGTGGGAGCCCACTAAACGAAACAGATGTTTATTGGCGACGGATACACTTAAGATTGATGTTGGCCTCACAGTCAAACAACAAGGCACAGCCAGAGCAGGACGGAGTGCTTTTGGAAAGCCGATCCGAAGCTTCGAGAGGCTGAATTCGGATGCCGTTGCCAGCCAAAGGCGTACGGATCGAGGGGGAGTATGGAAAAGAACACGGGCGCAAACAACGACGGCGGAAAGATGACGGCTGGGGAGTTTATTCGATGACATAATGCGTTGGAATATTCATAATGTTACATTACTGCCAAGGCAGCTCACCGTGGCCGGAGACAAACCAATGGATGTTAGTAGTTAACGCACATTGGTGGGTGGTCGTTACGTTACACGTGCGTAAGACTTTCGTTTAACTGTAATAGGTGAACATTTGCAACTTTACTACTGCAGCGGATAATAAAAAAATATAAGTAAAAAAATCATAGACATGGCTATATATTTATGTTAATATACACAAGAAATGCTTGTATAACGTATAACATAATACATGCTTAATATTGACTTGAATCGCAACACAAGCAATCGTCATCAGGTGACACAAACACAGCAGGATAACTGCTGTCTCACCTGATGATGATCGCTTGTGTTGCGATCGAAACGTCGTGATCTATACATTTTCTATCTACGTGACTTTACCGAAAGAACCAAAGAATATGTTTAATCAGAATTAGAAAGGGTTGTATTCGCCATGAAAGTTCGCACAGACAAGGAATTTACTTTTTTTTATATATTATGCTATGCCCAAGCAGAACGTGTGAATAAACATGTACAATATTATAAACGCTGTGCACAAATAACACGTTGATTAACAACTGATGTGAACCTAGTTGAGTAAAAACTAAAAAAAACTGCCACTGGGTTACAAGGTGCTACTTAAGAATTGGCTGTCAGTCTGTGATGGAGGGACAGGGTTGAGAAGGTGGTGGTACGGGGCGATGGGGCAAAAGACAGATTGATGGCTCTTTCATTCCACAAAGGTGACTGCAACGAAATCGTCTGAGGGCTTACATCCCTGAAGGCCAAGCCAGGCCATCTCCAAACCCAAAACACATTAAACCCACTGACAGATGAGGCCAGCTCCCATTGAGTCGGCATGGCTCTCATCTCTCAACAAACGGTGGAGAAGGGGGCGATGCAGAAATTACGGAGATGCTGGTCGCGAAATAAATAAATATCGGCACACACCTGATGCACGTGCGCGCACACCGACGCGCTGGAACGGGGAACGCAAAACCGCCGCGCGGCGTGATTCTCTCCCGAACGGGTTAACAGCTCCCGCCGTGACGGTGCCGGCCAGACCGCGCGGGCGCCTAGCGCCGTGCCAACAGGGCCGTCAGTCGACAACGAGCTTAATCTCCCGGCGAATTAAGCAGGGCGATAAGCGGCCCAGTGAAATTAAAGTGTGCGTCAGCAGCAGAGTGTTCACAAGGGCGATTGGGTGTCGTGGAAAATGTAATGTTATTAAACCGCTTGTGTTTTCTTGTAGAAGTAGTAGTTCGGTTCGGTTATCGCTCTTGGAGTTATTAAAGTACGCGCAGGAACACGATGAGATATGCGGTTTGTTTCTTTTTCAAATACCACAGCGAAGAATATTTTACATTGATCACGTTGTTGGGTTTTTTGTGCAATGTGGGTAATTTTTTATGATTTTGGCAACGGCAGCAGTGCACAATGTACTACACTCTTGGGGAGACTGTTACAGAGTTTTTTTAATGGCCATTTCACAGATGATTACATGATTAGGCAATGCTCTGCATGAATATATCGCGAGTCAAATCAGCCCTGTCGTTTGTGGATGGACGATCAAGTGAGTGAAACAAACCAAATATTATAACCCAATCAGACACAGGTTTATTTATACCACAACATGCACACATCTCATTTTGTTAAAGAGCCATAAACCAGTCATGGAAATTCGGACAAATATGCCCATACGACTACCACTGCTGACATCTCCTCAAAGTAGTATCCATTTTACTGGCCTGTGTCAACACACACGGGGGTTTTCTCCAGGTGCTCCAGTTTCCTCAAACACGTAAACACTCGTTAATTGGCCGATAACACCTTGATATATAAAGGACTGCAGATCTTGGGTGGGAATTTGGCTCACCGCCCGGTCGCTTTCCACACTTGCGTGTCGTTCCCCATGCCTCTGAGTCGTTCTCGCTCTTCGAGCGACTGAATATTATCCTCGTTACAAGTTTAAAGTACCGTTTCTTTTTTTATTAAACCCCAACCAGGATCACAACCCACAACACCGCTTACTCCGACGCTTGAGAAGAACTGAACTCCAAAAGATGAAAATATCAAAGAAGGCTGTGTTTAAATAATTCACCTGAAACGAGGAGCCACATTCTGAAAAGAATAATAACAAGCCGTCCAAATTTGTCTTCTTGGTTCTTTTGGTAAAGTCACGTAGAAGGGAAATAATAAAATAATAAAAATAAAGCAATAAAATAATTCTCACGACGTTTCGGCCACAAACGCAAGCAGCCGTCCTTCTTCACCTGAGGACGGCTGCTTGCGTTGTGGCCGAAACGTCGTGAGAATTGTATTTTATTATGTTTTATTTTTTATTCTACGTGACTTTACCGAAAGAACCAAGAAGATGAATCCCTGCAGTCACGAAAGCTTTAAATCGTCCGAATTTGATTCGTGAACGAGCGAGCGACAAGAGCACGCAGAGCAGATCGCGGAGCGGATAATGCGAACGAATCCCGTGCACCACTGCTGCCCTTCAGCTGCGTCGCTGCTCCGAGCCAACAGAGGGGCTTCGCGTGAGCCCTGAGCAGCTCAAGTCTGCTGAGGCGTGAAGCCAAAATGTTAATCAAACGTCCGGGCCTGTACAGCTCAGTGGGAAACTCTTTGTTGACACTTGCCTCCCTCCCCCCCCAGCCACTGGAACAAAAGAAAAATTAGCTGCAGCACGGCCGCTAATTAAAGAAAAAAAGTATTTTGCTTTCCGCGGGAGCCTTGTTTTTTTTAACAACGCAGCTCCCCTTTTTACCGACAGGGTTAGAGAACTGGTTCAAAGGTCAATAGCACGTTAATATGGCTGGCCCGTTGAGATTATCATCAGCCGCCTCTTGAACTCCGGCTGAAATGGCCGGCATGTCGGTAACCAATTCCTTCGCTGTGGCAACAAATAATTCTTGGAATGCAAAGAAAATGGACCTGCGGTAAAAAAGGGAGACACGAGACAACCGACATATTTGGCAAAAATAAATAAAGAGGATAATTTTACCACAGTGAAATGCTACAGAAACTATTTGGCTTCTCTTTTTATATTTACCCAACTTTAAATTCTTGTTAAAGTGCCGATTAAAGGGCTAAAAATAAGATAATGGATTCTCGGGAGCGTGTTACTGGTGAAATATTGGCGACAGGCCCGTGGAATATTTCATTATTTCGTCTCTAAATGGATACATGAAACGGTGCTTGCTATGAGTTCCGCTTATCGCTGCAGGGAGAAAGTCATGATGTCTCGACAGCCAATCATCTTTAAAAACATTTTTTAAAATCTAACGACAGACCAAAATCACGTGACAACAACACTCGTATCTGCCAGCTCTACTTCATAAATACGACTATGCTTTACCATGAAGCAGGAAAAAATAGAATGTTTGCCTTTTATATATTAATTTACCAGCCCTCTGTCAACTACTGATGTATGTACGTTGAACTTCTTTCGTACCGTGCATAGCCAACCGCACTAATCGGAGGTGATGGGCTACGGTCTCCCCGCATCATATCGGTCAGAGGGATTGTTTAATCATACTTCACCGTGCTGGTCAGTGCAGATTGGGGAAGGGCCAAACCAACGCCACCACCCAGAACAGTTCAGATATCACTCACCAAACTATCATTGTATTACAAATGTATAGTCACAAGTAGACATGTAATGATGCATTTATTCACAGTTATCTGTTCTTAGGCTTAACGATGCATTAATAATAATGATGCAATTTGTAACACGGGCAGTATTTCAAAGAGATAAATGACCGTGACTGAGGCGTGGAGCCAAGATCAGTGTCGCTTGAGAGCCGGGGCGAAACAGGTCGGGGCTGTAGGGGGGGGGGGGGGCCCTTTTTCGTCTCTCTCAAAAGTCGGCGTAGATTGACCGCCGTGAACGTGCAGCGGCGGGCACGCGGGGCAGCGTTCCAGACGGAGAAACTTCAAATCAGAGCGAGCCGGTAGCTTTACCGCCGTTTATTTTCGCCATTTAAATAACGGGCGGCGTCCGCGAACCGGCAGGAATTTAACCCGCACGCACGTGCCGGTGGGGTTCCGGCAAATTCTCAACGCTCGTGGCACGGCCGCTGCCTTGACTCGACATGGCTCACCAAGAAGCCGCGGCGCACACCCGGCGACCCTGGACGCGCTCGGGACAATCGAGGACGTTCCCGTGGCAGGGGGGAGCTGGTGCGAGGAGGTTGTGTCGAGTGCCCGGGGTGTGTGTGCGTGCTTTGCCTCGTAGAATTGTGCCAAGCGAGGGTAAAATGCACGGGGCGCTTATACGGAGGTGGTGGTGGCGGGGGTTCGTTTTGCCATCCCAGGAGATCGCCGCGAAGGTTTCGCCGAACCAAAATGCCAACGCGCAGTTCGCGAACGAGCGCGCTGCCAAATACCGAGAAGACAATGCGGCGCAAAATAAACACGAGTGGAAAATTATAGCGGTTATTAGGCGGAGCGCACGTAAGTGCCGTATTTGTGTTTAGTCTGGCCGGTGTGTCGCATTAAACAAAAATACGAACACCTGCTCTCCCCTGCTCCCTTGCTAGCTCATCAAGCACTGAAATTTGCCTCACCAACTGCCCAATTTTGGCCTCGAGTACTTTGTATCTAAACGTATTAAAAGTACAAAATGCCTGCTCGTTTATTTTTGCGAAGCCTCGTTCTTTTGGGAAATATTTACAGAAACAAACACCGCGGTTCCTAAACCCAAAGCCATCCACGCAACTGCAATCGTACACATTAAAAAAAAAAACGCGTGACTTTTCCCTGCGCACTGCTGCGTAAAAGGACTTTAAACATCCACTGCTCAGTAACATGATGTGAAAAAGCACGCAGATTCAAGATATGCGAAGCGCTAAACGATTTCATCCCGCATATAGCACACGGAAAATACTTCTGCGTGATTACGACACGCATAACACGCACAGCTATTCCCAGAACATTGTTTAATTTTAATTTGATGGCAGGCATAGTTTTGTTCACTTGCATATCCAAGCCAGACAGACTACCTACAGCTAATATACAGTTGGCAGCAATAAAAGTCTTTGTCAAACAGGGCCTGTGATGAATTAAGTCAGGCTTACCACATTATGCCTTTCACGAACTGCCAGTTTAACTTTGCGACCCATACCATGTGACCACAGGCGGCTTGAGCGAGGTGCCACAAAGCAAACAAAAAATGGTTCACTCTTTGAGTGCGCTAAATCTATAAACAAAACAACCCAACATGCTGCATTTGGCCTTTCCAACTCAAGAGTATATAACAACAACGCATGACCAACTGCTGATGTTATTCAGAATTGGCAAGATGTATTAGGGATGCAAACACGTGCAAAATGTTTTTTTTGTGGGTAATGTGTAGGGCTCTATACAATGGGAGATAATAATAAAAACTTAACGGAGGCAATAGTCGGTTGAGAAACTTGAAGTTATATCAAAGCAACTACAGGACCAGTGTGCAATCTATTACTGGCTGTCTGTAGCTAGAAATACATTTCCCGTGTGTGACAACCATCGTTGCGCCGCTCTATGTCCAGCACTGCTATAAAAGACGAATTTCAGTGGGGCGTTTGCACATGAGACGAATTCATATTTACTCCGATGAGGGCAAGCAATCAAGGTGAATTCAAGACACTGAATTAACCTTCGACGCAGACACGTTAAAATGCGGATTTACGGCAGGAGCGAATGCAAAAAATACGAGCAATTACGTTCATTTACCAGATGTAACGCAACGGGCATGTTGCCTATAAAAAGAGAGTGAATTGAATTAACAAGACAAAAAGGGGCGAAAACAAAATCTCGGATATATTCAATAAGCACATTAATAAAAAATAATGGCAGGCACACTTAAAAAAAACACATTACAATTTCATGTCGGACTCGCTGGGGACTGAGGCACGGGCGGATGTGTGAAAAGATCAGATATGGTGTAGAACGTCCATAGAAAACGATATTTACACAGTGCACACACACACACACACTGCACCGGGTGTGGGTGGTTAATTGGTCACGGTTGATAAGCGACGACGGGTGGATAACGTGACATCGCACTGCACGTATGCGGTGTCATCCGCGTGCAGACATGTAACGGTATCTCTAGGGCAAGTCTCATCCGGAAAGTCTCTCCGCATGAGATCGTGAGGAGGCTTGGGACCAAATGACATCTACTTTGGAACCAAGTAGTCCTACAGATGCTCACGCTCGGTTCATCAAACAAATGAACACCCTGATAATTGTTTTTTTACCCTTCTATCTGGCAACAAAACTGACACCTTTTTACAAGGAGTCATGTTTGCATAGACCGCAAAAGGCGCCAAAAGGCGCCTTTGGCGTCATCTGGTCCAACCCATGTGAGACTAGGCTCTAAGAAAAGCTGTCTCGGGTGTGGACCAATCAATTTCAACGACAGTGCACATTGTCAGAGTTATGTCTTTTGTTTGTATTATGACTGCAGGTATTGTGGTCTATGCAAACATGACTCCTTGTAAAAAGGTGTCAGTTTTGTTGCCAGATAGAAGGGTAAGAAAACAATTATCATATTTTTACTGGCAAATGAGGTTCCCATAATATGAACACCCTTTTTGGCCGTGCAGAGATGTTCAATATATTTAGCCGTGTCGGACTTGATCTGATCCGTCGAAGCCCTCCCCACTTCAGAACTAAACACAATCGATATTGTTGCTATATAAGACAATTGTGTTGGTGAACGGTAAACGTTGGTTGTGGAAATCAGAATTCATGCTCTAGATGGTTTAAACAGCCATTGGAAACGATTATAGGATTTGTGTTTTGTTCCAAAGTGGGGAGCAGTATCTCCATATCGTTTTTTTTTTATTTGGCCACTGGGCTATTTATTCAATATGAAAACCACGTGGCCAGCAGCGTTTAGTCCGATCTTGTAACTCTGTGTTCTGGGCCTTCCAATGTCAGTACCACTTGTCGATTCTGTACGATAACTTAACGGGCAATTTCATCTGACATGAATCCACGTCTATTTACATACCAGTACAAGCATCACTCAAATACATATTAAGATTTTTTTGTGGAATATAATTTGTCCGAGCCTATTGCCTATACAGGACCTTTATTTGTCATATATTAATCATTTATGTTAATACAGCATTTTAAATTTTATTCTGTGGCGTGTTTATATTTTGCTGTAATTTATATTTGCTATGTTGCTGCTGCTTTTGTCAATCTGGTGGCCCGGGCTCATCTTGCGAATGCAGCTATCTGTTCACTGATTAAACAAAATTAAGTGCGAACCTCAAAACTCTGGTCTCACCACACCATGAGAATCGAAGGAACAAAGTCCACCAGAGTTTAACATTTGGCATGAAAAAATCGTTAAATATATAGAATTATTTAGTGACAGCTCGAGAACATCTGCATGCCTCTATACCAGGGGTGGGGAACGTTCAGACCGCGGGCCTGGAAAAGCAGTTGCGAGTAGCAACATCATCAATACCAGCTAACATCACACGCCTCACCAAAGAGAAGCAGTTCCAGCCCATCACATTAGGGGTGAGTTAATTAAATGTTTGACCAAATATAACAGGCAAATTTTTAAGTTGATAATTTTGTATGGCCCGCGAATGATGTTATAATGATGTTATAAAAAGGTTCCCCACCGCTGCTCTATACGAAGGGAGGTGAGCAACTGCAAATGGTCTCACAAAGCAAATTACTTTCTCCCAGATTAGTAGAATGGAATGTTTCTCTCTATCTCCGGTGTGGGACTGTTCCCTGGACAGGAGTGCCGAGTCCATCCCTGCTTGAACACAAACTGCTAAAGGCAGGACGGCGCAGGTTAATTCACGTGCGTATATGTTTTCCGCGCCTACACGTTTTACACGCCCGTACGTATTTGCTGAATGTTACGTGACTCCATCTCTTTGTGATTCCGTATTGTGATCATTTCCATAAAGTGACGTGACAGTAACCTTTACTATCACTGTATGTCACGTTTGATAAATTTAATTATACATAAAAAAAAGTCGCCAATGTGAAATTGCTGAATAATAAACACTCACCAGCTCGCCTTTAAGCAGATGTTTACCAATCTCATCCGTCTTGACGCTTTGGCTTGCTCCAAATCGTTGGAGCCCATAATAGTTGATAAATCCATGCTCCTAAATGCACAACCGTACGAGTAAAAATATACTTCATTTTCATTCCGTGGTTTTAGATTTATCCGTTTCAATGCATCATCCAACCTCCAGGTAGCTGCCATGTTGAATGCTTAAACATGCATAAAAAGGGCAGTTCAGATAGTCGGTTACTGGATTATTAATTTGATATTTTAGTCTATTCCCCTTGTGCGAGTGGGATTTCTCTGGGCAAACCATTTTGTTCCCACTTCCAAAAATAATTATCAACGATGAGCGTGTTACCATTCAGGCTTTGCGATTCAACTCTACAATAAACAATGGTGCATGTCTAATCTCATGGCTGCATAGCTTTAGAGTTTATGCGAACCAATTAAGCGCAACACATACAAATCAAGAGCAAATTGTACTTATGCCCACAATTTAACACGTGCATCGTAAACTTCGGAAAACATTTTCACCTAATGAACCATTGCACCATTACATATCTACTCAATAAAAACAAATTATCCATGTGAAAATCTTGAGACTCAGCAAGGCTTCCATAACATTTTCTTGTTGCAAAGAATCTCTGTATCAGTAAATAAAAGTCTACGTGTTATATGTTTGCCAATGACCGAATCACCGACTGTACATCTGTGAAAAAGAACTTAATAGCTCAATGGATTCCTCCAGTCTAAATAAACATCATGATTTTGGAAGCTACGCAAGATTTATCGGAATCAAAATATTTATTGATACTGGAAGAATCCGATGAGCTGTAAGGCTATTTTTCACACACGTTACATAGGGACGGGTAAAAACGTTAAAGCCCGGACAGCACCTGTATTGGTGATAACCACGCGCAAAGCACAGCTGCAATAGGCTTTGCGGGAATCGAGGGCCGTGCAGTAATATCTTCTACACTTCTCCCCACCTTCGCCAAATCCGCACGCACCAGCGTGGGTGACATTCGGTCAAATATCCTTCACAGCCCCGCAAGGAGTGACTGGGTGGGCCCTCAACCCGGCAGTGCATTGACAAAACGGGCTGCAGATGCGCGAGCATGATTTTATCAGCGTGTCCGTCCAGTGCTCGGCAAGCTGCATTGGCTTCCGGTTGCTGAACGGATTACATGATAAGGTCGCACTCAGTGCACACACAAAGTGCTTGCCACAAATGAACGACATTACCTTGCTGATCTCATCAAGGAGCATAAACCATCCTCGCAGCGGTTTTTGATTAGCCATCAAACAAAGATGGTCACCGCATCGCACGCTTTCAGATGCAACTTCTGCGGCCGTCTGGAACGCTCAACCTTCTGATTTTAGGAAGCCACTGGAGCTATGCACTTTTAAATCTATATTGAAAACTAATTTCTTTAAAACTGCTTTTTGCGTTTTAGTTTGGTGTCCGTCACCCGCACCTCCGATTTGCACGGTTGGCTACGTACGGTGCGAAAGAAGTTCAACATACATACAGACTTTTATTTCTTCTCATCCCACCTCGTGCAATACGTTTGTGGGCCAGGTCGCTTCTGACGAATACGTTAATATCTCAGTGAGCTTTACCCGGCAAGGTAATTTAAACAAAGTTGTATTTGTATATTTTTAAGTGCTTTATTTACACACGACGTGCGGCAGCGGCGACGTGCCGGACACTCACCGCGACTCCACGCACGCTTCGCTCGACGCAGTCCCGCACGGCAGGCGTCGTCCCGCTGTGGGGTTGCTGTGGGCGCCCCGACGCCTCTGAGCGTCATGCGGAAATGGTTCCCCCACAGCTCGCCGAGTCGCAGCGGGCGGGCTGCTCGCGACGCCGCCGCCACGCGCAGGCCTCTCGCCTCCAGCCTCGCGGACGCCTCCTGCAACCTGCCGAGGAAAGGGGTCAACTTGCCATCGGCACAGCCGTTACTCTCGACGAGACGTTAAATCTTCTTGGTTCTTTCGGTAAAGTCACGTAGAAGGGAAAAAATAAAATAATAATAATAAAACATAATAAAATAATTCTCACGACGTTTCGGCCACAACGCAAGCAGCCGTCCGAAACGTCGTGAGAATTATTTTATTATGTTTTATTTTTATTATTTTATTATTTCCCTTCTACGTGACTTTACCGACAGAACCAAGAAGATGAATCCCTGCAGTCACGAAAGCTTTAAATCGAGACGTTAAATGTCTCGCCCGGTACGCAGGAGGTCGCGGGTTCGACCCTGACGCCTGTGTGTTTGGAGTTTGCGCGTTCGCCTCGTGGTGGTCGCGTGGATTATTCTCCGGGTCCTCCGGTTTTTCCCTCCACATTGAGAATCAACGTGCGTTCAGAGTATTTGGCTGCGATACATTTCCGCGTGATCAGCCACTTCTTTGAGCAACCATTTGTGGCCAGGTCACCTCTGAAAAAGAGCCATATTGCTCAGTGGGCCTTACCTGGTAAAATTAAAATAGTTTAGTATTTACGTGACAAACCTCATTAATTGGCTGTATCGGGTGGTGGCGGGTTTAACGACACATTTATATTTACGCGATCTAACCCAAAAAAAACTAAATTATGATAAAAATAGGTTAGTATTTAAGTGACAAACCTCATTAATTGGCTTTGTCAGGTGGTGGCAGGTTAAACGACACATTTATATTCACGCGATCTAACCCAAAAAAAACCTATATTATGAGTTTAGTATATAGTTTTAGTTTCGACTTAGTAGCTAAAGGTGCAACCCTGCAAGCAGTTGCCCGTGCCACGAGAGGGAGCCTTAGAGAGCCCCTGCAGATGGTATTTGCCCTCCTCTTCTCGTACCCACACTTTAGCCCACCGCGCGAGACCCACTGAACACACTGGGTGTGGGCGTAACCCATCGATTCCGCTGGCTTTAACGGAGATGGGCAGGCAGGGGTGATTTTTACAAACGTGCACCGTCGTTTTAAAACTGCCGCGCCGGCGCATGGAGTGGAATGGGCGACCTCTGGGGTGTGAGTCCAGGAGCGCTGCGGGAGGTCGCGTTGCCAGCGTGAGTAAAACCGAAACCACATTTGACAAGTGGCAAAAAATAACCAGGCCTGCGATCGTATAGCAATGTCTATTTTTTTTATGGAATCTGAAAAAAAAAATGGTGAAATCAGATGTTCTTTCCACGGTAGCATATATGACACGCGCATGTATGTTGGACTTCTTTCACACCGTACATGCCAACCATGTTCATTGGAGGTGCGGGGGAAAAGAAAACACACTGAACACAAAAAAGCAGTTCTAAAGAAATTTGTTTTCAACGTCATACAATTTGAAACGTGTAACGCGGCAGTAACATTTGCCATCAAGAAGTATCCGGTTCCATGTCCAGTGACTGACGCTGAAACGCTGAGCTAATCCCACGTGACCCAAGAGATTATCGTTCGTGAACAATAAAAACTGAAACATCATATTGTACAGCCTTTTGTCTGAAGGCCTCCCCCATGCCGTGCCGTTCACGCGGGCTGTTTGACCATACTTCGCCGTGCAGGTGAGCGCAGGTTGGCGCATCCGTGGACACTCCGGGTACTCGGTTCACTGCACAGCGTACAAACCATTACACCCAGGGCTCTATCCCCCTTCTGAATACTATAATCGAAATGCAGGAGCCATGTATAGGAAAAAGCTGAACAAGTAATCAATGATTACTGTAAATTCATTGCACAATCACAATCTAAATATATTCAACTTCAGGTACGATATGCAAAATATGATCAATTACATGACCGCGTGTTTGCATTAACCACACGTGCTTGTGGTAAATCATGCAAATAAACATGATTTGGTAATCATGTTTGTATGCATTGTCTTTAAAACTGATTGGCCTACACCAGAGAGAGCAGCCTTCATGGCCTTGTGTCACCACAAAGAACTGCTTCACCCGAGCTATCAATACTTTGATATTTGCATTGTATTTGTGCTGATCGCCGTTTGGTATTCTCTGGTCATCATATTGATACCGAAATAAAGGTCCCCATAGATATAAGTGGTTATTGTGTGTACTTATTGGAGGCTGTGCTTCATTCACGAATTTGGATTCTATCTATATCGAATGTACTCTAGGTATGAAACAGTAGAGTATTTACTCACCGTTAAACACCTAACTCTGTATGGGTTAATGCGCATCAAGTAAAATGCTGTCGTATTGCTCCATCTAGTGTCGACTGCCGTACACAATTTCTGAGCTGGTGCGTGAAACGATCACCTGGGATTTGTTGCACGTTTTATTTCGGGCATCAAACGATTTTGCCCCCAGACCATGAACGGATGGTCGCACAGAAATGAAACTTGTCACGTGTGTGGCGGAGGTTTTGTGAAACATTTGCATAGAACTTAAAGTACGGTGTCGAGATGTTAACTACCTCGCCTGGTAGACAGGGGGTCGTGGGTTCAATCCTGACCCTGATGCCCATGGTCGAGTGGATTATTTTCCAGGCCCTACGGTTTTTCCCTCCGCATTTATAAACATGCACTCAGAGTACTTGGCTGCTATAAATGTCCACGTGATAAGCCACTTCGTTGTGGCCAGGCTGCTTCTGAAAAAGAGCTGTATATCTCAGTGGGCCTTACCAGGTTAAATACATATATTTTAATTTTATAGTTTTTTTTAAGTATGTCTCTCTGTCCCTTGGACTGGTGGGTACATTGATGATTCACCCACACAACACTCTGAACCCACCGCACCCGAGTTTGTCATCTGACAAAGGCTGACATCCGTGACAAGCGACATCTGAGCCGGTCCCGAGTCCCCATGGTTCACCAACTAGCAATGACCAGCGTGGTGAAGTATGGTTGTACACCACTCACCAAGATGGCAGGCAAGGCCATCGTTCAGCAATGGATCGCCATTTGATACAACACTGAAATCCCGAGGCCAAATGAGATCAGGAATTAACGAAGAGGCTATTAACCTATTCCTATTCCGATGATGTACGCGTACAAAGAAAAAAGAAAATAACTTTATCGGTACAACTTTAGGTCGGACCACGTACCGAGGCTCCCACAAGGCCATGCGGGAGGGCGTGGCACAGTATTTGCCGCCAGCTGTCGTAGAGTGCGGTCGTGCCGCTACGGTTCTCTAACGGCGCTAGGCCTCTCTAAATTAAATTAGCGCTAACCGCTTGCGCATTCCGAGATTCAGCGGTGAATGAAAGCCACCCACCAACTTGCAGATGTCTCAGAAGAAGAAAGGGTTAACATGGTAAAACCATGTTTCAGAGACAAAATCCCACAACTTGTACACCCATGCCATGAGGAGGAAACTCACCCAACTTACCCGGGACACGACGTGCGACACTGGCAGGCAAACTACGTTACGAACGGGCTTCACCCTTCGCTGGGTTTCTCCGACGAGGGACCAAATCCTTCAAGGTCAGGGGGGGCAATGTTTTTGCCTCCCCCTGGAATGAACAGCCCACGTAACGATTCACCCCACAGCGATTCAATGTCACGATCCTGGTTCATGACTGAATTTAAAAGAAATAAATTTTCGTCTCGTTTATGTTTGTTTGTTTCGTGTTTGTTCCGTTCCGTCTTGACTGCTGTATTTGCTCCGTCGGCATCGAGGGCTGCACTAATTGGGTACTAGAGGGGTTAATTTTCGACCGAGCAAAACCGTTTATACGTTCTCACGCTCAGCCAACTTTTGTCTTTCAAACAGTGCCATGCACACTGTCAACCTACAGAGTCCTTGCATGAGCCAAGCTTTCGTGTCAGTTGCTGTGCTGCCCGCCAAAAGAACCTGAAAGCACAATCGGTAAGAACAAAGTTCCTCACCCCAGGCCTATAACTCACATCGGCGTACCTGCTGGGGGTCACTTTTTGAACCACCATCCTCTGGAAGGTGACGGCCTTCTTGTCTTTGGTGCCAGCGTAACTGAAGTCACTCGGGAGGACTCCCAGCTCTGAAGCCAGCATGCTGATCACTCCCAGTGTCTCCATGTTGGTCTTTTGCAAAGTGAACACTGCAGGGCACATTAACAGTCACAACAGCCCTGTATGTACAAGTATTACAGGACAGACAGACAGGCATGCCGCTAGCTATGCTAACCAACCCGCACTCACCATTATATGACCAAATAACCCTCACGATGAAAAGACTTTCAGTCTTAAATGACTCATTACCTGGTTGATATAGGACTCGATTGACTAAAGGGGAATAACTTGGTGAACAACATATCTCCGACATACAACAACGAAAATTACCGTTGACTTTCAAACAGACAAAAAGTTTACCGGTGTAGACGTCGCCGTCAATCAAATCCAAGTCCTCGCTCCCCGAGGCCCCGACATCTGCGCCCCTGCGTTTCTTGCTCGGCGCCCTCCCCCCTTTGAACCGAGCCACGATCCTGGTGCAATGCCCTCCACCGCAGCCGCCGCGAGCCTCGGAGAAGCTCTTGGTCTCCAGGACCTTGCCGAAGTGGCGCGTCACGGCGTGGTGCACAGCCGCCCTGCGTGCCCGCTGCGAGTCGGCGAGGAACGTGAACGTGGCGTCCCTTCGCTTGGCGTCGACGAAACGGAAGAACCCATCGGCCTCCTCCTCCGAAACGAGACCCCGGAATTCCGCGTACACGGGGTCAGCCGTCACCTGCGGCCGAAAAGTGTCTGCTGTCAGTGGTAGCGACAGAGGGCTCGGTGAACGTGCTACGAATTCATGCAGTCGTTGATTCAGACCACGGGCATTATAAATAACAAATATTTCGATTTAAAGCTTTCGTGACTGCAGGGATTCATCTTCTTGGTTCTTTCCGTAAAGTCACGTAGAATTAAAATAATAAAATATTTGTTTTTATTATTTTATTATTTCAATTATACGTGACTTTACCGAAAGAACCAAGAAGAATAACAAATATCATCCTTAATCGAATCTTGCACATGTTCACTACTGCCATATGTAGAACATTTTTAAAAATGCCAGCCATTTTCAAGGCATCAATGTGATGAAGGCATCCACATGCCGGTGTCAGTCAAGGGAGATTTCTGACCATACTTCACCATGCTGGTCAGTGTGGGTTGGATGGGGAGAGGACAGGACCGGTTCTGATATCACTTGTCACCGATGTTCGCTGAAGACGGGAACTGAGCTCAGGCCACTGGGCTCATAGCATAGCACGCTCACGACTGGAGCACACTGGTTCACCCTGCATGGTGTGAGGAACGTCCATACCCCAGGTTCACAATTGTGACAGCCAGGCAGAGAAAGTACTCTGGGAGCTAAAAGTACATTACTTTAAGTAATGTTAATTATCAGGATGTCACAGAGCTTGCACTATTATTTCAAATATAGCAGCACTGTTATGCACTGTGACCCATTTAAGTCAACGCACATCATAAAACAAATGATTTTTTTACTGCACGACATTAGCTTGCTGTGAGACGAGTCTTAGATTTGAACCAGTGAACTTTCACATGACTCAAGCACACTGAATAACCAATTTAAATATGCAGAAACGTACAAAAATACAGAAATATCTGACGTCAGCTAAAATACCGAGCACCAATTTACTAGGCCGATGGACCTGCGCTCCGTGTGCGCTCACCTTAATTTCAGTGCCACTGGTGATCGTCTTGAGGAAGGGAAACCTCTGACGGACCGTGCGATGGACCTCGGCTCTCGTCTCTTTGTCCGGGAAGAGTCCAAGGGAGAGGCAGCCGGCGTCGCTCCTTTCACGCGCGGGCAAGAGCATCGCCGCCGCCTCGCGCTCCGCCGCTGCGAAATCTCCCAGCGCCTCGGCCACGTCTTCCGCGAGCACGGGGTTTCGGACGCCCGTCACCTCGCAAGTGGCTTCAAGAGCCGCGTCCGCGTCGGCGTCGTCAAATATCGCGTCCGGGAGGAGCTGCTCGACCTCCTCCTCCTCCGCAACGCCTTCACCCAGGGGACGCTCCCCAGAAGCCGGGCCCACCACGGCAGGAAAGTCGCACCGCGGGACAATTTCCACGGGCACGTTAACGCACCGCTCAGGGTCAAGCTTTGGCCGTTTGGCTTCGACTGGTGCACAGGGGTAGGGAGCGTGACGTGCAAGTCGGCTTGAAGGACCATCGCCCGGTACCAAATGGTCGGCGTCCGCTCTGTTGCTGTGCTCATCGATCTCTACGACAATGAAGTCCTCTGGAGACTGCTTGATGGCCCCGCAGAATCCGGGGTGTGTGCCGATGTAATAGTGTCGATGTGCATCGTTCCACACCGTCCTCTTGGTCTTCCTCCATGGCGCCTGCAACCGCCGTGCGCTTCCCACCAGAAACAATGAGCACATTAAGGGATGCGTCAACAACCTTTAGTAATAACCACAGGAGAAGAAACATACAGCTCACACACACACACAGGTATTCAGGATACGTTTTAATGCGGAAACAAAGTATGCCAATACATTCGTCTGGTCACTTATGCAGAAGTGATAATTGTTTTTTTACCCTTTTATTTGGCAACAAAACTGACACCCTTTTTTACGAGGAGTCATGTTTGCATAGACCACAATACCTGCAGTCATAATGCAAACAAAAAACATAACTCTGATAATGTATGCACTGCACTTGAAGTAGATTGGTCCAATCAACTTCAATCAACTTCAAGTTTTGTTGCCAGATAAAAGGGTAAAAACCCAATTATCATATTTTTTACTGGTAAATGAGGTACCAATGGTGTTATGCAGAAGTGTTTAGGCTAAAATATATTAAAGTTTTCAGCCCATTACGGTCGCCTATTACACATTTCTCCTTTCAACGCCAGTGCTACTGACGAACATGTTTGGAGTGTTTTTTCAAAGTTGTGACGTTTAAAAAACTCCACGAGTATTAGTCCAACCAAGTGTTAACTACTTAATTCAACACTGCCATTCAAATCCGTCAGTTCATTTCTCATTGAACCTCTCATTAATTTTACTCATACATTTAACTGGAACCCAAAGTCCGAACTTGCACACCAGATACACATTTAACTTCAGCACAGTCCCAACTTAAAGGGCCGTCCATAAATGACGTCACGCGATTTTGGACGATGTTTTACCCCCCTCCCCCGTCACACGGCGTCACAAAAAGTCAGACCCCCCTCAAATATGAAAACAAAAAAAACATGCTTCAAATAGCTTTAAACTATTGTCATTGTAGTGCGTATTTAATGTGGCGCTGCACTGATGTAGAATAAAACATTTATTAAAAAGGCTATTTAATTAAGTAGAACGTGTTGTCTGTATGTATTTAAAGTTGCGCATTTTGATGTGACGTCACATTTCTCACCCCCCCCCCCTCGTCAGAAATACCTGACCCCCCTCCCCCCAGGTGCGTGACGTCATTTATGGACGGTCCCTTAAGCCAGCCATCCTAAATGGGAGTCCATTCATTGAAACCTAAGAATTAGGAAATACCACGTGTTGAAACTCAAGAATCTGAAAGCGCATACGTTACGTGTCTTCGCAACTTATTTAAGATCGACTTAGTTTCACCACTAAACGGGCAACTTATGTCACGGTCGATCCCACTCTATATAGGGTACAATACAATGTAGGTGATTACGCTGACAGCGACGCAGAGCCATGGAGTATGAATACCGTACGATGCATAGTTTCAAGATACACTTTGCACTATTCTGCGCCGGTAATGACACGGCCAAGTCTGCTTGGAGGTGGAAAAAAAACAACAACACAACAACAATAACATTGAGAACGTCTTACGTTGTAAATAAGTTTAAAATATCGACAGACTTTTCACGCGGGCGGACAGCACAAACACACAGAGAGCGGAGTCCGCGTGCCTCGTGAACCCGGATCAGAATTAAGAAAAACATGTAACGGCCGATCCGATTGGTCCCGCGGAAACAAGTGGGACGTTCGTCTCGGCCAATCACAAGAGCGGTGACATCGCCGCTTCTCACGCGAGAGGGCGCTGTTCATTCAGCACCCACACCCACCACCCGATTGTATGAGGCCAAATGATTGAGTTTCAATGTATACTAATAGGGGTTTTCCCCTTTTTTCTGGCAACAAAACTGACACCTTTTGCAAGGAATCATGCTTACATTAACCACAATACTTGCAGTCAAATGCAAACAAAAAACAATACTCTAATAATGTATGCATTGTCTTTGAAACTGATTGGTCCACACCAGTGACAGCTTTCTTTGGAGCCTGTAAGCATGATTCCTTGCAAAAGGTGTCAGTTTTGTTGCCAGAAAAAAGGGGAAAACCCCTATTAGTATATTTTTGTACTGGCAAACGAGTTCCCATGATGAGTTTCAATGGTTTTGATACTCATTAATATATGGACTTCTTTAACAAACAAAAACTATTTTGTTTTATTTTAGAAGGTAAGGCCCACTTGAGTTATGTAGCTGGGTTTTTTTTCAAAAGTGACCTGGCCACAAATTATAGTCTAATGAAGTGGAAATTTAAAGCAGCTAAATACTCTAAGGGGCCGTCCATAAATGACGTCACGCACCTAGGGGGGGTGGGGTCAGACATTTGTGACGATGCGTGACGAGGGGGTGATGGGTTTGAGAAATGTGACGTCACGTAAAAATGCGCAACTTTAAATAAAAATAGACAACATGTTCTACTTAATTAAATAGAATTTTTAATACATGTTTTCTCCTACAACATCAGAGTGCAGCGGCACATTAAATACGCACTACAATGACAATAGTTTAAAGCGATTTGAAGCATGTTTTATTTTTTGGGGGGGGTAGAGCTTTGTGACGTCATATTTGAGGGAGGGGGAACTAATACGGATTATTTGAATCATTTATTATTCATTCAAAACAGTTGGGAAACATCGTCTTCCAAAACGCAATTGTTTCTCTTCAATATATTATACTACTGCAATTGTATACTGTGATTCACGTGGTTTGCACAGTATGTTCTTGATGATAACTGTAATTGAAAGAATGTCTTATTTCTAAGTTAAAATTATTCACCACATCATAAATATATGTATTCCACAAAACGTTAAGTTCTTATATAATTATCCTATCCTCAAGTAACATATTTCTTTTGGAAGAAAATGCATTTACATTTTAATTCATAATATCAACATTGCTTACATTTTTTTATCAAATATGGTAAATTGCACTTATCCAAACAAAAGGTGAATTGGAAACCTAGCATATGATGGATACAAATCATAAATCCTTTAAAAACATATCCCACCGAACACCCTTGCATTTTTTCGAATAAATATATAATAGAGGAAATTAGATTATTTCTATTCATATAATCTGAGTAATAGAAGGGGGGATGTGTGCAGAATTGAAGAAGAAAACCAAAGGATGGGGCTGGATAAGGCAAATGTGAGTCCAGAACCTGCCCTTGGGCAATTTCCCATACTTAATATTGGGAACGCAATTAATTTGAGTGTGAAGGAAATCACGTTAGACTTTTAAAATTCTTGCATCTAAAGAGTTGTGTAATCTACGTGGATTTTTCGACCTAGAATCTTGCAAAAGATACATTTTCTCAATGGGCTGTCACCTGGTTTAGAGATCAGCGTTTGTCAATTGTATTAAAGACAATTTGTTATGGTTGGGTTATTAACATTGTGCATTTTGTTATTTTATTGGGCATGACAGTCATAAAAGAAAGTGCATAGCATATCACCAACCTTGAATGTATTGCCAGATGTTGGAAAATTACTTCATTTAACAAATGCACTATACTCTACTTATTTTACATCGGGAAATGGGTGTTCCTTTAAACAGAAATATTTTCCGAGATGTTTTACACGTCATTGACCAAACGTTTATTTTTAGGAAAGCACACGTCCAACTAGTTCCCTTTTCTCTGATACTGGACTTTTATAACAAGTCCTTTCACACTGCTGTGTCAGCACTTAATTTAAACCTTTTTTGTACAACTCAACTCTACTAATTGGTTGGTTAAACAAATGTCTTGGTGGACAGCTAAACCTTGCAGTCAGGTATGTATATTGGGTCTAAATCACATGAGCTACATGTTTCTCATTATCCTTTCATCATACACTCGTATGATTTGGTTTAATTGTGTTAAACATGATGCAGCACAGCAGAGCTGTCCAAAACGAGTCGCATAGGACTGGAATTCGGGGTTTCCAGTTCTCCTTCGTCCACGGGGTATCACGATTACCTCTGAGTCACATGCCCACTGACGCACGGAACAGCCTATGCAAATAATTAAAAGATCCTTACCAATTTTAAACGTTGCTTGACTTTCCAGAGCCTTGAACAGCGCCATAGTTTAAGTGTTAAACAGAATTGAGGGTTTTACCAGAAGTTCCTTTACCAACAATAAATCTAGATGTATTGACTTGATTCTAAAACAGCATTCTGCATCAAACTCAAACTGTGCTGTGTATTCGCATCTCTTGTGACGTTGTGTATATGTTACTCTCTTCCATCCTAGCTGGTAAACTTGGGTATCAGGATTACTGGGACGTAAAACTGTTACATATGTGGGAAATCAATCAGCTGTAATAAAATATACGTGTTTGCCTTGAGTATTTCCTCTGAGTTTAATATCAATTGACGACTAATATCTAATGATTCTCTACTTATCTGTTGTATGTCTATTTAACTTTTTTTCAAACCGTAAGTAACCAACAGTGCTAAGCGGAGATACAGGGGAGCAACATGTTGTGATCAATGTGTGTGAACGAGCGTTGCTTGTGTTTATTTGCCTCGACCATTGCCCCCAGAACTGTGTTATTTTTGACAGGATTACAAACACAGAGACAATTTCAACCGAGAAGATGGATTCTGGCTTAGCAATCATTGGAAGGACGTAATAAACCATTTCGGATCTTAACTGATTGTGTTCACGTTTACGGTGACTTTCAGACCGCGTTCCACTCACTGGCATGGTGCAGTGTGCAGAGTAATGTATGGTGTCGTAATTGTATAGTAAATATATAGCAGTGTGATACACATTAGGGTGGGTAGAATAATACATAGTGTTATATTAAAATGGATAAGGCAGCAACTGCAACAGCAGCAACTGCAGCAGCAGCAGAAACTGCAGCAGCAGCAGAAACTGCAGCAGCAACTGCAGTAGCAGCAGCAACTGCAGCAGCAGCAACTGCAGCAGCAGCAACTGCAGCAGCAGCAGCAGCAACTGCAGCAGCATCAGCAACTGCAGCAGCAGCAGCAACTGCAGCAGCAGCAGCAACTGCAGCAGCAGCAGCAGCAACTGCAGCTCCCTTTGATGCTGTTAATCCTGCATAATGCACATGCATATGTAGTACTAATCACATTCCTGCATTTCCCATAAATATGCTAAATTCCTCTTGATATGCAAATTCTTTTGTCAAGGCGCCCAGCTTATATATATGCTCCAAGCTCGTGTGCTGTTTCATTCAGACTCTGTCGCCTCGACGGACCTGGTTTTCACCTGAGAACGGCTGCTTGCGTTGTGGCCGAAACGTCGTGAGAATAATTTTATTATGTTTTATTTTTATTATTTTATTACTTCCCTTCTACGTGACTTTACCGAAAGAACCAAGAAGAGGATTACTGTGAGTTAAATATTCAGACTCGTTGTACAGCACATGTATGTATGCATGTTGAACTTCTTTCGCACCGTATGTAGCGAACCATACTAGCTGAGGGAGTGCTGAGTGCGAGTACACTTTCTAGAAAGACAAAGTGGTTGGGTGATCGTGAATGGCTATGCTCTCAACACTCCATACTCTTTGGTTTTTTCGATACAGTAATTTTGCTGTGACGGGTCCACCTGAAGACGGAAGCTTGTGTTGCCTCCGAAACGTCGTGATTTAATTTATTTGTTTTCTTTTAACCTACGTGACTTTTACCGAAAAAACCAAAGAGTATGGATCCTTGCAGTCACGAAAACTTCAAATCTAGAACTCTTGGGTCCCTTTGGAGATAAATAGTCCATGAGCCAGGATCTGAAATTGCACCTGTCGGTAGATTCCCATCTGAGGTGGCTGGCATAACTTGAGCAGTTCAATTCATAGTCAATTATGTGAGCACCATTTGAAATGAGAGGGTTATCAAGCAATTCATTCTCATTAGCCATATAAATAAATCAGTTCGACTAAATATTTACAGTACTCGCCCATAAATTATTTCGGTCTAGGCACTGGGGGTGGTTCTTCTCTGAGTATCACCGATTTGAGACGATAGCCGACACTAACCCTCACGTGCAGATATATTATAATCCATTGTTGTTTTCTTTACGTTACCAAAGTTTGAGGGATTACAAATTCGACTTTATAATGCGCAGACGAGAATGCCGATGAACGCAGACACTTCCAGCAATTGAGTGTAAGCAAGGAGGAAGGTGCCATTGTTACGTGTGTCATTGTAATACATTCTTTAAAACAATAGTGTGCAGCAGTGAGGGGCAACATTAGCCAGACCAATGTTTGAAATTCCAAACGTTTTATTTCTGAACTAAAATAGTGACGTCAACACAGGTACCGTTCAATTTCCTGAATCATTATAACATTAAGAATTAGAAAAACTCGAGGGTTGGAGTCAGTGGGAACTAAATATATGGTTGTTAATAATTTAGTGAATGCGATCTCATAACAATGGTATATAACCTACGGATACAGGCTTAAAATATACCGTTTATCGACTGTTTTCCAAACCGCATCTAAGTAATTTATGTTCATATTCAGGTACTGTATTTAGAATACATGACAATGCCACTACAGTACATATTAACACACATTTTTTTATAATCACAAAAAATAAGAAATGCATTTAAAAAAATCTGCATTAACTGAAGTATCTACAAATGACCCATTGGTGGCCGAGAAAAACACAGATTGTTTGTACCATTGCATCTCCAGGTATACAGCAAACAAAAACACAGTTTTAGTTGGAGGTGACCACTTGGAGCAGGAAACACACAACAGCGAAATATCATCAGCCATCCGACTCACTGTGCACTTAGACATATGCGGATATGTGAAATGGATAGATATGCGACCATCTACATTAAAATGCCCGCCACACCTTGACCACCTGATGGTAAAGCGCAAACTGTGTTTAACATGGGCAAACGTGCTGGGCGTGTGAGATTGAGAACACGTTACCGTGTTGGCAAAAGGTCGGATTTGCGAACGTCTATAGAGGACCAGAGTTCCATCACTGCGCACAAACACTGCACTGGGTATGGACGGCTAATTGGTCAGAGTGCACATTGATGGTCAGATGTGCGACGCATTTGATGCCCCTTAATTCCCCCCTGGTCATCAATTGGCGTTGCCCTTTCCACTGAACACTAACAATAGATTGTATTTTGTATCACTTACAGATGAAAGCAACATGAATTCATTGATACCAAAAAAGAAGAATCACATTTTGTACATATTTAACATGAGTAAAAATACTGTAATGTTGGAAAATAAACGAAACATTTTGCATATTTAAATGAAATACTCGCAACAGTGAGTGTCATGTCTCCACTTAAACACGTAGATTTATATTGATATTACAAGTCAGCCAGCTCATTGCTGTTTTGAATAGAGTGGGTCAGTCGACATTACAAATACATCAGAAAAAGAACCAGGAAAAAAAGTCAAAGCATCGTTCCTACATGTTATGATTGTCACAGGCATAGCTGTTATATATACGAGTGGGGGAAGACACTTTAAAAACACGTGAAAATGTCGCATATTTGTTAGGTCTTAAGACACAGTTGGTCAAAGAGTTGTTTTACCATGTAATTGCTACGGGCACTCACAACATAATTTCACGCGAACGCTACACGTGTGTAAATTCAACACGTTGCCGTTCGCGACCAATATTATTGACGGTGACGTTTTTGGGGGGGTTATATCACGTGACTTAAAATATGGCATAGATCCCACCTCCACCCGAAGGTTTGTCACGTGAACGATACGTGCCAATTTGTTACTAATTTAGCACAACGGATATGTGGAGTAACAAATTGGCGCGTTTTGTTTACGTGACAAACCTTATTCACAGGCCGTGTCGGGTGGAGGTGGGCAAACGACACATTTACATTTACGCGATCTGATCCAAAAAAAACGTTATCACGAACTCTACGTTTTATTCTTTGGTTCTTTCGGTTAAGTCACGTCTAAAGATAAAATAATAAATTAAAATATTATTTTATATTATATTATTTTATCTTTAGACGTGAATAATTCCTGCAGTCACGAAAGCTCCATAATTAAGAACGAACTCTACGTTTGTGCGGTGCCTCAGTTGGTGCGTGTGTGCATCGGTGCACGTGCTGTTTGTTCTACATTACAAAATCCCGTCTTCGATTGCTCGACTTTAATCTTCCCATTCATCGTCATCCTCTTCTGGTTCTTCGTCATCGTCCTCATCTGTGGTAACAAAGTTACATTTAAAAGGATGTCACCAATAAAACAAGATGACGAAAAATACGTCCGAAAAACAACCGCTTCGTGACCTTTTTCACATTGCATTGCGGCTCTTGAAATATTGAGCTGTTATTTTTGTTTTACCGAATTAGAAAAAAATGTCCCTTCTTGTTGTTGTGGTTGCCGACTCCTGGCCGACAGTGTTGATAACAGTTATGTTGACAGGTTCAAAGGGTTCATTTGAAATGTAATATCACCCCCACTAACGGGGGAATCTAAACACTGAACGAACACATTCAAAGATGTGATGCATGAAGGACTTCAAGTGTGTAACTGGGCCACACTTTGTAACGCGGTCCTGCATGGTTACAACCATGGGCTTGTTATTTAGTCTGGGATATATAAACCGAGCATACTTATTTATTTAAGTATATATTTTCTCCGTGATTTTTTTTCTTGTTATGTGTATTTTTCTCTCTCGTTATTTATGTATATTTTTATTTCTATTTGCTAAGTAGTGGGGTTTTGTTTTTGTATCATCTGTGTAAGGGACTGGCGAATTCATGTACAGAGTTGTTGGATGAAATTGTATGGATGACGCTCTATAAAATGACGTTGTTATTATTATTATTAAAAGCACGTGTCAGTGCCATCAAACGTTTTGGTGTGCAGACGAGCACTTGAAGAACCAGAGATTCTGTAAAGACAAGACGGCCCTCACTGAGATACAATACAGCTCTCTCTCTATGTGCCCCTGGTCTGCAGTCGCCTCGCGTCAATGGGAATCTAAATAATTGACACAATGCTCCTCCACGACGCATGGTGAGTTTAGAATATACAGTATTGCTATTTTGGTGAACCCGTAGATTCGATTATGCGTTCTTCCCAATAACGCCCAGTAACCCAGCTGCATTTGTTTAACAAGCCTGACTTCTGATGAGACATATTCTTAGTTTTTTTCGGTAAAGTCACGTAGGTAAAAAAATTTAAATTAAAATTAATAAAAGTTAAATACTTTGATTAATTGTTCTACTTAAAATTTAAATTAATAAAAGTAAAATACTTTTATGAATTTTAATTTTTTACCTACGTGACTTTACCGAAAAAACCTAAGAATATGAATCATTGCAGTCACGAATGCTTCAAATCTAGAATTCTGATGAGACCCAATCGGCCAAAAATAATCCAGTGGTTGCTCACCTAAACACACGCAGCTGAATAATATTTTTGTACAGAAGCTAAAACTTTTCGTTTGAATATAAATGTAACCAATTTCATCAGATATTGGAAGCATAGCTGGATTTTGGGCCTGGTTAGTACTGAGGTGGGACACTGTCTGG
Source organism: Lethenteron reissneri (assembly GCF_015708825.2). Lineage (NCBI taxonomy): Eukaryota > Metazoa > Chordata > Hyperoartia > Petromyzontiformes > Petromyzontidae > Lethenteron > Lethenteron reissneri. Next base: position 3,159,824 of record NC_083793.1, on the reverse strand, counting down.
AGATGACGAGATAGTTTAGGCTCAGACTGGCAAAGTGTGGCAGCCAGGGAGTTGAATGCGCATGGCAGAATGTCGACTACGAGAGATGGAGCGATGAAATCACTTCTTGTAAAGGAGCAAGGTGGATTGTTGGATCGTGGGATCAAGAGTGGTGGCTGCTGGCTTGAGGGAAGCCTTAAATCCAGCAGTGGACTGGACCATGGCTGATGATGAACATCTACAGTGGCCCCATTTGAGAGCGATATTTAAAAAGGATCATAATCAGCCGAATTAAATGCTCCTGATGATGGTGGTGGAAAGCGGTGCGTGAAAGCGTTGTGTTCTCACCGGAGGAATGGATGACTTTGTTTCTCATCTCCAGTGCTTTCATGAGCGCACCCGCAATACCGGGAACATCCTCCGTGCAAGAGGGTGAGGCAGGGCTCGTGAGCTCAGCCTGCGATCAAGGGGAACATGACACGCGTGTTTACGCACGGTGGATGTCGGAAGAGGTGAATGGTTCGCCAGGCACACGGTCTTCTTCTTTGTACGGCTGATGTAGATGCAGGGCAAGAATCCAGTTCATCAGCCGCTGCACAATGCAGATTGCTACCACGAACGCAATTTTGTGACAGTGGCCATGAATCTAAATGTGTGCAAATTCAAGTGAACACAATTATAGATCAACCTCGATGGGGCTCATGTGCAGCTCGTGAATCGGAGAAACATAAAAACACGTCCCTTCATTTAATTCAGACACTTCCGTCTCGTGGCGTGAAGTCGATGGCACAATTTGAATAACATTGCGGGGTGATAAATCATTAAAAAAACATTTGAAAGAAGACGCACGACGAAGTCGAATCTCAAGACCGATTGCGTCAACTCACAGCCTTGAGTGAGATACCCTGGCGGATCTGGTCCAGCAGTGCCCCGCGTCTCCCTCCTCCTCCTCCTCCATCTCCTCCACCTCCTCCCTGGGCAAGTGGCTCAGTTTGCATGGGTGGCGGGGGTACCCCAGGTGGAGGGGGTACCCCGGGTGGAGGGGGTTTATTCGCCGGCGGGGGCGGCGGCGGCGGTGGCGGCGGCGCCGACATTGCCGGGGGGCCCGGGGCCGGCCCGCACGGCGGTGCCCTCGGACCCTGCAGAGGTGGCGGCGGTGGCGGCGCTTGGGAGGAGGCAACACCGCGCTGGGTGGGCGGTGGGGGCGGTGGAGGCACGGCTCTGCTGTTGAAGGGGGGCTGATGCGTCGGCTGCGGCGACGGCGGCAGGCTCGGGGGCAGAGTAGGGCACGGCCGGGAGGGCAGCGGGCGGGAGTTGTGGCTGCGACCTTTGGAGGGCTGCGGCGGGGCTTCTATCTGGGGGGGTGTTGGTGGCAGCGGGCCGGCCCTGGGTGCTGGCGGAGGCAGTCGCGTTGGTGGATGATCGATCAGTAAGGGAGACAAAATGCACGTTGTGGTTCAACATAATAACACTCGCACGGCATGTCGAATACACACAGACGCACATTTGCACGTGGCTCAGTCATAATAAAAGCATCTGCTCGTGCGTGGGTGCTCGGCAGGCGAGAGCTACGTCTGTGGCTATTGCCGGGCAGTGGTGGTGCCCGCCTGGAATCCAGCACTGTGGAGGTGAGTGTTGGTGGATCACACAAACACTGTGAAACTCCCTTCCCGTGGTCATCGAGACGGCATGCCTTGTCTCTCCAGAAGAAGGCAGGACAGCAAGGTGTGGGCTCAATCTGTTCCATCTGTATGTGGGCTCAATCTGTTCCATCTGTATGGGATAGTGATTCCCCTTGTGTGCGTGGATTTTCTCCGTGTGCTCCGGTTTCCTCATGTAAGTACTCATTGGCCGATAACACCTTAATATATAGAGGATCACAGAGCTTGGGAAATTGCTGGTGCCGGCTCACTGCCTGGCTGCCTTTCCGCTCGCCTCTGGTTCTTTGCGCCTCTGAGCCATTCTCTCTCTACTAGGCCTCGGCAAGGGAAGGTAAAAGGTAAAAACAACGAGCCCACCTTTACCCTACCTTTTACCTTACCACAATACAATCACTCTACCCTTACATTTTACCCTTTAGCAAGGTAAGGTAAAGGTCAAAAGCAACAAGCCTACCTTTACCCTACCTTTTACCCTTACCTCATACAAATTACCCGATTACAGGGTAATTACTGGGGTACTACACGTGAAAAAGGTTTATAACAGGTAAATGCTAGGTAGAGAGCTTTATTCATCTATATATAAGGGAAATTTGTGAATATGTGTGTCTGTTCGAAATGTTTAGAGCATACTTCCCAACATGAAACAAACTTGAAATTTGGCATGTGAGCAGCTTCCAGACTGTACACAATGCAAAAAGTATAAAAATAGACTTTTGTATTTTTTTTGGGGGGGGGGGGGGCGCAATAATGGATATATTTCGCACGGCAAGTGAGCGGTGACGTCACATCTGTGATGTCACCCGCATGCGGCAGCGTCACGCAGTGTGCCTACTGACGTCACGCATCCCCCCCACCCTCCACGTAGCCCGTGTATTAATCCAAGACAAGAATCCAAATCTTGGGCGAAGCCGGGTAGTAAAGCTAGTATAGAATACTCTCGATGATTCCAATTTTAAATGGAAGCCACGGACTGCGCCACAGAGCTTTTAGCGAGCGGTAAACAAGGTATTTACCGGGTAATATTTCGCGCTACCTTTACCCTACCCTTTACCTTACCCCTTGGCATGTCGACACCTTTACACTTTACCTTTACCATTTTACCCGGTAAAAATGGTAAATTTCCTTACCTTGCCGAGGCCTACTCTCTACGAGAGTGAGTAAATGCTACAAGTTGAAATTATTATTAGTATTACATGGCAGGATGGTGATAGATGGCGATGCCTTTGGAAGGTCTTCATCCAGCAGTAGATTGACCATGGCTGATGGTGGCAACGGAAGTAAGTCACTGATGTAAATTAGAATTTTTATCGTTCAGGGGCTAGGGAGTTAAAACTTGCCGCAAATATAGTTGAGTAGCTGACTTTCTAACTCGCGACATTTGAAAAGCAACGTTTATAAAATGTGCCCCCCCCCCCCAAACATTACGGTTACTTTGATTTGCTTGTAAGGCACAGCCATCCTAAAGTTCTAAATTGCTTAACGTCTCCTGCTAAGCACAAACATACGATCAGCAGGACCGGCGAGTCAAGAAATACACTCAACTCCTGTGGAGAGTGACGCTAAACCCGATATGAATCAGGTAAAGCCTGCTGCTGGTCACCGGAGAAGCATGAAGCACAGTGTATGCAATCGACACAAAACTGGTTACGATTTGAGAATCGTAAGTCAAAGTGTTTTCATGCCCAGGAAAGGAGTGGGTGATGACCTATCTACAGAGGCGCACCTGGGCCTGAGGTGGAAATTCCACACTCCAATAACAAAATGTAGTACAATTTCCGCGGGTATATAACATATTAAGTCAAGATTACATTAGTATGTTGCTGTGAGATCTCAACTGGTTAGAAAATTACTCGCAAGGCTGCGGAAATATTTGAAAAGGTAGAGAAAAGAGGAAAGGAGTTAAAAAAAGCATTGTTTCGTCAATTAATATCAAATTCTTGTGCTCGCAAAACATTGATAGAATCGTGAGTGTAAAAGTACATTCATATGTAAGTTGGATGTACATTTCAATAATGGCTTCATGTTACTACTGCAGTCACCAAAGGTCCTACCAATCGCTGCAATATTAAATGGTTGTCGAAGTATCGCACCCCGATTTCATTTGTCCTTAGCTTAGCGCCTCACTCATTCTACTATCGAGACGCAACACCAAAGGACCAGCAATCTCAGTGGCCACATCTTTAGCAATTTTTTTTGCAGTATAAAAATAGTTTAAAAAAATCCAACTTCACATGGGACACCATCAGCTGTGCCGATGTTCCTCAACGGCTCGCGTAGCTCGTACTGGACGTCACGAGCGGCCATCGTGGTGTTGCACGCGACGAGCGAGTGGCGCGGGATCTCAGCGTCGACTTACGCTGCTGTGACATCTCGGTCTTTACCCCCTCCAGGCCGCCGTGGCTCTCGATGAAGTCGAAGATGATCTTTGACGTCTCCTTGTCCTTGAGCTGCGACTCGGAGATGCCAGCGCTGTCGAAGAGCTTCTTCAGCTGCGGGTCCATGACGTTGGTCTGCAGCGGGGGGGTGGAGGGGGGGGTTGAATAAGGGTGGCGTGTTGTCGTCAAAGTGATGTCCTCAAATCGGGCATTGCAACTAACTATGACTAACTATTAACTTTTCATTATTTTTATTTTACCACGCAAGGCCCCACTGAGCTACATAGCTCTTTTTCAGAAGTGACCTGGTCACAAATGATATCTCAACGAAGTGGCTTATCACGTGAAAATGTATAGTAGCTAAAATACTCTAAACGCGTGTTTGTAAATGTGGAGGGAAAAACCGGAGGACCCAGAGAAATATCCACGTGACCACGGGGAGGACATGCAAACTCCAAATATACAGGTCGTCAGGGTTCCTGATCAAACCCACGACCTTCTGTATACAGGTAGTTAACATCTCACCACCGTTTTCAGCCCTTTGACAACGAATGGAAATTCCTCATTCCTATGGCAAGGTCGAGTCTCTCCATAAAAAGGAGGGATTTTTTAGAAAGGGATATGATAATTATGCCATCTTGATATAAGTATTTACTCACATCAAAGCCAGCATTGGGGTCCCATCCAACGTGTCCAACGTGTCTGAAATACACAACGAACCGTTGAAACAAAACGGAAGCAATTTCAAGGTCCCTGCCATATAATTCTCTCATTATTTTTGTTCTGCGTTTAGAAAGTGGCCCATTACAGACGAGTGGCCTCTCGCAGTCAGGATCACGGCCGCATATGTACGTGCCGGCAGAGTAACCCCATCCCGGGCAACATGCCACGATGGCATGTGGTTGGAACCGTTGAGTCAACGTTGAATGTTGGGTGCTACGTCTGTTGCAATGTGTATATATGTAAGTACGTTGAACTTATTTTTGCACCGTACGTAGCCGACCGTACTAATCGGAGGTGTGTTTCAGCAATTTCCTCTTCGATGTGGAGCTGCAGTTGTAGCGGTTAGCGCTACGCTGCGCTACGAACCCGGCGACCCGAGTTTGAATCCCACTCACGGCCAACACCAGTGACGATTCACTCAGTCACATATTCACTTTAAGATGTTTTGTTCTTGTTTTTTGTTTGCTGCGGTTGCACCCGATTCAAGAGCCGAATGGCTCACAGGGCTATACCTAATAAATGAACTTGAACTTGATTATCTGAACCGGTCATGGGCCTTCTCAGGGTCGACTCACCCGGTGCGGTGTGTAAAGTTACCACTGAGGAGACAAAGGCGGCCGGGCGTGGCGTTGGCCACCCAGCTCGTCCAGTGCCGTGCGCGCTAACAGCATTTTCCACAACAGTCTGTTCAGGCTCCATGGGGGCTATTTGTCCGTGTCTTTGTTTCAGCAAGATAACTCTGCGTGTGCGAGGATTCTGACATTGCCGCCTCACTGGAAGTTGCTGGGCATCCCAATGTCAGCCTTGCAGAACTTTTTCTTCTTCTTGCTGCTGCTGCTGCTGCTGTTGTTGGACTTGCCACTCGGTATCGGTGCCGTCGGTGTGTTGGGGATCACGGGCAGGGGCCGTGCCTGCTGCATGGGGAGTGTGTTTGACGATATTGCTGCAGAGAGAGAGAGAGAGCACGAAGCATGCAGTTGTATATATGGTGTGAACTTATTTCGCACCATACTTAGCCAACCCCACTAATCGGACGTGCAGGGGAAGGACAACAAACTTAACGCTGTCTCCCCGACAGACCTGGTTTTCACCTGAGGACGGCTGCTTGCGTTGTGGCCGAAACGTCGTGAGAATATTTTATTATGTTTATTTTTATTATTTTATTACTTCCCTTCTACGTGACTTTACCGAAAGAACCAAGAAGATGAAGGCGAATAAGGCAGTTTTAAAGAAATTAGTTTTCAGTTGACGATAACCAATATGATTTTGCGATAGCACTCATAATCCATTCACCCAATTACGGTGCCTAGACGTTACTGTAACGATGATACTTTTAATCATAGGAATAGCTCCAACAGTCTTGTGATCTTTCCGAACGGTTCTACTTGGGTATCTGGGTTAATGCTTAAGAAAATGTGCCTTATTCCCTATGATCTCACTCACTCAATTCCCTCATTCATCATCCGTAGAATTACCAACGCACAGATGGCTCCAAGACTCCCATCCTAATACGCTCCAATTAATATTGATCACTCATTCGCGCAAGCACTAATCTGTCATGCACATCATCAGCATCATTCTTGATTTCACTAATTTTCTCTCCGTCTTCAACGCTCAATCGCATATTTGTTACTTGTAATATTACTAAATCATTGCATATCTCATATTGGTGTAAGATGGCTTGTATGATGGTAGTCTGAAATTAAATTAGCGACTCAACATATTTCAGAAAACAGGGTTGGTCAGCAAGGACACGTGACAAATACATTTTCCGTATCGTCCTTCCACAAGGAAGTCCACGCCTCCATTGCCTATTCTGAGAGCAAGTGCATTAACTTCGCAAAATACTCATCAGACCAATTCACAAACAACACTCATTCTACCAACGGATACCTCGTACACACCACTCATACACAACATTAAAACACAATAACCATACACGTGACTTACCATAATTAAGACCACATATGCACACACCAGTTACAGACACCAAGTCATAAACAAGACTCCTACACACTGCACACCCCTGATACATACCACATATAACCCTGCTCACACACGCATAATATATATACAACGATGAAGACAAGAACAATGAATACAAATCTGGTGATTAAAATAAACAGTGTATTTAAGAGATGGCTTTGTGGTTTAGATGTCACAGCAATGTGTTGGTACTATGAAGATCCTGGGTTAATATCTTGGCAGCCATCCTGTGGTTAGGCAGAATTTCAAGTAGGGTAAGTTAATCCTCCCAGCCAGGGCAGCACATTTGTACACATAAAACAATCATGTTTCAATTAGATGTTTTGTTTACATTTTGGTTTGACTGCCACGTGACAAACGTTTCTATCGTGGGGCGAGTGCGAGAGTTCAGCACCTCTCCTGTGGACAAGGGATTATCTGGAGGCATCTCAAAAGTAGTTCTCAGATAGCAGCTTCCACGGGAAATTCTTTACCATTGGGAGATGCAGTTTTGTACTTGAGGTATACATGGATGTGTTGCCCGATGAAATTTCACAGATAGCATTGGGCTATAATTTAAAACATTTTAAATGAAAAATTGCTGCAAATTCGATTTTTGGGAGTCAGTTTTGCGTCATTTAAAAATGCAGTTTTCTACCAGAGATGCACTGGTGGGAAAAGCAACGATACATGGACATGTAAGGAGGTGCAAGTGAACAATTATAGATTTATCTCCAGACATCTATAGCTCACGAACTGAGGAGCATTACCACTCACACACCTTTATTTATTTCATTCAAAACTGTGTTGTTTTAATGCTAACTCACTGGATTATAAATTAACAAAAAAACGAAACAATCAACGTCAGCTGACGCCACAATTATACTCTTTAAGTGGCGAGGATGTTTAGTTTACATATTAGATGCTTTAATGACTGATAATAGAGCACTTCCAAATGCTGACATTTTATGTGTCATGATTGGGAACTCTAACAGAATAAATAAAAAATAGTTTATCAACGCACCAGAAAAAAACCACACCACTTAGCGATAATTTTAATTTAAACAATTAGGGTGGAGCATTGGCCGCCGTGATAGTCGCTAAGTGGTGTGATATCTAAACTGATCCACCCCCATCAAAGCACTGGGCCATTAACTCTAACCCCCCCTCCCCCCCGCTATAATTAACTGGTCAGTGCAGTGGAGTACGGTCAAACAACCCTCGTGACCGATATGCCATCAGGAGACCTTTATCCGGCAGTGAATTGACAACAGGGCCCTATGGTGAAGCGTAATTATATATTTTAAACAATAGCCAAACGCAGCAATGAGTGTGACATTCCGCTTCTGTGTAGTTGATCTGTGGCCGGACTAGCGGATCCAGCTGGACAAACGGAAGTACGAGGCAAGATAGCGGACGTGCCGCTGTGCTGGTGGCTTCCTCCAATAGCAGCTGCAATAGAGGCACCAAAAAAACGAAAAAATTCCCCCAAAAAGGGATGGAGTTTAAGACGACGGCCGATGTCGGCTTCGCAAAGAGACAAACGCTCTCTTCTGTGCCGCCCTCGCAATTGTGACGTCTCAGCGGCGTCAGATCAGATCACGGGCAACTCGCTGAAATTACGAAACTCGCCGCGCGGATTATGTTGAGACATTGGGTAATTGACGCAGTTTTTGTTCAAGACATCTCGATCTATGGATTTTTTGGGACACATTGCAGCTATGTTGTTAATAGAAGCACATTTGCCGTGAAATCACCGCGCCACCGGCAAAGGGGCGGTGGTGCAGTAGTCAGTGCGATGCGCTATACATTGGACAAGTGAAGTTTGATTCTTAGACACAGCTAGCATCAGTGGAGTGATATCTAAACAAGTACTGCTCCCCCACCACCACCACCACCCCCTTCACCAACTCACACCATCGAGCATGGTGAAGTCTGGTCAAATAAGCCACACGACCATTCACGGCATACTGAAGCTTTCATCCGGGAGTGGATTAACCAAGGACTGCGAATTGTTATTCTTGTTAAAGAGCAGTATCGTATTACTTGGGATTACTTAATCTTTCAGCAAATTAATTATGGTGTTATGTAAGATAAGGAACAGCTTGCATGTGTGCAGTGATACATGTGCGTGTGTGTGTGCATGCGGGCGTGGTGCTGGCCACCCACCCCTCGTGTGCCATGCTGGCCTTCATTGGTGCTCGCGAACAGGACTTGCCCCAAAGTCTATAAGGGGGATTTTTGTCCTTTGTTTCCGTGAGAAACTCTGGTACAAATGCTTGTACACTGGTGCTGTCCCTGCCTGCAGTCTATAAGGCGAAGCGTGGGGTGTGTGCCAATGAAAATTAATTTTGGTTGAAGTAGGTGTTGAAAAGGTGTCCATGCATTCGTGTAAACGTGTTCATGGATACTGCTGGATACGAACGTATGAGTCCGTATGGTACAATAAAGTTGGTAGTGGTGCAGCTCTGTTCCCCGCACCTTTATGATTCGAAAGTTTGGCTACGTACGGTGCAAAAGAAGTTCAACATACATATATGACTAGCTCACGCCTGTGCTGGAGGATGGGCCACCACGAGAGCTCTAGAGTGTCCCAATAGAGAGCATTTGGTTTACTCTTCCACACTGGCTTATGTCTTGTGGCATGATATCCAGGGTTAATTTTAGCCAGGTCTGTCCAGGCCCAGGACACGCTGCTGGCGGGACGATGTCACTCAGCCGGCCTGGGAACGTCTGTGAATTCCCCAGGAAGAGCTAGAATCTGTTTAAAGTAGTGGAGTATATAGTGTTAGTAGTGTGCAGTAGTGTATAGTGTAGCTGTGTGTAGTAGTGTATAGTGTAGTGTATAGTGTAGTGTAGTAGTGTATAGTGTAGTAGTGTATAGTGTAGTAGTGTATAGTAGTGTATAGTAGTGTATATTGTAGTGTATAGTGTAGTGTATAGTGTAGTAGTGCTGGAGTGTGGCCAGGGAGAGGGAGGTGTGGACCGCCACTACTCAACACGCTGCCGCCACGACCCTCACCAGGACAAGCGGATTGAGAAACGAACGAACACCTGCACACCACATCCAGTATACCTATTTTTAATTTTATTGCCGTGGCTACTAGTCACGTGCCCAATCCTGTCTAGGAACGAGCCAGAAAATGTCCAGTGAGAAGTTAAGCCCTAACTGCATAAATGGATGGACAGAAGGGGGTGTGGATGTTGTGACGGGATTACAGATGCTGAAATTGAATGCGAAATTGGTAAAAAAAAAATAGAAAACACTAACACGATTGGTATTTGCCCCTACCTCTGAAAGCATCAACAGTCGGATTTCCTTTTTTTCCATTAGTGCACCAGTTAATTTATAAACATTAAAAATGTAATTAATTGCTTTCCTTAATGCACATTTCTGCAATTAGTATATTTAATATGCCACATCCATTTGAATTATTAATAACATTCACTCATTTGCTCTATATATTTTTTCTAATTATTACATTATATCAAAACTTAACTTGTGAGGAATATGACGTGTGTATGCGTACAGGTAATAGTAACACGACAGCAACCCAACGTCACTGAAACTGACCTATAGCACTGAGAAACCACTTCTAAACACCTTTACTCGTTTCAAGGTCAAAAGGTCATCATGATCTCTGCCGCTGAAACCACACCTCGCCATCCCTTCTGCTAGATGCCCTCTTTCAGTAACCTGCCCTCTTAACTACTGGACATCTTTGAAAAAGAGCTTTATAGATCATCGGATTCCTCCAGTATACATATTCTGATTTAGTTTTAGTTTTTCTTGCACACTCATCCTGACCATCACAACCACCTCTTCCTTATTACACCTACAACATTGCAAGTTGCTTACCTTATCATGCCATAGTATTCCTAACATCATCTAGTCACTTGTGTTACCTAAAGAATAAGAGCTGCGATGTTTAATGTCTCTTCATTAGCCCATTATCTGCAGTTTTGCTTTGCCATGAATGAAAGTTGTTAACATCAGAAACGATTACCAATGTCTGACATTCGGAACCGTAAATTATTTGAAAATTGTTATCGTTTAACAACCCTAATGGAATATAATAGACACAGTAACGGCAAATAATTTAACGGTCATAAAAAACGGATTTCGAATGCAAAGTTGTAAATGCCATTTTAACGTATTGTTGGCACCACAGTAAACATGGAATGTTGGGCTAACGGTTCCAACCACGTGGCAATGTTGGGCCAAAACACTGCATGTTTACATTCCTGCATCCATCTTCACATGGAATTCGTTTTTTTTTTACCAGCTATTTGCATTATCAGAAATGGGGATGAGGTACAGACAAAGCAGCCAAAGACGGGATACCTCTTTTATTGAGTTTCCTCCAGCGGAATTGAGGCAGGCAAGTGGTAGTAATTCGATCAACGTCTTCATCCTCAGGACGGCTACACCTAACCTCCCATAGCACTTTCTCCAGCATCATCCACAACGCTTCCCTTTCATTGTTCGCTGAGCCTACGTCTGGACAGGACCTTGAGAAGGGCAGGCAAAATGCAGGCCCCCCATTTTTCTCCAAGCATGACCCCCCCGCCGTCTCGTCCAAAGGTCCACTCTTTAGTAGGGCGCATCGTAAGGGCACGCACTCCACGGGAATCTGCTCGGCATGCCCAATGTGCAGCAGGTGACTGACGGGTCCACCGTTGTCCACTCGCGCCTCCGCAGTGCCCTCTTCAATGGAACACTGTTTGCCGAGGCACGCGAGTACGCTGCGCTTGTCTCCCAGACAGCTGCTGCTGCTGATGCTGCTGCTGCTGCTACTTGACTTTCGTGCCAAACTCCTAGCTATGCAAGGCTCCTGGTCTTCAGGCTGCTGCAGTGCTAGCGCCGTACAAAACATCCCGCCGTCCTCACACCTGTCCGTCGGGTAATCCCACAACTTGCAATGCCCTCTTGTTTGGATACCAGTCCTAGGGCTTGATAGTTACTTGTTATGTGTATGCCTAGACTGTCGTATAATTTTGTTAGTTAGTTGGTTGCTAGCTATGCATAGCGGGGAGCTTTCACTATGAGAGCTGTTAAACAAACAAGCGAATGTGTCTGTGGAGGTAGGGGCTGGTCGAAAGCAAACAAACAAATACATTGGCTGTGTGGGTGAGGAAAAGAAAACACAGCTTGTGTGTGCGTCACACAGCCCGCCATCTGTCACTTCCTTTTTTTCCCGTAAGCCTCTGGAATTTAATCTTGATTTGATGCCAGAGCGTGTTTGTAAAGGTTTAAGGGCCATGGTTAAAAGGGTAAAACCCAGGCTTCAACTGTAAGTCCGCAGATTAGGTACGGAGCGTCGACCGGAATTCGTGCAAATCGCGTCCCTCTGTGGATTCTTGCCCCCTTGCTGTAACTTTTTTTCCCAAGATCAGTTTCAACGATGACAATTTGTGTTACGAGAAATTTAGGAGATCAAAATGAACGCGTAAATATCTGTGCGGGGTATTTCCCCTCCCATGACGTAACATGCCCCCCTACGGTTCTCTTTTAGATTAATCAGAATAGCCACGTCTAATGCGGATGAGCTATATAAAGCTTTGTTTGTGCGTATGTGAATTTTTTTTTAATCCTTTATATTAAGTTCGCTTGCTTGCTTGCGTGCTTGCGTGCTTGCTTGCTTGCTTACGACCCTGCAAATCTTTCGGTCGTTTTTTAACCCACTCCCCGTGATCCAATCGAGCTGACATTTTGCACACAGACTCGTTGTGCGAGACATTTAATGTTCGTGATATTTTTTTTTCCCAAAATTTTACATTGTTTAGGGAAAACAAATTAAATATTTAATTACCAATTGCTTAATGGTGGCAGACAATCATCTGACCCATAGGTGGCAGCCATCTCAAGCCAGAGGACGAGAGGACTCTCGCCACCACGCATATAAAGGATTTATAGTGAAAAACTTTGTTTTTACGGGTTATACTTATTACCAGGGCCATTCATGGCAAGTACTGTATGTATATTGTTATAGCTTCGCTCTACTTCCAAAAATACGTTCCTTAATCAATGTAATATTTTTTAAATAAGTGTCCATACGTTTATATAAGAGTCCCTATTCTATTTCGTGTGCATATAAAGTACTGGACAGAGCAAATAAAATACTGAATTTATCCAAGATGAGAGCTGATATTTGGATGGTAATTCAATGATTTTAAAAAAAAGGTTCTGTTTTTTAAAAGGCCACCTGACAAAGCCACCAATTTCCTGCTCTTCGCAGCCTGGCACGGAGGCAATCCGAATCAGACTATTTATTTAACACTGGAGGAATCCGATGAGCTATGAAGCTCTTTATCACAGATGTCTGTCCAGTAATTCAAAGATGTCCCAATCCAGCCCCGTGGGGCCCAGTCCCGGTGCACAGCCTGCTCACGTGATCTCCACGCCACCGCCACCCGATGTAAACTCACTCTGGCGAACGTGTTGTGAATGGTACATTTGATGCAGGATGTTGCTGTAAAGTTTGCCCACTATTGCTATCTGAGTGCAGGACTGGGTCGGGCCAAGTGGAGAGTTAATCCACGTCTAAGTCAAGACAGGCAGCAGAGCACAGACGGATTTGCCTGGATAATGTGAAAATACCAACTGTAAGTCCTTCAGCAATTGTGTCTAGACGACGTATACGCACCATTGTTCCATGTAATAATACATATGTGGCACTGCACACACACTGCATGATTTATGCGTATATAAATGACTACGTAGTAATGACTATGGTATAGGATATAGACTTGTTTGTGTAGTTGTAGATACTGTTAATGAGTTCATGTTTATACTCGGCATTGTGGCCAGATTCTAACGTTGATTCATGCTCCATGTCTCCATTAACAATAAAACGGCAAATTTTCAAGAAATGAATCTAAGTATATATTAATATAACGCATTATATTATCCAGAAATTTCAATATACATTACTGTACCTGTGCATATATTATGAAGTTTATACATGAAACAAAGTGGCTGAGGTGGATTAAAATATAGTGCTGCACATCACAAAATGTGTTTTAAATGTACAAATGTAGACTAAACGTCGCGAAATGTCACAGTAAGTAAACAAACATTGAGGTGCGTTCAGACAACCATAAGCAGATACATTTTAGTTCAACTAAAGTCATGTTTCAATGATCATTTTGTTGGGAATGCCTTCACAATGTTCGGCTAGAGACTGCTGCTGCTTGATGCCTCAATGGTTCCCAAACGAAGGAGAAGAAGAAAACGGGCGAAGTGGAACAAGAAGATTAAAGGTGTTTTTGAGGTGAATTTTAAACAAAAGTGGTCCTGCTTTGAATTAGAAAAGAACACAAAACAACATTTTTTTTGTTTTGTTTACAGAGAACTATTAAAAAATAAAAAATTGGCAAGAGTTGATTGCAACGTTATTTTTTCATCACAGCCTCCAGGGTGCCCTGCCATGTATAAATGATCAGACAAATGCAAAACAGCGCAGAATTTCTTCTGAACAGGAATAGGTTCTGTCGAGCATGCAGGTTTCAGCGCACTACCTCTATCAGTGACAGCCCCACCACACTCTGTACATAAATATATTTAATACTCTTAGGTTTATTCGGTAAAGTCACGTAGGTAAACAAAAATCATAATTAATGAAAATAACTCAATGAAATCGTCGTGATTTAATTGAGTTATTTTAATTTATTTTTATTTTATTATTATTTTTTTTTACCTACGTGACTTTACCGAAAAAACCTAGGAATATGAATCCTTGCAGTCACGAAAGCTTCAAATCTAGATATATTTAATGTTCGCTATAGACTGGTACAACTATAGATTATGTCATACCATTACACGATAATAATACATTCTAAAATAACGTTATGAAATTTCATCAAACATTTCATAATAATAGTTGTTCAATCTTCATTGTTCCAATGAAATAGAATTCATTTTAAATTACTCGATTGTTTGCCATCTTTGAAAGTGTACACCATTGCTTCTTCAGCAAGGTTTGCAAATGAAAATGCATTTTTAAAATTAAAAGTCAATGACAAATACAGCTATTTTTATAAGTTTGTTGGGAAATAATACTTGCTGTAGACCACCAAATGCCTGTTTGGAATGACTTTCAGCAACTACAATGCTCTGCTGAATAAATACATCTAATTTTCGTGGAAGAGTTGACTAATTTCCTCTTTAAATAAGGAGGTCAAGCTAATGGTAGTGAGATCAGTGTGTAGAGCTGATCACTTCCTTCATTGACACCGTGATATTCCCCGAAGTCTGTTGGATGAATATTACCAATGCTGTGAGCAGTGGTGAAGTATATTAGCCCACTGTTGGATAATCAACTTCAAATTATGCTCTCAATAATCAAATTTCAGCCCTCATCGTTGACTCTAATGCAATACCAAAAGCTCAAAACCCGCGTTGACAGTGGTACAGGAAAAAAATGCTGTAAATATTTGAACACGTCACCCTTATTGAGGCGCAGGCTAGGAAAACACATTTTGTGATTATTTTCATGAGGCCATTACATTTGGCACATTGTTAGTACAAGCACTTATGGTGGTGATCTGATACAAGGCCCTTGTCAAATCGCCCAACGTCAGTTGCGGTGGCCATTTTAAAAATGGCTGCCATACAGCAATATTCCACCATCATTGGCATGAATGATCACTTTACTACATTTCATGGTGCTACAAAAAATACTACGAATTGTTATGCTTTTGATGACACTCTGACTGAGTTATTCGCAAAAATGTCCTGCAAATGATAATATAAGCTGGTACAGTGCATATATATGATAACATATTCTGTATAGAGTTTGATTGCTAATTTTGACTGAGGTTATTTATTATCAACAAGTGCAGTCCTGGTCATACAATGTTGGCATAGGAGTGTACAGTACTTGACAATAAATGTGCTTTAGGGTTGTGGACTCACCATTTTGGCCAGGGATAGGAGGCAATTCTATGTTTTTTCTGTCTGATAAAGTGAACAAAACATAGACAATTTCCAGACGTAAATAGCAAATACAAAATATATCGGGTGCAAATAAAAGATTAATATAAATTCTTAAGCTCCACAACACATGCATAGAATCACTTGTGTAATAACGATTTTCGATTCGTTTTTATTGTACGTAATGGGTCCACGTGAGTTCTGCAGCCGCTGGTGGCCGCTACATTCACCAATGTTGATTTTAAAATAATAATTGCGACCCTGTATCGAGAAAATGTAATGAATCACCAGGGGATACGTTGTTACAACTCTCGTATACATTATACACATGGGTATAACGAGTGACTAAATGAAAACAGAGTTTAAAAATGTCACAGACTCTCATTCGTTTAAGCTGCAGCAGCCGTGCCATCGTTATCACTGTCATAATCTTCATCATCATCATCCGCATCATTATTTATCATCGTTCAAAACATTGTCTGTATCATTATTTTCATTATCACCATCCCCATCGACGTGATAATCGCTATCATCCCCATCATAATATTCAACATTGTCTTCACCATCATCATCTCCTTTTAAAATCCTTTATATTAAGTTCACTTGCTTGCGTGCTTGCTTGCTTGCTTACGACCGTGCAAATCTTTCGGTCGTTTTTTTAACTCACTTCCCGTGATCCAATCGAGCTGACATTTTGCACACAGACTCGTTGTGCGAGACAATTAATGTTCGTGAAAAAAAATTCCTAAATTTTACACTGTTTAGGGAAAACAAATTAAATATTTAATTACCAATTGCTTAATGGTGGCAGGCAATCATCTGACCCATAGGTGGCAGCCATCTCAAGCCAGAGGACGAGAGGACTCTAGCCGCCACGCATATGAAGGATTTAGAGTGAAAAACGTTGTTTTTACGGGTTATACTTATTCGTTTCTCAGTCGCACTATATTCTTTCTGAGGTGGCCCACGCCTGTAATCCGGCAGTGTGGAGGCAACAGTTGATGGATAATGTCAAGTGATGAACTCCCGAATCCACTTGGCTACGGGTTGGTCAGGGTGCGGCAGTAAATAAAATGGGTTGCTGACCAATCAGTGCAGACCTATGAGTGTTATCCCTCCATATTGTTTTCAAATATTGATTTTGCACCACGTACAAAACACTAATTAAAATATAACTGACAAAACATCCAGATGTGTGACGCTCCTGATAAGCTGTAATGAGGCTTTTATAAATATACAATTCACCAGGGATCTCTCAGAGACTACCAATGCATTCGAGAATGTGAGAATGCGCACACTTGTGCCACCTGCAATCGGACACAAACTCGTCTCGCATGCGTACAAACGAGTGCAGTACTCAGTGCTTCCATTAAACACTCATTACCTTTCCTTTGATGCCTGCGCTGGAGCTTCTCCGTTATGGCCTCTTGGAACAATCTCGCCTCTTCATCGCTGGCAAAGCTCAGTCCCGCTTGACAATCCTGCGCCACAATGTGCATAGGGCACAGTTATTAGTGTAATAGGGTTTTTCCCCTTTTTTCTGGCAACAAAACTGACACCTTTTGCAAGGAATCATGTTTACATTAACCACAATACTTGCTGTCAAATGCAAACAAAAAACAATACTCTGGTAATGTATGCATTGTCTTTGAAACTGATTGGTCCACACCAGAGACAGCTTTCTTTGGAGCCTCGTCTCATATGGTGTTCGACCAGATGACGCCATTATTATGTTTACTTCCGTTTGTCCAACGAAAGGCCTTACTGGGCCTGAAGACCCCTTTTTTCAGGACGTTCATGCCCCCAGTGTCACTATAGGTTAGTCGGTATAATTATATGTGATCTTAGTTCAGTAATTCGAAGATACTTTTTCAGCTTTGGGATATTTGACCCATTTCAGTTGCATGGTATGTGTTTATTTAGAGTGAAGGGAGGGAATCAGATAACCTGGAGGAAACCGAGCCAGAATAGAGGGATAACATAACAACGCCAATTTAAAGCTTTCGTCACTGCAGGGATTCATATTTTTGGTTCTTTCGGTAAAGTCACGTAGAAGGGAAATAATAAAATAATAAAAATAAAACATAATAAAAATTCTAACGACGTTTCGGCCACAACGCAAGCAGCCATCCTCTGCAGCTCTGTTCTTCGCTTGAGGAAGGCTGCTTGCGCTGTGGGATGACAACATCCCTCCGTTCAAAATCCAGGCTTAAGACTTTCATCCTCTCCTCTGCTTATTACGATCTCTTCTCTGCGAAAGTGTTCCCAATGTAACCTTTATGAGACTGTTGCCCGATTTCCCGTCCTGCCCTGTAGCACTCTATCCCTCGCTCCATCCTGTAAGAAAAATTAAATCCTTCATCTCTCCATGCGCATGCCCCCCTTTATTCTGATACAGTGGCTTGAGATTGAGTGACATTTCGACACTATACATATGCAACATGAATTGCATAATTAGCGTTTTCCACCCATATTATATCCCAGCAGTTCTATTGGCACCTATGAGATCTTCACTCAAAACTGCTTTAGAGGAGTTGTACACCCCTAGCTGCCAGTGCTATTCAGTGACCTAAAATAAAATGTTTCGCTCCGGATGATCGCTACAAAGTATGACCTGTGTTTTGATTTAGTGTGCTGATCTTAAAGGTGCATTGAAAAATTACAATACTCCGATTGATGCTCCTGCTGTTGTGGAGTGACTCATGCAGCCAGCTATGGCTGCAGGGTTTTGGTAGTACATGTTGTTTATGCCATTTATTGTGAAAATTCCGTCAGTTCCTATGATTGCTTTTTCATTGCCTTCATGGCTTTATTTTGGTGATTTCGAAAAGTGTATTGGTTTAGCCATGTTTGTGTTGTTGTAGTACAGAGTTAGACTGATGGCCTTAATCTAAGTTGTCTTGTGGTTGTTGTTGTTGTTTGACTTGCATCCCACTGGGATTTTTGCACACAGCGTTGGTGTACGGTGTTTTTTCTGCAATATTTTTGCTGTCTTTTCTTGGATTTTCTGTTTGCACTTAGTCACATATTCACTTTAAGATGTTTTTTTGTTCATGTTTTTGTTTTTTGTTTGTTGCGGTTGCACCCGATTCAAGAGCTGAATGGCTCACAGGGCTATACCTAATAAATGAACTTGAACTTGATATCGTGAGTCAAACTAAATGCGTTCACAATTCTGCAGCTAGCAGCGCATCGCCGTGCGGCAGAGTATGGCTCTGGAGGATAACGTTGCAGCACTACATCAAATCACGCGATCTCTTTATTTACACTTGGGGCACACATTTTATATGCCCTGAAAAAAAATATTCATCACAAAATCTAACTTAATAGTAACAGTTTCATTTTATGTAGCGTCATTCATGCAATTGCATCCCACAATGCCGCACGACAATTATCCAGTTGTGTACACAGATAATACAAAAACAAAACCCCACGACTTAGCAAAGGAAGATAAATAAATAACGATAAATATATGCACAGAACAAAAAAATCATCGCAGATAAAATACTTTCAATTAATAAATCATTTAAGTCTCCATACCCCCAGACCACAATAACAATATTTCGCCGGATTTTTGGAGAACCTTCGTAGGAGGGGTGATGAAGTGGCCAAAAAGTTTCAAGCCAGTTGGACAATAATTTATAAATGCCTATTTCTCAGCGTATGACAGAACAAATAAATATGCATTTAATGTGAAATTCTTACAGCTGCAACAAACCCAATTAAGTAGAACATGTTTTTTTTTATATATAATGGTTTTGTTGTGAAGTTGTTGGTGGCTTGATTGCAACAAATATCTAATTAAGGACCTGATTTAATCTTAAAATGCCGAAATGTGAACTGAAACCCAGAATCTTAGCAGTGCCAATCCCTGGGTGCTATGACTCCTGAGCCATTCAGCCACCTTGCATTGCAGCAATGTAGTTTCATAAACCCCTTCACTTGGCATACTTCATAACTGCAATACTTTCTCCAAAAGAAATGTGACCACACTATTGCAAAGACATAACCTTTTTTTAAAAACTCCCCAGAGTTAGTTAAATAATAACTATACATATTTTACGTTATATTAATTTATTCACTGCTTCTCTCACGCCATGCTGGTTGCCGGAGTTCTTCTACCATACTTCTCCAAAATAGCACCGGTTCAGAAATCACTCGCTATAAATACTACAAATAACTGTGGCTGGAAGTCAAACTCAGGACGTCACGTTTGGAGCAGCACTGCATCGGCGCCCCATCTCCCCTCGCCAACGAGACGCGCATCAATGTGTGCACACAACAAATGGTTGTTTAATATTCGTATGCAAATTATCGATCCACAGGATGTATTGTAATGTTTGCATTTAGGGATCTGGTGCAAACTAAACTGTACAAGTAAGACAATAAAAGAGGAAACAATACAAACGAGAGTAAAGATACAAACGAGGGTAAAAATTTGACAAAAAGCACATTCTAGAATCAAATCGCAAACTCAAAGCACGGCAATGCGAACGAGGCGGTTGGCGGAAGTGAGAGTGTGCCGCCGTGCCCGGTGATTAGTCCCTCTGGAAGAGTCAACGCGTGTTAGTCGTTCTCCATCACTCAAGTAGCACAATCCACACTTGCCCTTCTCCTTGCACCTCCGTTGAGCGTGGTTGGCTCCGTGCGGTACGAATTAAGTTCAACATGTGTACTACATACGAACACATCTTACCAGATGTCTGACCAGGGTGGAAGAGAAGGCGAAGACAGCCTTGAGGGAGGTTCTCTGGTCGTGCATCTAGCAGAGGATCTTGAGCAAGCAATTGCAAGACTGTGACAATTGTTTTTTTTTACCATTTGATTCTGGCAACAAAACTGACACCTTTTTTACAAGGAGTCATGTTTGCATAGACCACAATACCTGCAGTCGTAATGCAAACAAAAACTATAACTCTGATAATGTATGCACTGTCCTTGAAGTTGATTGGTCCACACCCGAGACGTATTTTTCTACTGGCAAATGATGTACCAATGGTGTAATTGCAAGGCTGTACCATTGCCTTGCACCCGAGGTGTGTAGCTGCATTATGATAGCTCTTTGATCTATTTACCGCATCTTTCTTTAAAAAGCAGGTAGCATACATGGGAGTCACATTGAAGCTGCGCTTCGGACTTACATCTGCCTCGAAGGTGTGGAAATGCGTTCTCTGCACGTTGTACTTGAATTGGCTGTACAACTCTTGCTCCCAAACCAGCTTGCCTTCCTGTGGAAAATAAATACATTTAGAGGCGCATTATATCATCGCAGGGCCTCCGGGGGGGGGGGGGGGGGGTGTTATTATTGCCGCGACTGATATGCATTCATCGGTGTTGTGCGTTTCTGAGATGCACTCCCTCTTGAAGAGAGAGAACCACTCAAGAGGTGTGAGGATCACGGAGACGAGCGGGCGGAAAAAACACAGCCACACGGTGAGCGAGTGCCCCCCCCCAATCCCCCATCCCCCCAAAGCTCTGTTACTCTCGACATATCGAGGTGTTATCAGCCGATTAACGAGCGAATACCCGTGAGAGATAACCAGAGCACCCGGAGAAAACACACGCGCGCGAGGGGGCAACACTCTATTCCCGGGTCGATGGAGCAAGTACATAAAAAAAAAATTCGATTTAAAGCTTTCGTGACTGCAGGGATTCATCTTCTTGGTTCTTTCGGTAAAGTCACGTAGAGGGGAAATAATAAAATAATGAAAATAAAACATAATAAAATACAATTCTCATGACGTTTCGGCCACAACGCAAGCAGCCGTCCTCAGGTGAAGAACAGGTCTGTCGGAAAGACAGCGTCTGAATGAGAGGACGGCTGCTTGCGTTGTGGCCGAAACGTCATGAGAATTGTATTTTATTATGTTTTATTTTCATTATTTTATTATTTCCCTTCTACGTGACTTTACCGAAAGAACCAAGAAGAAGTACATTCATATTCGTTGTCCTTCCCCCGCACCTCCTACGAGCACGGTCGGCCACGTACGATGCAAGAAGGAGTTCAACGTGCGGACATGCAAGTGGGGAGTCACGTGGGCTGACGCAACAGGAGTCGGGCACTGCACCTTGAGGTTGTAGACGCGGATGAAGTAGGAGCGCTGGGGATTGTCTTTGACCAGGCAGGCCACCCCCACGCAGCGCTTGGTCCACCACCGCCCATCTCCCGATGCCACGTGCACCTGCACCACGGCTGATGCCAGAGTCTGGCTCAGGCACACACACACACAAGTACACACACGTAAGTACACACACACACAAGTACACACACACAAGTACACACACACAAGTACATACACACAAGTACATACACAAGTACACATACACAAGTACACACACGTAAGTACACACACACACACACGTAGACATAAAGCAAAATAATGTGCAGACGCACACACACACAAACACACAATAGGCACTAAAGACAAAGACGGTCACCGCATCCCGTTAACTTTTAGATGCGCTTCTGCGGCCGTCTGGAATGCTCTTCCTTCCGATATTAGGAAGCAACTGGAGATATGTGCTTTTAAATAATATAGTTTGAAAAATCAATTATCTAAAACTGCTTTTTAGTATTATTGGTTCTTTCGGTAAAGTCACGTCGAAGGGAAAAAATAAAAATTGTGTTTTGGTATGTTGTCCTTGCCCTGCACCTACATCCAATTAACATGGACGGCTATGTACATGCACATTTGAACTCGCAGAGTTTGGACTTGTACACGACACAATGAGACGCAAGCTTCATGTCGTCCAGTGAATATCTGCGAGACATTTCCGTTCGGCTGATGTTGCCGTATTTCTTCTCTCAGTACATTGTCTTTGTATTCTCTTTAATAAATGTGGAATAGATAAAACAAAAAAACAAAAAAAGTGCTGCATGGTTAAAAATGAGGATAATTATAAAGGCTCAAAATTATTACTTCTATTAACAACACAAAATGTCTCTGTAGAGTCTGATATCTTGGAAATTACAGTGACCTTAAAGTGAACCCTCCCCTGTCAACGAAGGCACTGATAAGGATTTAAACCGCTCGTTGGCGTATTTGCTCCTGTACCTATCGCTGCCACCTTTGTTTTTTTTCCCCATGAACATCGATAGCCAGCCGCAGAAACGTAATCTTGCTTCCCAGTAATTTTATGTGCGTTGTTTGATTCGTCGCGACGACTTTTACAATTAACCTGGGACGTTTTGCTCAAATAGATGCCGATTTTCCTCGCAGTAAAGGTTTAACAGATATGCAAACAAGTGTAACCCCTTGAACAAAAACAACTATTATTCCACAGGACATTTACACCTACATTTTATTTTGTTTAACTACATTCCATTTCGTCTTGATTTGAAGCTTTCGAGACTGCAGAAATCCATACTCTTTGGTTCTTTCGGTAAAGTCACGTAGTTAGAAATAAAATAAAATTGTATTTTATTTAGTTAGAAATAAAATACAATTTTATTTTACTTGACTTTACCGAAAAAAACAAAGAGTATGGATTCCATTTAGTGTAGAGTGAACAACAAAGTAGAGGCTTTATTTATTTACTTGCCCTGTATATATTAAATTCATTGATTTCACCTCTAATTGTATATCTCTTTGCTTGACAAACTATTAAAAAACACATTTTTTCAATCTCATGATGCACGCCCCACATGTTTTGCGCAGCATCTTGAGATACAGCTGCATTTATAAAGCACGTAGATCCACGTCCTATTGTATTGCCTGGTTAAAACAAAACACAAACCCCAATAGGTAAAGCCCTGCAATCGCTTGCGGACGCCACTGGTGGCTGAAGGGTAGGCCTCGGCAAGGTAAGGTAAATTACCTTTGTTACCGGGTAAAAGGGTAAAGGTGAAGGGTAAAGGTTTCGACATGCCAAGGGGTAAGGTAAAGGGTAGGGTAAAGGTAGCTCAGAATAATTACCTGGTAGGGTAAAGGTAGCGCGAATAATTACCCGGTAACTACAATACCTTGTTTACTGCTAAAAGCTCCATGGCGCAGTCCATGGCCTCCATTTTAAATTGCGATAATTAATGTCGGACCAGATGTAGACGGTCCACGTTCTTGAGGTAGAGGTAATAGAGGACGAGGTCGATGATGCCAGCAACTGGCATTTTTGGGGTTGCTGCGAACAGCAATCAAAAGAGGCAGTGGAATTGCGTTCCCGTGGAAGCACACGCACGATTGGATGGAGGGTGATCCCAATGCACAGCAAGGGAAGAGGCAGTGCGCGCACTGCCACAAGTGGTTTTCCACCCAAACGAACGCGTCGGGGTGGAAAGCCCACCTCAAGAAGCACAACGTACTCGCCCCAGGCAGCGAAGTCGGGACGTCGGCGTCGGCGAGCCGCCTAATGCAGCAAAGGCTGAGCCGGCCAGCAATCCCGGATCGCCTCCTGGTAAAGTTTGAGAACGCGGTAGTTGATTTTGTTATCCAAGGTGCGATCTCTTTGCGAGCCGCCGGCAGCGACAAGTTCAAGACCTTGGTCAACACATTGACGCAGGGATACGAGGGCCCATCGACCCGCACCATCATTCGCAGGATTGTCGAGCATCACGCCATCATGCTGCCCATCGTCGGGGTGTTCTTCTCCAACCTGGACGTCGCCATCTCGCTCGCCATCGATGGGTGGTCGAACCGCAACCTGAGAGGATTTTGGATGATCACGGTGCACTGGATCGACACCAAATCTGGTGCGTCAAAATCCATGCTGCGATCCTCGATGTGCAATCCGGAAGGGGTGTCGGCAAGTGCATTGGGGCCGCTCTGTTTGAGCACCTCCAACGCCTCGGGCACAATATCTCGACCAAGCTGCTCGCTGTCACCAGCGACAATGGCTCCGATGCGAACAGTGCTGTCAAGACGTTGTTCGCCCTGGTCAACGTGGACGCCGGATATGAGCAGTTGCGGGCTTGCCACCATATTTGCTGCGTGGATCATTCCGTCCAGATCGGCGTCGTCCAAGTTCTAAAACTAATCATTTCAACAAATGCCGAACTGCGCAAGGTGCTCGTCAATATCAGGTGCAGCAAGGTCGTCCAGGCAGTCGTACCGCCGCGAGGCTGAGATCGCCAAGCTCGCCAGCAAGGAGCCGACGCACCAGGACTCGCCGACCAGGTTGCATTCGATGTTTGACATGGGCGACGACGCCATCAAAAAGCGTGTTCCATTGGACATTATCATGGCGCGCTTCCAGGTAAAGCTCACTGAGATATTAACGTATTCTTCAGAAGCGACCTGGCCCACAAACGTATTGCACGAGGTGGGATGAGAAGAATGAAAAGTCTGTATGTATGTTGAACTTCTTTTGCACCATACGTAGCCAACCGTGTTCATCGGAGGTGCGGGGGAAGGACAACGAGGCACGAAAAGCAGTTCTAAAAAAATTAGTTTTCAATCTACATTTGAAAGTGCATAGCTCCTGTGGCTTCCTAATATCGGAACGGAGAGCGTTCCAGATGGCCGCAGACGTTTATTTCCAAGGTAAATCCCGTTGAGCGAATAAGCTACTTCTCAAGGGAGTACCCGCACTGTACCCTGCCTGTGGTGCACTCATTAATTCTGCTGTGCGGACAGAGGCGGGGAGTACGATGTCAGAAACAGTCATTGGAAAACCCAATGACGTGGGGGGGGGGGGGGTGGAGAAAAAAAACGCATCATTAACTACTTCTTAGTCACGATCTCACGATGGCCATTGATGCCATCGCACCTCGCCAACATTGCATGCCCTTCGCCAGATCTCGCTGCAGCCGCTGCTGCACAGCAGAGACACACAATACCTCTGTCCTTAACAGTCCCATCAGATGATGTCACATCAACACGGTTGTCTACGTACGGTGCGAAAGAAGTTCAGCATACATACATGACCTGAGGCCATTCCCTTGTTCACTGGGCTTGTGGGAACCACTCCAAAGCCTTTATGGGCATTCGGCCCCTGATACACTCACCGTAACAATTGTCTTAGTAAAAAAAGGTAAAAACTGAATTACAACTGGGTTTCAATATTATGCTCCTGAGTTTCACATCCTTAAGACTATTCTGTTAAAATGCGCCAAAGATGAAATGCGTATTCTCTGGGAGTCCCATATCGTATTAGATATTAAAACCTCGTGTGATATCATTAAATAATTGATGTGGCTCCACGATCAAAAACAAATGTAATGCTATGAATACCTGGGTATTTGGCTCATTTTAATTTTGGCACACAGATCGAACATACTAATAAGGAAATCGAAATTAAGTCAGGGTATTTGACAAAAACATGCATTCGTCTTCTAATTAACTTCCTACCAGCTTGTTACTTTCACCTTCTTGGCTCATATTAATTATAGTGGCATGATTGATAAAAAAAAATCAAATTACACCCTTAAATGGCTTTGAGCCAGTTTTGCATTCACCGTTTGCGCTTCACTATAAATGAAAGAGATGCTGCCGCAAGTCCGCCGATCAACAGCTCGCGTGTTGTGGGATAAAATGTGGGTACTCCTGTCTCTCCATACACATCTGTACAGTATGGAGGAGTAGACCAATTACCCTCTAGAGCTCCTTCCAGTGGAGGCCCCTTTTCCAGCGGTGGTTTGAGAAACAGACAGCCACACTTGAGCACCAGGACAAAAACGGGCCTTTCACCCCACGTAGGCCTCTTATGCCACCCTACTATATGTACTCGTGATATATGACATTCTCAGTTAAACACGTAGGCTTTCGCGACCAATATTATCAATAATAAAGGGGTTTTTTTTCGTTTCGATATTTTTTGGGTTGTAATCACCAGCGAAACGTCGGATTCGAATTGTAAATGTTGTGGGTTTACTCTCCAACCCACCGGTGTGCTGAAGTAGTAACTAATTGGAACGCGTCGAGTTTAACGACACAGTCATATTTACAAGATCTAAGCCAAAAAAAACCCTTCATAATGGATATAAAAAGCTGTTAATTCTTTCATTTTTTCATCCACTTATTTCTTGAAAGAGATGTGATTAGTCTCAAAGTCAATTGTTGTACTGTACTTCTACACTCCCGCGTCTATGTTTCTTCTCTTCATCAACCTGCCTTGACCAGCATGGTGAAGTATCCTCAAATAACCGCCAAACTACACAAACATGTACGTTACTCGTACAATATAACGAAAGGTAATTTCACGAAGGTAAAACATACATCTTAAACTCTCGTCTAGTGCTCTGGATAATGACAAGAAAAAGCTTAAAATGTGACGCTAATTAAAGCTGGCATTTTGTCCACGTTGTGAAATTGCCACGGCACCAAACTAACCACTGGACGATTGATTTCAAAATTTGAGGACCTCTCGCAAAGCAAAAAGAAAGCGATGCTGTTTACTTAAAGTCAACCTAATATTACACGACGAAAGGTTGTTTTGTAATACGCAGTTTTTTTTTCTACTTTGTTGAGCTGAAGTTGCACTTTAGCCAGTGCATGCTGTTACACTCGTGATCGGAGGAAGAGATAACGTGAACGCGGAAGTTACTACTCCCCCTTGGCCGTTTCGGTGGCTTTTCTTTATCAAGCGGTGCAGATGGCTGGCCCAGTGAAAAACGTTTGCAAGGATAGAATTGTGGCGTCTCATGGTTACAGTCATTTGCATGGAGTTCTTAGCAGCCACCCCCTTTAAACTGAACTACTGTACAGCTTGGTGGCACTGGCGATCCCGATGCCACGCCATGGATACATTTATTTAAACGTCAATGTGACATCTTCTTGGTTCTTTCGGTAAAGTCACGTAGAAAATAAATCATAAAATAATAAAAATAAAACATAATAAAATACAATTCTCACGACGTTTGGCCACAACGCAAGCAGCCGTCCTCAGGTGAAGAACAGGTCTGTCGGAAAGACAGCGTCTGAAGTGACACTTACCATCCCGGTTAAACTTACGTGCGTACTTTAAACCACGGAAGACGGGTTTTCACCGTTAAGCATGCAGGCGCTACCCCGACTTGCGAACGCCCTTGCTTACGAACAAGGCTTCCATAAGATATTTATGTGTGACCTTTCTTACAAGTATCAAAATATAACAATGGGTTTTACCATTTCTGGCAATAAAACGGGTGTTAAGATGTTAAAGCACCAAACGGAATAATTTTTCAAGGAATCATGTCTGCATTGACCACACGTACTTGTGGTGAACGTGCAAACAACAACAACATGTTCTGATCATTAATATATGCATTGCTTTTTAAACTGGCGTGGACCAATCAGTTTCAAAGACAACGCATCATATCTTATCAGACTATGTCGAGGGCCATTCGTAATTATACTGAGACCTTTCGAACTTTTAATCGTTACAATCTGTCCAGCTGCTTAGGAACACAATGTTATCGTCAGAATCAAGGCGTATCTCTGCTCAAATTAGCACGTATGTCTATTGGCGGTTCAGATTAAGTTGTCCACAGATGACGTTCCACAAAAAGGTACTTGTTATATGTATAATATTCCGACTCATTAGTTAACATTTCTTCTCAATTGTGTCATTCTTATTACAAATTGTCCTGTGGCCATTTCATGTTTGATGCAATGGAACATGCTATTTTGCTATAATTATTTACTCTTAAAATTGGGGCCCTTACCTGGTAATGAGAAAATTGTATCTCGACAGAGAGATTTTTTAAATGTCTTAATCCATCAGCTTTCCAGACTAATATTATCCAGCAGCATGTGGAGAAGCAGGCAAACTCTGGACTGGTTTAGACCTTCTGGGTCTCATCAGCGGAGTTGGGCCTGTTAAACAAATGCCGCTGTATTACCAGATACTATTTGGAAGAGCACTTTGCATACAATATGGGGCCCCCCGTTCAAAGCAAAAGCGAGACCGTACAGTAAATGAAATCTAACCATCCATTGGTATATCTCCAATGAGCATAATGCTGTTAGGGTTAAAAGCACACATCCTATTAATGCAAAGCAACTAATTGCACATTCTTGGTTCTTTCGGTTAAGTCACGTAGAAGGGAAACAATAAAATAATAAAAATATAAAACAATAATATTTATAAAACAATATTTTATTGTTTCCCTTCTACGTGACTTTACCGAAAGAACCAAGAATACGAATCCCTGCAGTCACGAAAGCTTTAAATCAAAATGTAACTAATTACAGTGTAGGAATTTCCACATTTGACTTGTACTCTATGCAGAACAAACGTCATCCACCGAGTTGTCAGCCTCCACTCAACCGCTTTACCCTTCCCCGCCCCTCGGCAGCTCAGTGCTTTCTCTCTACGACGTCAAACGGTGCATCGCCGCAGGTTGCACGCAACATTGATTCCGCGCGCCGTTATCTTCCACAAAGCGACCGGAAGCACCTGCCGACGACGCGCAAGATGCAGAGACCGCAACGCCAACACCGCTCTTTCCTGCCCGAGCGTTGCTGCCTCGTGGGGCAATGCCTCGCACAGCCACGCGTCCCGCGCATACCGCTTGTCATAGAAAAAAAAACAATGACAGCAAACCATTGCTTGTTCGCTCGCTGACAGACTGCAGGTCAGAGTATCATCGGCGTTTCGTTTTGTTCATCGGAGAGCATGCTGAAGGTTGTCCAGCTTCGTTATGACACGGGTTATGTATGAGGTTAAAACAATGGCAAATGTATCCGTCTGAGTAGAAAGCCCCTTTTTGACAGTTTATGATGGCGCAATGATTTTCGTTAGAAACACACCTGCTGTATCAGTATACATTTGTTGTGCTATATATCAGTTATCCTGGGGATAGTCTGGGCTCTGCCATGGTACTGTGGAGTTTACAGCACTGGTCTATGGCGACCGATATACATGAGCGCCGTCCATTTGCTCGTTTAAGTGACATTTTCAAAACAATATATACATTAGTTTAACACATAGGCTTTCGCATCCAATGTTATCCATAATTGAGGTGTTTTTGGGGTTAGCTCGCGTAAATATAAATTCTGGCTGTCGCCCGATGAAGCTGGCTGTAATTACCGGCGAAATATTGTACTCGAATTGTAAATGTTTTGGGTTTACTCCTCAACACACCGGTGTGCTGAAATAGTAACTAATTGTTTACGTGACAAACTGACTAATTGGCTGTATGGGGTGGTGACGGGTGTACCGACACACAAACCTCTATTATGGTTAATACATTAGTTGGTTTAGATATACACTCTAAAGTACATGCTATATCCAACTCTTAGGTGGTTCGGTCTTTGTTGATCTCATCAGCATAGCAAGTGTTGAGCGTGCATAGTGCGCCAGATGGGTTACCAGCATCCATAACAGGTGACATAGGCTCCGGCGCAAGGTGGACGTGCTGCGAAATTCTGATACTGTGCAGCAAAAAAACACTTAGTTGGACTGTGCTTCAATGCTTTCACATCTACGTCCCACGCATCCCACCCCACCTTCACCAATCTGCACTGACCAGCACGGCCTACTGGTCAAATAACCCACCACCCCCCCCCCCCCGTACCAAGCTGGCAAGGCGAGGATGCCCTTCATCCAGCAGTGGATTGGCAAAGGTCCGTACCGTTACACACATCAAGCCCTGGACTCCTGGTTGACATGAAATCGTTACACACGCGCACGGCTGCCCTTGAAGTTCTAACAGTACACGCACTATTTCAAGATATCGCTCATGCTCAGGGAATTATTTTTTTTTCAGCACGTATACACATGTCAAGCCAACTCTGTCACAAGCACGATTTACAAGCACGTGTGTTTACATGTATAGCCGCACGACAAGTTCACCACATTTTCATGCACATACATGTAGTACGCACACAGGAATAACGTATTAAAATGAGATCTTACCAAACATTTTCTTCCCAACAGTGCAAACACAGCTTCGTTTTCTTGCAGCGATAAAAGCGTCGACGAGATATTCTGGTTCATCGTTGTTTTTTGGGTTTGTTTGTCAACCGGATGTCAACGTTTTCATCTAAAAAATAAAAATTGAGCTTTAAGGACTCAAATTGAACACTATGTTTGCTAGAACTCTCAATATTCTGGGCTTCAACGTACGCCTCGGAGCATTCTGAATGGGCAATGAGCAGGTGCAAGTGTCACGCCAACAGCCGCACCCTCGCTCTGCCCGTGGCTTGATCGCTTCACACCCTTTGCTAGAGCCTTCAAGCGGGCACAGCAACCAAAAAAACAGCCCCAAAGCAGCAGCAGCGGCAGCAGCAGCAGCGCGGTTCCGAGGTCCTTCACAAACTTCCTGCTAACCGTCTGAGTCGACTGTTTCCCCTTCCCGGTGTTGAGCAGGGAAAATCGGGGGTAGTGAGAAACACGCGCACTGTATATTTGCGGACACACTAACTCGTGCGCACGCATGAAATGCATGGGGCGTTGATAAAGGTATCGTCCATTTGACACAACAACACCGACGACAACTGAAAGTTATAATAATTTTACAGCCCTTTTTGTCAGTCTCTCTGTTGGAGAAAGCTCCTCCACACACTTTGTCTGGCATGGGGGTTATTCGACCCTAAGCTCCTTCATGCTGGTGGGTGCTGGTTAATGATTCAGATATCATTCGCCACTACAGCGACGTTCGCTATGACTGGGATTCAAACGCAAGTCGTCTTGCCTCATTGTGCAGGGCGCTAACCACTCTGCCACCACTCCACAGGTTAAAAAAGGCTTGCAAAAACAAAAGAGTATAATTTTGGTGGGTTCATAACTGGATATTTTGACTTTCGTGAAGTGAAATGTATTTGAGGTTATGGTTCACGTGGCGTGACTGGTGATTGCTTCATCAGTGTGATGTCTCCTGTGCGCCCACCTTCCGTATTGGCTGCTGTTTCACTTCATGTTTATTTATACTACGTCCTACAATTGGACCTCGTGATGAGAGTGACACGTTACCTTTACAACGCCACGACATTAATCTCAGCGAGGCTTAAGTGGTCATTAGGTTAGGTGGCGTGCGTTAGATCACCCAGTGTTCATTCACCCAAACGCAACAGTTTTGAACTACGTGGTTGAAATGTTGGCCACGTATTGCTTTTATATTTTTGATGTTTTTGAACTAAAGCTAAATCAGAAATTGCCAACCTTGATCATGGAATGATGCCACAAACGTTCTTCTGTTTTAAAACTGATCTGATTTGAAGAATAAAAAAAACACAATCCGCCTTCTCTTAACAGATCAATCAATCAATTATTCACGAGCATCAGAGGGAAATCAATTACGGTTTGGAAATTTTAGAGGTGAACCAAGCACCTGAACAAGCTGGCTATAGGAAAAAAAAAATCCACAATATACCATGGAAATATTCTCAACGAAGGTGCTCAGGTTGATAACATCTGGTTCTAAAATAGTTGACGTATACTGTATGCATTGAGCGAGATCTGTATGTACGTACACACTATATTCACATCCAGATGTCTATTCACAATGGCCATATAATCCAATATGTTATGATAACTTAGGCGATTTGCATTTGTCTCCAGCACATACTTCCACTAATTTGTGAGATACCAATTTGTTATGGTGTAAATGGTCCCATCGACAAATGTACTAATTATTTAACTCATCCGTTTGACTGCAGTTTTGGTAGGTCTAACGTTTACAAAAATATTGACAGTAAGATAATTTGTTTAATGTCTTTACTTATTTCCTTACATATTTCGTCATATTTCGACACCTACAATTTCTCATATAGGCTGAATGATTCCGTAATGTACATATACGAACATGTCTTTTTTTAGAATTGTTAGGGATAAAGTTTAAACTTTCCCCAAACATAGTGTTTGAATTGACATTTGAATCAATTGCCCCGCATTGAAGAGGAAGCTGGGATGCCTCTGTAATGCGGGCGTAAATGGGCGGGGCGGATATGACGATCCGAGAGGGAGGAGTCAGGGTGACGTGGGGGAGAAGTTATAGCGGGGAGACAGGAAGCTATCTGGGTCAGTCGGGGGAGTGAAGGGTGGTGAACACGTTGGGTGGTCGCCGTGCCTCAGCCTGGTGGCTGAGGGGCTCATGACGGCGCCAGCCAGCGGGGTGGAAGAGAGTTGGGGATAGAGCTGAGGTTGGAGATGGCGAGATAGCCACAGAGGCCACGGAGGGCTGAGGTTGGGGAGTGGCGAGATCGCCACACACGGTAAGACTCGGCACCGCCGGCCAGCGGTGACCGAGCACGGAGGAACAGGGAGCAGCGGTGGAGCTGCTGTGAGAGCAGCCAGAGGGCTGCACCAAGAGCCTGCAGCGGAGCTGCAGGAGCGTGGAAGGCTACGGGAGCGAAGGCAGATGTGGGGCTGCCAGGGAGAGAGTCTCAGGAGGAGTGCCGTGTGGGAAGGAGAGCGCGAACCCCAAATAAAGGACACGGAGTCAGCAAGAAGCGTCTGAGTCCTTTTATTACACCTCCACTCATCCCACCAGAATAAATGCAGTCGTCAACTTTACACGGTGTGTCAATTTTTCACTTCAGTATACCGCTACAGTGGAAGAAGGAGAAAGAGGAGAAGACATGTATGCAGCACAAACATGTCATGAACCTTCATACGTGTAACATCAAGGAGAGCAGTGGCACTATGCTGCCATCCAAGTAGCCTGGATTTGATTCCTGGTCATACACACCAAGTGGTGGTGCCCTCACCACCATACCAAGTACTCAACAGCAACTCCTATCCCTAGAGAAGCGGTTCTTAACCTTTGCTGCATACATAGGTTTGATGAGACAAAGTAGTTGCTACTTACGTGCCCGTACTCAATGTGTGTTTCAATAATTTTCCTTCTAAAAAATCTGGCCATGTCTCGCACCCCCAGAAAGGGCATCTCGCACTCCCCCAGGGGTTCGTGCACTCCAGGTTAAGAAGAACCACTGCCCTAGAGTCTACAGGGGATCTGTGTCTTTGTTAAATTGGTTGAGTGCATGCGTGTGTGCATGTGTACGTTTGTTTCATATTCAGCCGTTTTGAGCGGAATTGTACTGTTTAGCGCACTACGCTAAAAACTGCGCTACGAACCCGGCGACCAGAGTTTGTCGATTCCCGCTCGTGGCCAACACCTGTAACAAATACCTGAACCGATCCCGAACCTCCCCTAGGTCGACTCAGCCTCAAATGAGTGCCTGATGAGATGTGCAAACATTACCACTGAACTGGCCCTAATGTGTTGTGTTGGTCTTAATAGGTGCTCGCCAACAGCGCCTAGCCCAAAATTCATGTCATGCCTGCAAGCGAATGTTTGTATTAATCGCTTGCTTCATTGCCTGCGTATCAGATTCGCCACTATCTGCTGCTGATTTTCTATAGGCGAGGGTGACCTTTGCTTGGTGCATTGTTTACCGTCCGATGGGATTGTACAGATTGCCCACGTTGAGAACTCCACAGAGGACTGCGGTTGGGTGAGTCATGGGTCCGATACAAGAGGGGGGGAAGGGCAGACACAGCGAGGGGATGGGAACGTGCCCAGTAACCGAAGTTGTTGGCCTTTGCATGTCTCGGCAACAACATTGGGGCTCACAATCAACAGGTCCCATTAGACAGTGATGTGTGGTGAGGTCAATGGCTGGGAAGGCACTGGCTAGTGTCAGTGCCAGATTCACACAGAGGAGGGCGTGTCCTCACTGAGGGGCGTGTCCTCACTGAGGGGCGTGTCCTCACTGAGGGGGCGTGGCCTCACGGAGGGGGCGTGGCCTCACTTAGGGGGGCGTGTTAGACACGTCCCCCTCAGTGAGGCAGATGTGATAGCTGCCTCCCCTGGTGATTTTTAATTGCAGTTTCATGACGAGACCAGCGAGCCTAAATATATTTATACACATAGTGGAATTAGTTACCTGGAGTATGGAAGGCGAGGACATGAAATGAAGGGGTCTACAAGCATTACATTGGTGACATACTGAGATAGTGACAGGCACGCGCTTATTGCCCGCGCTCCATCCAGTTACTGAGGGGTTGCGCAATCAGAAGGGAGGCTGAGCTCGTCGCTGCCTCACCTCTCGTCTCTTCCTGTATGACATTTATAACGCAGATCAGTGGAGAAATCTTAATATTTTTTTTTTTACTTTTCGTAACAGCTATTTTCATTGGAGTAAGACGGGTGAGGCTCTGCCTCCCCTGCCTCCCCTGACCGCACGTCCCTGCCATTAGAGTTGGTATGAAACTCTTAACAAGTTCCTTGTTCTGTCAATGCCTCTGTGTACAAAACTTTAAAATGGACACACTGTGCTGAGTCTATTACTGGATTTCTTGTGATGTGATGAGTGTAGGCATCCACGCCTCCCATTTATTGTCGACGGGTTAGCTAACTGTCTATTTAAGCACTATGTTTAGAGAGGCTTTACTCTATCCCTGCCCTCTCTAATGGTGGAGAGGAGATGCTAGTACAATTGTGTATAGAACCATTCAGTACATGTGAGGCAAATTCGATGTTGAGATCGGGCTAATTCTGCCATGGTGTAATGGTTAAGAACACTGGACTTGCAATCAGAGGTCACCATTTCAATTTGATCTATGGGTACAGCAGATAAAACGGAGAACACGTTTCTTAAAATCCTCTTCAATATAATTTAAGTCCATCATTCTTTGTGACCCATGCACGGATGTTTAAAAGCAAAAGTTACTGAAGCAGACGAACCCTGGATGAGTTTTGACTTCGTGAGTCTCATCAGCAGTGTGTGGTCTGTTAAACACATGTTGGTGGGTTGCCTGGTGTGGTGCTGGCCACCCACCACCCACTCGTGTGCTGTGCCAACGTTCATAGGTGCTCGCTGACAGCACTCGCACTAACATGCTGTTAAGTATGTACGTACAGTTTAACTTCTTTCGCACCGTACGTCGCCAACCGTGCTAATCGGAGGTGGGTTGTTGTCTTTGTTATCGATGAAAATTCCTCCTTGAACATCGCGGGGCTTGTCCAGCAGCACAGTTGAATCGTAGAAAAGAGAAAAAAATAACTGTTGTTTTAAATTTCGATTTAAAGCTTTCGTGACTGCAGGGATTCAACCAAGAAGAAGAAAACTGTTGTTTTACTCGTAATTCTACAAAAAATATATATATAATATAAGAAACAATGGCCAATCTTGGTTTTAAGTGTCGTTTTAGTGTAATTTTACGGATTTTTTTTACATTATCCTACTAATATTTTTGGAAGTTTACCCTGCAAAGTTTGCATCGAAAACAAACATAATCACAGTGGCATAGGTCATTCTAATAAACTTGTAAAGATCCAGTGTGCTTAGAGATAAACAGAAACTCAGAATGTATCTAAATATACTTTGAGTAATTGTCTCTCACAAAATCAGTGTTTGTACCAACTCACTGATTTCTGTCAATATTAAAATATTAATAACATTAAAGCCTTAGTATCACGAGTTTGTGTTAAAAAAATGTCCAGCACTAGATAATCACGAATAAATAGATTTGTACATTTTGTGTTTGCACCGTTTTTATAGCACAAAGTATATCCTTCAAGAGTGTTACATAATGCTATGCAACGTTCCAGAACATATCTACTGAAACTTGCTAAAAGCATCAGGCAGCTTAAACGAAATCACATTTTAAACTTTTACTTTGTGAATCGACGTTTTAAAGTTGTTTTCTTTAAATGTGTTTACTGGTTGAAGCATTTGCAGATGTGAAAATCGATCTGTAATTTACGTTGCATTAAATGTGTACTCTAAAGGAGTGGGGCACTGTGTGCTTCTTCGAGTTTTGAGGCTGCCAGAAAAACAAATAATAATAACTGAGCATAATTCTAGATTTGAAGCTTTCGTGACTGCAAGGATTCATACTCTTAGTTCTTTCGGTAAAGTCACCATGTAGGTAAAAAATGTAATTAAAATTAATAAAAATTATTTAAATTATTATTTTATTTTTATTAATTTTAATTTCATTTTTTACCTACGTGACTTTACCGAAAGAACTAAGAGTACGAATAACTGAGCATCACACACAACCCGTTGGGCCCCCTGCAGTCGTAGGATAGTAAATGCCCCATGAGGGATTTGAGTCCTGATTATAACTGCCGAGCCTGGGGTAAAGGCGTCTGTGACTAGGACAAGCGATATCCACCCCCCACCCCCCGTACACAAAACGACCCACGGCCAATCAACTTAACAGAGTTAAGCATCCTAGTAATGTGGAACTCGATGCTCCGGTTTAAAAGCACCACGCAAATTTACACGGCCACTCGCACAGCATTTACAAAATAATAATTATTACAATGATTCACGAATGTGTATTTGTGTTCGCTACTGGTGGTGGGGGGGGGGGGATCTGTAGCATGGCTATTATGTGTCATTAAACATTTGCCACGAAGCCTGGCATCCCCCACAGGATGGCGATAAACTCGCATCCCCTGAAAGATGACACTGCTGCTGTGTTTGTGGCGGTCACAGGTAATGACTAGCACGTGCGCGTGTGGGCGCCACCACGGAGACAACGCAGGAAATGAGAGGCCACAGCTCAGCAGCTGAGTTTGATGTTCTCGACGTTAATTTGGGTAATGCCAGTAACATCACAAAGTGCCTTTGTGACTCGAAAATTATATCCCCCATATAGCCTTAACAGACTGTAGGGGCAAGTGCTGTTAGCGAGCAGAACCTATGAAGGCCGGAACGGCACACGAGGGGGTGGGTGGCCAGCACCACGCCCGACCGCCTTTGTCTCCCTAGTGGCAATGTTTACACACCACACCGGGTACTCATTTGAGGCTGAGTCGACCTAGGGGAGGGCCTGGGACTGGTTCAGATAATCGTCACTGGTGTTGGCCGTGAGCGGGAATCCAACCCGTGTCGCCGGGTTCATAGCGCAGCGCAGCGCGCTAACCGCTACACTACCGCTCCCCACCATATATGTGTGCACACACACACACATTCACACATTGTCCGTGCAATGAAGAAGGGTCATTGCTGGTAACTTCCTGGACAGAAGTGAGGCACAATGACACAGGGTACTGGAACAGCAAAATTAAATATGCGTGTTTGGTTTGCACCGTGGCTTGCGGATCATGATGTCCAACGTTTGTCTCCACGTGCAGGGAGCTTGAGCAGGAGTTGGATGCCGCACGTTTACTATGGATGCAGGTCACACTCACTGGACTGGAATGAGCTTCTTCGTGTGGCTGATGTTGATACAAAGAAACAGCCATGAGGTTACATGGGGGGTGGTTGAGCCAGAGGCTTGCATCATGCAGGACAAGCGAGGCCCAATAGACTTAGTTGATATTGGTGTGACGATGCGTAGATCCTTCAGTTCACTGAACATGCGTAACATTGCACACATATGAAAACATTTTTCTTTGTGTTTTACCCATGTGTGTTGTACGCACCGTGGTGGGTGTATGTGATCCCTGCAGCTAGTCGTGGCCGCTACATTTGCACACCGTACGACGTGAAGCAAATATTTGAATCTGAACTCGAATCACCGTTTGCTGAGCACAGAGCCAAAGCAGCCAGCAACAAACAGCACCACCGAATGTGTAATGAGCACTATTAACACAACAACACATGTCACGTGCTACAGGCAAGGCATATTGCCGAAAACGTCACCAATCGGTGATGTTTTTAGATACATTTGTCTTTTACGGCAGTGTTAATAAAGGGCGTGTTGGGTTTTTAATTGTTGTTAATTTTGCTTGTGCACCAATGCCAACCCAGAAGCAGGAGCAGCATTGCCAACTAATTTGTTTAACTTTGAAGACTTCATAGACGAGAGGACAATGCATCGAATTGCCGGGGAGTTGTCGGGCATCTTCGTGTGCATTTGAAAGAAAACAGGTACGCAAGGCACTTTGTAAAAAAAAAATCTGTGAATAAAGGAAGTTCTCTTGCGTCATATGGCATTGCACGGGAGACTTCGTGAGAGGTATTTCATCATCACACACATGTTCCCACCATTAAAGAGAGACCCCCATAAACAAACCCACGATAGTTCAAGTGCCAAACTCGACTCCCATGCTTTTACATTTGTTTTCCATCCTCCCGCCGCCCCTCGACTGAAAAAAGCCAAGAGGTTTCTTTTTTTCAGTTTTTTTTTTAAACATGTGTTTGGTATTTGAGCTGCATGTTTATGAGATGGAACAGTAGTAGCATAGTGGTTCACTCGTTGCATGCTGAACCCGGTGACCCGAGTTTGATTCTCTGCCACGGGTAAAGGATAGAATCAGAGGAAAGTGGTGTCCTGACCTGATCCCAGGCCTACTTTCATCAACCCGTACTGACTAGGGAAAGTAGTTAAACAGCCCCTACCTCCAACACAGTGTTGCTAGGCCTGTGGCCTGCAGATGACTGACACATTGTCGTGAGTAATTATACTTAAACGTCTCATCTCAGCAGACCACGATTATACATGTGCGTTTTAAAAGATGGAATTCAAGTCTAAATGGTCATATTATGAGCCGAATTGTGAAAACGGAAAACGTGCAAACTCAGAGGGTGTTCATTAACGGCATGCATACATCAATACAAATGTACAATTTTATGCGAATGTTTGAAAGGCTTTGTGTTGTACAATATAGGTACGGTATTGAAATAGTAATTGCATTGTTGTTCCAAATGGGTCCACACACTTATAAAGAAACAGCAGGGGGCAGGCGACACCCTATGTAACCCGAGCCTAGCCGCTACATCAAAGGGCTGCCTTATTCTCCATAGGATTAGCGATCGAAAAATGTCATAAAATCAAGTGAAGGGAGATGCGTAGGCGGCTGTGTGAACACGTGTTCGTTGTCTTCCATGGCAATGCGCGATTATTATCTCACCTTCGTTTGGGCAATGTTGACATCAGAAGCCCCCAAAGTGGAATAGTCCAATGCGCGCTCTCTTTCTCTCTTTCTCAGAGTGATATCTGGGTGCACTTTCACATTGCGAAGTCAACGTTTCGACCACTGGTTTTCCAAACCCGTGGTCCGCACGCCACTCGCTGGTGGAGGCTCTGCAAGGCCGTTGGGAAGCGGCCCGAGGAACGGCTTCAAGACACGAGGATTGTTTTGCTTCACAAAACGCCCATGCGTTTTTTTTACTGTTCATTGCACAACTAGCGACATCAGCGACCTCGTGAATGAGTCACGAATAAGCGAGTTCATCATCGTTATACCTTTTAAAATGAACAATACATGGCGCTTTTTAGAGCCGTTTTCATTTGATGTTTTTTTTTTAATTGGTGGTTGTTGTTGGTGTGCCAACATTTGTTGTGGCTTGCCTGTGGCCCTCGTGTTCACAACTGTTGGGGACCACTGGACTGGCGGTCAAGCACAACGCATCCAGGGCCACCCGAAACATTGTTGGAAGCAGACGCATTAGCTACGTTAGTAAATGGAATTCGGCCAATTGTCTCCTTTAAGCAATGTGGATAATGAAGCTGAAGAAGCCTGCAGTGTAGCTACGGTCCGCTGAGCCGTGTAGTGGATTATTGCATGGTGGTGCAATTTGACTGTCTAACTTCAAACGACATCTCCTGATAAATTGGTTGTCTTTGTTAGCCCCTACATCCAAAATAATCATTTCCATGCCTCAACTGTCAATTTCAGTGACAATCCGTTGGAACAATTCCACACAACAATTTAAGAGCCACGCTTTTATATGCCAATTTCCTCCTCGGCGCCTGGACACATGGTGCACGTGCACTTAATGTATATATATTTTTTATTTACTTTCGCGCACGTACATTATGCATTAACTTGAATTTGAAACATATATATCTGTTGGTTCAAACCGACACCGGCTGAGTTCCCGGTTTGGAATGCGAGAAGCCATCCGCGATTAAACCATGGTCTCACCAAGTGTCGTGGAGTGATGGTCTAAGCCCGCTGACCAATGACTGCACGAAAAAAAATCACATTTAATTCGGATTTGCATTTAATGTGTCTATATTCCATCTCTTGATGATTATAAACATGCCGGTTTGGGCTATCGTGTGACGCATGCATCAGGGAGCTTGGGAAAGTGCTGCCCCCTGGTGTAGGATGAAGTCACTCGATGGGATTTCAGAAATTCTGTGATTCTAGATTTGAAGCTTTCGTGACTGCAAAGATTCATACTCTTCGTTTTTTTCGGTAAAGTCACGTAGGTAAAAAAAATAATAGAAATATATTATTATTTTATTTATCTTCTTGGTTCTTTTGGTAAAGTCACGTAGAAGGGAAATAATAAAATAATAAAAATAAAACATAATTAAATAATTCTCACGACGTTTCGGCCACAACGCAAGCAGCCGTCCTCAGGTGAAGAACAGCACTGTCGGAAAGACAGTGTCTGAATGACACTGTCTTTGAACAGGTCTGTCGGAAAGACAGTGTCATTCAGACACTGTCTTTCCGACAGACCTGTTCTTCACCTGAGGACGGCTGCTTGCGTTGTGGCGGAAACGTCGTGAGAATTATTTTATTATGTTTTATTTTTATTATTTTATTCATTCCCTTCTACGTGACTTTACCGAAAAAACCTAAGAGTTCTGTGATACCTGCTGCTGCAGCCTGTTCTCTAACGTGGTTGGGGGGGGGGGGGTCACTGCTCTGCGGTAGTTCCGAACGGACTGTTCATCTCATGACATGACGCCCCCAGCACAATAAAGAAAACACGAGAAAAAAATATAAACGAATCTGCATGCTCCTAACACATCGACTCCGCAGTCTCTAAAACAAGAAAACTGGATTATTTGCACCCCACGTGTTGATGTCATCACATTTATTTGTTTAAAAATGTTCCAAGTGGATGGTTTCAGCAAGCATAACGTGTAACCTCTCTCGTCTCCCCAGTGCTGAAGTTTAAACACCGCACTGATTTGTCTTCAATACAATGTCGATTTTGTATGTATCTTAAATGTATCTTGCACTTATTTCGCCCCATACGTATCCAACCGTGCTCATCAGAGGTGTCGTTGTGACAGCCTTCGCTGTGTGGAACGTAACCGTTTCCCCTCTGCTACCCCCAGTAACCTTGAGTTCCCTCCCACTGGTGATCCGTGCTGACAACTCGTGACCCCTGTTCAAGGCTCATGGTCTTCCCCTTCTTCCTCGGTCTTCGTCGTGGAGGAAGACATTCAAACGCTTCCTTGTATCCCTCGTGACGCGCACGTCCCACTCACGTGTGCAGCATCACGACAAGAGATAGCTTTCGGACAGACGTGTACACATAGACAAAGCTACGACTGTTCTTGCTGTTATTATGCACAGCTGGAGAAACTAAGGGGCCGTCCATAAATGATGTCACTCACCTGGGGGGGGGGGGGGGGTCAGACATTTGTGACGATGTGTGACGACGGGGGGGGGGGTTTGAGAAATATGACGTCACATCAAAATGCTCAACTTTAAATAAATATAAACAACACGTTCTACCTAATTAAATATACTTGTTGAAAAGTGTTTTCTCCTACAACATTAGAGTGCAGCGGCACATTAAATACGCACTGCAATCACAATAGTTTAAAGCGATTTGAAACATGTTTTTGTTTGGGGGGGGGGGGGCAGAGCTTTGTGACGTCATATCTCTGACTTTTTGTGACGCCGTGTGACGGGAGGGGGGGTCAAAAATCGTCCAAAATCGCGTGACGTCATTTATGGACTGCCCCTAACCACATTTCCTGGAAGCACAGTGCAGTGTACTCTGGGAGTGCACACTACTTATTAAGCTAGGTTAGCACACAAGTAGGGTTATCACCTCTGCTGCTTTTGCTAGGACACCCCCTCTGATGCAGCTGTCATTTGAATATCTGTAAGTATTCCCAGGACACATTAAAGGTCAGGTTTTTTTGTCAGTTGCATAATTACACACCAATCAAGACGATGCATTTATAAGCGATTCTCCCCTCCACCACAATTGTGAGATATTATAATTCACATGTCCCAGTTGTTTGTACCTCAGAGGTGACAACCCTATTCGCACTGTGCTATGAATAATCAGGGCTATTTCCTGAAATGTCACCTATTACATGTTTTCCTGAAGGCCACTCAGCGTTATTGATGAATGTGTTTGAGTCTCTACATAGCGTGGGTGGTAAAGCCAGCACCACACCTGGATACAGCTGTCTCCCTCGTGCTGATGTTCACATACCTTGCCAAGTACTCTCTCCCCCTATAGCCTTAACAGACTGTTGGGGCAAGTGCTTTTTTAAGGCTGAGTCCACCGGTTCCAACATTCGCGACTGTTATTGGTCGTGAGCGGGAATCGAACTCTGGTCGGCAGCTTCTAAGCAACGCGCTCACCACTGCGCCACCGCTCCCCAATCTCTCGCTCTAACACACCGTTACTTGTTGATTGGGGACTTCTGAAAGGCTCTTATAATTTCGTTGACAAATGGACAAACGGAACGGAAGTATTTGTGTATGTATGTAATGTTTTTTTTAAGAGAAAACAAGTTTTGAAAAAAAAATTCCCTCCCGGGCAAAAGCCGGAAACTTCCTGCTAGTACTTTATACAAAGATGAGACACACACACACGGACATCTACCCTAGTAATTTATACAAAGACGAGACACACGCACACACGGGCGTCTACCCTAGTACTTTATATAAAGATGAGACACATACACACGGGCGTCTACCCTAGTACTTTATACAAAGACGAGACAGACACACACACGGGCATCTACCCTAGTACTTTATACAAAGACACACACACACACACGGGCGTCTACCCTAGTACTTTACACAAAGACGAGAGACGCACACACGGGCGTCCACGAGATGTTGTGACCACGGCGAGTGAGCGTGCGTGAGTGAAATGAGGAAGTGAATCACCATCATCATTGTCATCATTGCAGTTGTGCCCTGCGCTCTTTAAACTTGCCCGGGCAGTCGTCGCGCGCTCCAATCACCGTTGAGTCGCCGCAGGTTTTACACACGGTGGGTGGAGTGGGTGGTGGTGGTGGTGGTTTTGTGGGTGTGGCGGGTGGTGGTGGTGTGTGTGTGGCGGGTGGTGGTGGTGTGTGTGTGGCGGGTGGTGGTGGTGTGTGTGTGGCGGGTGGTGGTGGTGTGTGTGTGGCGGGTGGTGGTGGTGTGTGTGTGGCGGGTGGTGGTGGTGTGTGTGTGGCGGGTGGTGGTGGTGTGTGTGTGGCGGGTGGTGGTGGTGTGTGTTGGGGGGTGGTGGTGTTTGTGGGGGGTGGTGGTGGTGTGTGTGTGGGGGGTGGTGGTGGTGTGTGTGTGGGGGGTGGTGGTGGTGTGTGTGTGGGGGGTGGTGGTGGTGTGTGTGTGGGGGGTGGTGGTGGTGTGTGTGTGGGGGGTGGTGGTGGTGTGTGTTGGGTGGTGGTGGTGTTTGTGGGGGGTGGTGGTGGTGTGTGTTGGGTGGTGTCGGTGTGTGTGGGGGAGGTGGTGGTGTGTGTGGGGGGGGGGTGGTGGTGGTGTGTGTGTGGGGGGTGGTGGTGGTGTGTGTGTGGGGGGTGGTGGTGGTGTGTGTTGGGTGGTGGTGGTGTTTGTGGGGGGTGGTGGTGGTGTGTGTGGGGGGGTGGTGGTGTGTGTGTGGGGGGGTGGTGGTGGTGTGTGTTGGGTGGTGTCGGTGTGTGTGGGGGAGGTGGTGGTGTGTGTGGGGGGGGGGGTGGTGGTGTGTGTGGGGGGGTGGTGGTGTGTGTGGGGGGGGGGGGTGGTGGTGTGTGTGGGGGGGTGGTGGTGGTGTGTGTTGGGTGGTGTCGGTGTGTGTGGGGGTGGTGTGTGTGGGGGTGGGATGGTGGTGGTGTGTGTGGGGGGTGGTGGTGGTGTGTGTGGGGGGTGACGTTTAAAGTCCCGTGATGCTCGCAGAGACCGCGTCTGGCTGCGCACCATCCAAGCAGGAAGGGAACTCAACTTGCAGCGACCCCCCCCCCCCCCATCATCGGCGAGTTCCCTTCCACGCGAGAGGCAGACAACTTGTTATCACGCCGTGCGGAGAGAAACTCAACAAAAGTTACTT
This sequence comes from Lethenteron reissneri, assembly GCF_015708825.2. Classification (NCBI taxonomy): domain Eukaryota; kingdom Metazoa; phylum Chordata; class Hyperoartia; order Petromyzontiformes; family Petromyzontidae; genus Lethenteron; species Lethenteron reissneri. Next base: position 3,115,396 of record NC_083793.1, on the reverse strand, counting down.
TGACGCCGGTAAGATTCTCTTCAAGCCGAGTTTACTTTCGCACTATCACAACTACAACAAGAACGACGACTAAGTCTTGGATGCCGCGTGAACGCTGATGTTTTGCCACTCCACTTGCGAGTATTTGCGACTGGGTTTTTATTTAATTGTTTTGCTGCGCATTCTTTTCCGGCCTCGCTCGTTTGGAGGAGCCGCCGCGGTTATGGGAGAGGCTACGTTCATTCCTCGTCGATGTGTTCTCAAGCCAACCCCAACATGAACGTGGATGGGGGGGAGGTAGTGAGTCAGTCGCACGCAGTTATTTTCTTACGCTGCGGTGCCACTTTACGCAACGTAAACGTGATCGCACGAACTGTAGAGCTGCAGCAAAACGTCAAGGTCCCATTGCATGGCATGGCAGCAGCGTGTGCCAAACGGGAGGGCCTGTATTCACGATGGTATATACATTCACGATGGTATATACATTCACGATGGTATATACATTCACGATGGTATATACATTCACGATGGTATATACACTCACGATGGTATATACGCTCACGATGGTATGCACAGCGGCACAGACGGGTTCGCGGATTTATCTATACCCCGGCATTGTCTGGGCCAGCCTCGTCAAGTCTCTTGCTCCTTGCCTCTCGTTACACGGCGCTTTCATTAAGCGAGGCTTTGACAAGCCCTAATTGGAGCTCCCCGCTGTTGGGAATGATGTTTGTGGCTCAGTTCTTCACTGTTCCAAATCGAATCTCTGCGCGCGGAGTCTGTACTGAATGTTGAATCGGCCCACGCTGGTTTTAACCCCTTCGCAGTCTGTTGAACGCCGTAAAGCGATAGAATCAGTCCGTGAAATATCGAATAATGAATTATGATAATGACAAGTAGGTGTGTGTCATGCTCAAATAAAGTTACCCTGGGGTGTCACGGTGGCTAGGAGATGCTGAACTCCCTCGCCTGGTATGTAGGAGGTCGTGGGTTCGATCCCGACCCTGACGTCTATATATTTGGAGTTTGCGTGTCTCTCTCCCCGTGGTCGCGTGGATTTTTCTCTGGGTCCTCCGGTTTATCCCTCCAAATTTAGAATCACGCCTTGATATTGTTTGGCTGCTATACATGTCCACGTGATAAGCCACTTCGGTGAGCTAACTATAGAGCTCAGTGGGCATTACGTGGTAATACTCTTTGGTTCTTTCGGTAAAGTCACGTATAAAGAGAAAATAATAAATTAAATACTAGCATACGACGTTTCGATTGCAACACAAGCAATCATCATCAGGTATAAATGAAATAGAAACACAAATCTAGTATACTTAGAAATGTAATGTAATACAACAGAGAGTCGGATAACATAAGTCAACACCCTACCTGGTTGATTACGTTCTTCCTGAGAATGCTTACGTGGTAAACCAAAAAAAGTTGAGTTTTATAGTTTACGGTAAACATTACCGTACAATGAGTTATGGAACAGGGATAGACATTTTAGCGGTTTCGATTCCATGTTCAATCCATACGAATGACCCCATGCTGTAACCAATCCTCGAACACTCCAGTAGGCAAACCAATACAAAGATCCCCCGTGTACCCTCAACAGACTTTTGGGGCAAGTGCTGTTAGCGAGCACCTATGAATGCCAGTTTGTTGCGGTTGCACCCGATTCAAGAGCCGAATGGCTCACAGGGCTATACCTAATAAATGAATTTTGAACTTTTGAACGGCACTCGAGGGGGTGGGTGGCCTGCACCACGCCCGACCGCCTTTGTCTCCAGTGTTGATGTTTACACATCACACCAGGTACTAAGTTGAGGCTGAGTCGACCTCGGGGAGTCCCAGGACCGGTTAATTTATTCGTCACTTGTATTGGTGGCCGTGAGCGGAAATCAAACTCAGGTCGCCGGGTTCGTAGCACAGCGCGCTAACCACTACACCACCGTTCCCCATGCTGTAAACAAATACTCACACACACTGCTTCAGGCTTGGACCACATGCAGCGATTTGGGAATCGACGCTAACCACGTGGCATCGCCTGCCATTGGTTTGCACGAGGATTACGCGTGTACTCTATACTCCCTCCATATTTAACCTCATGGAAAAATAGGGTTGCGTTCTTGGGTTTCGAAATTATCACTCCCTCCCTCGTTGTTGAACTAATTATATAAATCTCTACCCTTGTTATTGTGCTAATGCAGCGGTTCTTAACCTGGGGTGCGAGACGTGCCAGATTTGTTACGGAAGGTACTGTTAATCATCGAAACACAAATTAAGCTTGGGCACGTAAATACAACTACTTTGCTTCATCAAACCCTGTGTATTTGTTAAGATGAAAAAAAATTAACCCGTAAAAACAACGTTTTTCACTATAAATCCTTTATATGCGTGGCATCGGTTTTATTTAATTATTCATTTCTGTTTTTCTTGAGTAATTTTTATCACATTGGTATTGTAAATTAAATATGAAAAAAAATTCCTAAAAAGTGGAAAATTTTGGAGAAAAAAAATTCACAAAAATAATTTGTCACGCACAACGAGTCTGTGTGCAAAATGTCAGCTCGATTGGATCACGAGAAGTGGGTTAAAAAACGACCGAAAGATTTGCACGGTCGTAAGCGCGCATGCAAGCAAGGAAGTGAACTTAATATAAAGGATTTAAAAATACCGATTGAGAGCCGAAGGGGTGCAAGAGTTGCAGTAAACATGAAGCACCACTGTACCACGTGATGCCGAGTCTCTCAATTCCGTGTGTGTGTGGACACTCTTTTTCAATTTCACCGCAACACAAACCACCCCTCCCCTGTCTCCTTTCCTCTTCCCGAGGCCCGAATACTCGAAACCCAAAGCTCGCCCCTATCACCGTCACTTGAACGTCAACGATTCACCATCGAGGATTCAACGAGTGGATGGACAGATGCATGCAACAATGTGTGGACATTTGCGTTGTATGTATGTTGAACTTATTTCGCATCGTACATAGCCAGTCGTGCTAATCGGAGGTGCAGGGGAAGGACAATAAACTAAACACAAAAAACACTTCGAAATAAATTAGTTTTCAGTGCAGTGCGTGTTGAGTGTTACATTACACTGTGTAACAAAGACATGTATTTTTGTTCCTGAGTAGTAAGTGTTATTTCCTAATTTGCATATGCCTCAAAGGTGCAGAAAATGGCTATTATTCCCCACAAACTTTGCTTTTGTGACCAGGACAGTGATATTTATAAATGTACCTATTTTCAATGAGAAAACGGGCGAATTTGTGTCGCTCATTCACATAAAGTCCCGGTCACAAAAGCAAAGTTTGTGGGGAATAATGTCCATTTTCTATATTTTTGAGGCAATTCTATTTGTAGGGGTACAACTGCAAAACACGACTTCATAACTTGGGCAATTATGGAAGGCAAGACAGGGCAGGATCTAAACAATGAAATAAATAGTCGAGCGACAGCAGTTTGGAGTGCTTTTGTGAAAATGTATTATATAACTCGTCGCTTTAATTAAAGGCGCTGAACAGATGTGGCCGATATTACAGCAAGTGCTGACAATCATAATTCAAACGAGAATTATTCATGCATGGCCAGGTGTAACACCTGGATGGTGTGCGCGCTTGTGTGTGCAACAAGCGACATGCAATTACTGCTTAAAATTTACTGATACTCAGAGGCAATACATTGGTTTAATACGTGTCATCTGAAATATGTTCAGTCCACATTCATCTAGATTAACCGGTCTCTAGAGGAATGGTGAACATATATGTATCCTATAACACATTCCTGCGGAGGGAGCTGGTAGGAACGTTGGGTTGCTCGGTCAATGGCCAGGGTCAACGGCGGCGTGGTGTATTCCGCAAATATGCCCGACCTGTGAGGGCGGGCACAAGCCGGCGTGAGTAGGTTAAACGTTGAGTTTTATAAGGGCACCACGGGGTGACCAGCCCCTCCCCACCCAGCCCCTCCCCACCCAGCCCCTACCCACCCTCCCCACCCAGCCCATCCCTGCACGACGGACAGACGGACACAATAATCCCCTGTGGGCTGGTGTAACCAGGAGGTTCCTACCAGTAAGATACATGTATACAGCACATTCGACTGTTGCATATGGGATGCTTATGTTGTGTGTGTTTAATTATGGGGATATGGGAATTATTTTTATTAACGTTGTAATTTCTCACCTTTGGTCACTTGCACTGAAATCTGCGGACGGGGATGTAAAGCGGTGAAACGACGAATGGGGGCGATTGATGCAACCACGCGGCCTCTTCCACTGATTTCTGCAGGTGCCAGATGTAACTGATGAATTTAATCAAGCCGGAATGTTTCCCGGAGTATAAATTGAATTGATTCTATCTCGCAAAAGAATTGTTTGGGGGCCAATGCGTGTGTCCATTGTGGCGCAAATGACATCTGCGAGAAATACTTATCATTCTGCTGTGAACTTAGCAGCCGCAGTTAATCAGGTCACCACCCACCGCGGCCTGAGTGCAGGGGAGGTAATATCGTGAGCCTAAATGGACACTGGAAGAATAGTGAAAGCTTAATTCACAGTACGATGACACCCATTCGAGTGAGCTCAAGGCTATTCGGAATACAATTGTCGGATTATTACGCCGGTATTGAACATGGGATGTGACCTATCATTCCATTACATGGTATGGAACATGTAACAGCGTGCGCACATGTATTTCACGATCTGTTTATAAGTAAAATCGCGTTCTTTTTTACGTTAATATTGGTCGAGCGTGCTGGCATTGTATCTTCCCAAACATTGTCTCGATAGATTGGAAAAACTCAATGTCAACAAAAAAAACCACTGCTGTCGTGCTGCACGAAAAATATATAATTATCTTACAATTGTCAATTACACACACACATTATACCACGTGCTTTCATGTAAAGAATATACAGTGAGCACAGTGGCCTGGTGGTAAGAGCAATGCGCTACGAACCAGAGGTCGCAACTGGGTACCCGATACCCGTACCCTACCCGATACCGAGCTAACCGTACCCGGCTGGATACGGGTACCCAGTTTGCGACACGTGGTGCGGCCGGGTACGGGTAGGCCGTGAGTCACTGGTGAGTCACCGTTTATCACTCATTTCCCAACGTCTTGTCTCTTCTCACAATTAAAGTTCCTAGAATCAACCCACCCGCCCCTGCAACATGGCTTCATCCCAGAGGTCGCAATCGGGTACCCGTACCCTACACGATACCCGTACGGGTAGCCGGGTATCGGGTAGGGTACGGGTACCCGTTTTCGACCCTGGTGCGGCCGGGTACGGGCACGGGTAAGGAATCAAAACCCGTTTGCGACCTCTGCTACGAACCCAATAACCAGTGACCTGAGTTCGATTCCTGGTACCACGGCCGGTGTACAGCAGCAAGTGGTATCTGAACTGGTCATGGCAAGTTGGTGATACTCGTGTGGAGAGGCCTACATCCAGCAAATGTACAAACCTGAGCTTTGCGTTCAATACAAGAACACCGATCTCCCCCTCGGAGCATTTCCAAAGCACATCGACAGATGATGATTTTTTTTTGCCACCTCATTCGAATGTGCTGAACCCAGTAAGCATCACACGGACATCGTCCAATGCGGCGGTGAGCGCACACAGCAACAACGCACACAAGCATGTTCCACGCATCTACTCGCCGCCCCATTACGGACGGTGCTTTTGCATGCTGTTTTTAATTCAAAACGCACAGCAGATACACTCATGCGTCCATTACTTTACCTTGGGGGTATGATGTTGATGAAATATGGGGACACAATGTTACATTTAATGACACTGACACAAGCTCTCTCCCCATTAGCGGTGCACACTGGGGTCTTTGTCCAACAGAGTTTGGCGAACAATGCGTGTGGTTGACCTCTCGCATCTGCAGAATTCTGTTGAATGCATTGCAGTGACGTGGCGCAGCTTCTTCCACTCGGAGAAACGGCACTGCAAGGCATATTTTGTTTGTTTTTGTCCAGGGCTATGGATACATTTACTCAACTAAACCTAATTGGGGCTGTGAGTGTCCTCGGGTCAGCGAATGTGTGTGTTTTCATCAAATCGTATCTGTGAACCCTCCATGTACGTATGAAGTGCCTCTACCTGCAGAGTAATCCATTTATAGATGCACCGTGAAAATAACATGGATATATTTATGGCGGAAACTACATTTGTGTTTCAAAGTCTCAACATGTTTCCCACCATTCTGAACACGTTCACTTTGATGTAACGGCTCTGTAAGATAAAAAGCCAACGCTTGCACTTTCTTCAGTCGCGTGTTCAAAAAATAAAAGGGGGAAGGGGTCACTCAGAAACCACTGGGGCATCTATAAATGGATCAACAAACATATCCAATGCTGGTTTTCAATTCCCAGGCATGCATGTTTGTGGCGAGTGGTATTTGTTCTGGTTTCATCATAATCGGCCGTGATTTTACCTATTGCTGTTCTCTGTTACCTCGAAGTATACTCCACATTAAATGCGTACCTGGTGCATTGTGTTGCTATCAGGACTGGGGTGCGAATGGCAGGCTGGGTATGGTGATGTCCACACCATCGATTTTATACCAGCCATGTCATCATTTACCCATGTCTTGACATTTATTAGGGGTTGGTTATAATGCAAGTTATTCGATCAAATGTTTTGCCATCTCATTTGCATTGTTTTTACTTTGCAATGTATCTCAGTTCATCCTAAGTGTAAGATTGGAAGACAATTTGTGTATAATTTTGCACGTATTGTAAATCATATATTCTAACGTGCACAAATTTACGCGTGTATCAAGAGCATGAACATCGATTTTAATCGATCGATACATCAACGTTTGTACCATGATTATTGTACCATGTTAGATCTTGTAGGGCACTTTTCCATGTACACTAATCTATTGGCCAGGGAGGGGGAGCCGTCTTTATGCACCGGGGTGACAAAGGCACACGAGCTGGGTACTGGCAACACCACCCCTTCGGCTTGCCATGCCGGTCTTCATAGGTGCTCGCTAACTTCACTTGGCTCAGCAGTCCATTCAGGATATACAAGGGATCTTTGTTTGTTTGTTTTATGTTCGAGTGTTTAAGCGCATATTTGCGTGTGTACTTGCGTGCACATGCATACTGCTGGGACTGCCATTATTTGTGAGCCAAGCCAGACAACCATAATCGCTCCCATATGCCGAGCCATGTGCGTTTGAAGTTGGGCTGCATGCGGTGGCATGTCAGATAAGCGGACAGCCAGAAAAGAGGGGTGGGGGCTGGGGTCAGAGTTTGGCTTCATCCCATGCTGAGCATCCTTTAGAGGCATTTAAGAGGTTATGGCCTCCACATCCACTTTGCAAAGGAAATGTAATGCCGGGCGTGTTGCAGTGGCTTGTGTACATAGTGGTTTATCAAGAGCCGATTACGTGAGACACAGGCTGCTCCATTTGGGGGGCAGCAGGGGAACAGCCTGTGTAGTGCGATGTGTTAACACATTGATAAATGTCGTTCATAGGAACAATACAGAAATGGAACTTGCTCAAGTAATTCAACATGCTGTGTTAACCATTACACATTTTCTTTATTCTTTCGGTAAAGTCACGTAGAATGGAAATAATAAAATAATAAAATAAAACATAATAAACTTCTCACGACGTTTCAGCCACAACGCAAGCAGCCGTCCTCAGGTGGAGAACAGGTCTGTCGAGGAGACAGTCTGTTCTCCACCTGAGGACGGCTGCTTGCGTTGTGGCCGAAACGTCGTGAGAATTATTTTATTATGTTTTATTTTTATAATTTTATTATTTCCATTCTACGTGACTTTACCGAAAGAACCAAGAAGATGAATCCCTGCAGTCACGAAAGCTTTAAATCGAAACCATTACAAAGTGTAAATATTCGGTGGAAAATCTTAGGGGTGTCCTGTTCAAATGAGTTAGTGCTGGTAATTCCACATTCCTGTGGTGAGTGGGTCTGAGCCCATAGGAGAACCACCGTTGAGCTCCCTGAATTATTGTATTTATACTCTTTGTTTTTTTCGGTAAAGTCACGTAGGTAAAAAATGTAAATAGATTAAATCACGACGTTTCGGGCGCAACACAAGCGTCCTTCTTCAGGTGGGGACAACTTAGCGAAAGCACAACCGCTTAAGTGTCGAAACGTCGTGATTTAATTAATTAATTTTTTTACCTACGTGACTTTACCGAAAAAAACAGAGTATGAATCCTTGCAGTCACGAAAACTTCAAATCTAAAATTATTGTATTTATCCTGCAGAGATGATCAGCTATATCGACACTCACATTTCTAAATGCGAGGTACGTGTACGAATGTGTCACGTGGCTCAATAAGTGATTCTAATTTAAATGTTTGGATTGTTAAAACAAATCTATTACATTAAACAATATAATTAATCTCTGTGTTTGAGAGCCAATGATATTGTAGATTTAATACAATTTTAATGTGTACTGAATTAAGTGTTACTTTGGAACTGGGCGTGGAAAAAAATGAAGCCGTATAAAGTTTTGAAATAAATGTGCAAGTAACGTTGTTTATAGAAGCACCTGCAGGCATGTTATCAAACTTAGATCGATGACATCCCTGGAAAACATCATCCATCCACGTGGCAATGCTTGAAGCCATGATTAGTTTCAAAAGTCATACATAATTAATGTGCACTTTTATGGAAAATTGATCATTAACTTGTCCGGTTTGAAATGCAGGACGTTTAATTTGTTTGGAGAGCCCATAGAATTACACAGAAAAGTGATTGCCTATTTCCTTAGACATATGGTCCTATCTCAGTTGAACAAAGGCAGGAAAGTACCTCTGGATGCCAGCTGTTTGGGATGCTCCGACAGCAGCAATGAGTTAGATGCTAAAATTGCAAAGGTATGGCCCTGCAATACTCTGCTCAAATCACTACCGGCAGAAGAGCCCCCACTAGAGATAGCTCTAGAGAGCAGCTCTTGGGGGGGTGAGGGGGGGGGGATTTTGGCTTCCTCTGCCACGCTGGAGAGACGTTTTGGAAGAGGTCGGTGCCCAAATTTCATCCCACCACACGCGGCCTGCCGATCGACTCGCTGCGCTGTACCCATTTGTACGACTGGCTAGACAGAGGACAATGAATACATTTGCGGCAATGTTTCAGCTGCCTTGGCAGGATACAAACAAGCGACCTATGCATTCCAAGTACAGCGCGCTAACCACTCTGGCGCAGCAGCATCCACGATGCGCGCCCGCAGACTAAATCAAATGCGAAACAGCCGCCTGGCAATGTGTACCATCGGAGCACCAACATCGGCGCCGAGGAGCAAGTCTGTCAACCGCAGCCGCTGAGCAGGTCTCACTTAGGGCTGCAGCCAGACTCTTTAATTGTATACCCATTAGTGCTTAACAATCCCTTCTGTGCCAGATGCAAGAAATTCAATTAACGCACTGCCAATGTTGCTTTCCCCTTAAATCTGGACAAAGACTCTGAGGTGCTCTGCTCGGCAGGTTCGGTCGCAGTGCTGCTGGCCCCACAGGCAGCCAAGAAAGGGAACGCGCTCTGGGGGACGACTTTACACATGGACACGGTGATGAAATGGTAGCACTGTGGTGTGAAGAGTGATTACAGCTTCACTGGACCAGAGTCGCTGGCATATTGTCACGAGCCATTCAAGCAGCAGTGGAAAGACGACGGCAAACGTGCCTTTATAACCTACTGACGACAGTGGATATAAGCATCTTTTTGGTTCTTTCGGTAAAGTCACGTAGAAGGGAAATCATAAAATAATAAAAATTTAACATAATAAAATACAATTCTCACGACGTTTCGGCCACAACGCAAGCAGCCGTCCTCAGGTGAAGAAGAGGTCTTGCGGAAAGACAGCGTCTTTGTCAAGGCGCTCTTCCTCCTCTAACCCAGCTTAAATATACGCTGCCAAGCTTGGTGGTGTTCATTCAGACGCTGTCTTTCCGACAGACCTGTTCTTCACCTGAGGACGGCTGCTTGTGTTGTGGCCGAAACGTCGTGAGAATTGTATTTTATTACGTTTTATTTTTATTTTATTATTTCCCTTCTACGTGACTTTACCGAAAGAACCAAGAAGATGAATCCCTGCAGTCACGAAAGCTTTAAATCGAAATTTCGATATGAGCACTTTCTGCTCCGCCTCCCCCCGTTCTCTCTCCCCCCTAATTCCGAGGCCTACTATATAACCTCGTGCCACGTCAGATCTCTCGCCTACTAAAGCAGTTTTTTCTTGCTGTGGTTGTCCTACCTGATGACGATTGCTTGTGTTGCGATCGAAACATCGTGAACTATTCTTTTTCTACCTACGTGACTTAACCTGTTGATTTCTGAACAATGCACCTTACTGTATTACACAATACCATACTGTACTGAGTAACATTGCACGTTTATGGTATTCAAATCAAAGTTCATAGAGTGTCCTCGTGCTCCTGCTATTAAGGTTTACTTCTGAGCTCTATAGGGGGCCTTGAGCCAGTCATGGACACTCGACATTTCCATGACGGGCACCAGTCTCCTTCTTGAACACATCTCATTTGGCTTGCACAGTAATTGATATTCTGGGTCAGCGTCCTTCATTGCAAGGCCCCCGCAGGGCCCACTAGCGCGGCCCCTGACGTGCGGCCCCCGACAATACACAACGTGTGAACCCCCCCCCACCCCCCCATCATCGTCGTGCTCTCAAACACCAATGGTTTCAAATGTGTGACGGCCCTTACACTTGCGATGTCTTAACGGCGAAAGTTGCCCTCTCCCCCCCCCCTCTGAAAATGAGTGAAGAAGACCGCTCTAAACGTCGCTGACAAGCGATCTCCAAACCAGGCCCGGGCCTCTACACTTTTCACCAATAGGCACTGACCAGCACGGTGAGGTATGGTCAAGAAACAAACCCATGACTTCTCGATTTGAAGCTTTCGTGACTGCAAGGATTCATATTCTTAGGTTTTTTCGGTAAAGTCATGTAGGTAAAAAATTTAAATTAATAAAAGTAAAATAAAAATAAAATAAAAATCATGTGAGATACAGCTATAGAGCTGTGACGGGTCCTGCTAAAGACGGAAGATTGTGTTGCCTCCGAAACGTCGTGATTTTAATTTTATTTTTATTTTACTTTTATTAATTTAAATGTTTTACCTACGTGGCTTTACCGAAAAAACCTAAGAATATAAACCCATGACTGACATGGAGGCCCATCATCCAGCAGTGGATTGAGAAAAGGGGCCATAAGTTTTTTATTAATATTGATATTAAATGTTTTACGTCTGTGTTTTTGGAGATGCAAGGCAGAGAATCGCAAATCAGTTACTCTTCAGAGTAGGTACTCTTTTTAGCTGCTGTCAAAGGGACCATAAAAGTGACACTGGCTATAAATGACGCACAAATGTAAGGCAAGCTGTGACCACAATGGCTTGCCCGCTTGTACAAGCCACTGGTATACAAATGTCAATGCATTGCACAGCAAAGATGTCAGTAACATCATCAATGTTCAACATACACTCTTGCGCATTGTAGATATCCATATATCAACGTATTTAGTGCTTAATTTGGGCCAGAATGCCCCCATGTTATTTCCCCATATTTTTGTCCTTGTCATACTTTCGTTGTTGTTGTTATTATAGGAATATAGGATGAATACTGGGAACTAATAATGTAGGCTTGTTGTGGATAGGCGTACCGTGTACTCTCGAGGTAGTAGTAGTGCCTTACACCAACAATCCCTACTACAAGCCAGCTTAACAACATTGTGGAAATTATCGGGTTGGAATTGATGCATTGTGGAGTTTAAAAAAAACAATTGTTCTGTATCGAGTAACATGTAAGCATTGGCACACCGAGATTAATTCCTGTTTACATATAGAGAGATTTGTTTCAGTTTTTTTTTAATAATGGAATAACTTTCGATTTAAAGCTTTCGTGACTGCAGGGATTCATCTTCTTGGTTCTTTCGGTAAAGTCACGTAGAATGGAAGCAAAAAAATATATATAATAATTCTCACGATGTTTCGGCCACAACGCAAGCAGCCGTCGTCAGGTGCTCAATGTCGAGATTATTCCTTGCTTTTGGCGAGAGTCAGAGCCGCCTCAACAGCTAGTGGTGTCCTGCGTTGACAGGGAGAAACTGGGCTTTGAAGAGCGATTGAGAAAGACGTGGAAAGGGACACAGACCTCGACAGAAAATTTGCGGTAATAAGTGAGGCTCCTGTAATTGTACATTTAGCACGTGCGTGGAGGAACAACGCTGATCACAATTGCTTTATTCATTTGACTTAAAGCATTTCCAGTGTTTGAAGTGCACGTTTAAATTACTGTACAGCACGCTTGATCACATCTCCTCGTCCCACGAGTTTTGCGTTGAAACACTCGGAGAAAAAAAAAGCCGTTTTGCCACGTAGCAAATATTAAACACATGTCAAGATGGAGTTTTTCACGGCACAGAATGTGCTTTCTTTATTTTTTTTTGTTCTTTTTATATTTCTTGAATATTCTGAGCTGTAACTTGAACAAATTGTTTTCAATCGACCGCTCTCCGGAACAGCGCACTTGACTAGAGTCAAGGTGAATTGATTGGAGATGCAAATCAAATACCAAATGGCACGTAGCCACAGTCAAATAATTTATTTGTCTCGATTATATCTGGATTATTCTTTTTTTCTCCATACACTGACTGTCTTCATATTTTCTGATAAGAAAGCTCAGCTTAATTTTGCAGGTGCTTGCCAAGGGCATGAACCTCATGGTGTGGTTATGCCAAGTTTACAAGATGCTCAAGCCAATAAAGTTGCAATTATGTAGCCACACCTTGCTTGTTTTTCAAATCGTTTGTAAAAGAAAACGAGGCTACAATTGGCGCCCGCATCAATGTCAGTATCATCCTCGGGTTACATTCCCTCGCCTCCCTCCGCTCCCTCCCGCTAGATTCCCATCGCCATCCTGCCTCCACTCTGTGTCGTCCATCGTATCTCTCTGCGCTCCTGTCACCCTTCACTACAGCTCACGGTGAAATTCTACACACAGCAGCGTGACTCACAACCTCCTCCCTATACCAAGGACTGTCACTGCCGGGCGTTATTTCTCTGTGGAAGCCACCGTAACTCTCCCCGCTCCTGTCACCCCCCCCCCCCCGCACTACAGCTCACGTTAGAACTCTCCGCAGCAGCGTAACTCGCAACCTCCCCCTCCTGCTCTCCCCTCCACCAAGTACGAGGAGCTTCACTGCCTGGGCATCGTTTCTCCGTGACAGCTCCCACCGTCTGGAACGCCATCCCGTTTCAGATCCGCAGCAGAATTCAATCTGCCCCGACTTTTAAGAGACGCATAAAGGCCCCACGTCTCTCGCCTTGGCTTTCGAGCGACACTCGGCTGGGCTTCACACCTCCGCAAAAAAAAAAAAAATTGCGTGCGTTATAAATCTCATTATTCTTAAGGGTGAGAAAAACTCAGCTCAGCTATTTTTTTGCATCTGTCCACTGAGCTCGATGTGAATGGTTGTGACATACGTCCTATAAAAATACAATTCTTGGCCATGCCTAAAATCGGTGAAGAGTAAAATCTGAACTGGTCCTGGGCTGGTCCTTCATCAAGCCATGCTGACCAGTGTGGTAAAGTATGGTTATACAAGCCCCGTGATCAACACGGCATGAGGACACCTGATTTCAGATGTAGATTTACAATTATTATTAGTGTATTCTTTTTATTTATAAAATTTCAAGTTGCTGCTTTAGTAAACGCATCAAATAATAGGATAAATGAAAATAGTAAGTATTTGAAACTGCCACTAAGATGAAAGGAAGATCAAAGCATTTCAGTTGACTGGCTTTGACTGGCTTCATGCCAGAATAATCTCCAACAATGTTCTGCAGTGTACAGATTTGTGTTATGTAAAAACATTCTTGATGTTAAAATGGTTTCACCGCAGGTGCGACACCAGAGTGTTCTACAATCTCCTTCAGGTGCGCACTCGGCATACAACCTCGTAGTGGCAAGACATAACGACACATCACACAGATGGCAAAGCGGTTATATTATATATGTATGTAGTTGAGCACATCATTTGTAAACCTCACCGGGTGACACGGTTGTTTCATTGCTCAGAGCGCAGTGGTCAGAGCGCGTGTGATACAAATCGGTGGGTTGCAAGATCAGATCGTGGTCAAAGGGTTGACTCCAGCCTTTCGGTTCTCGACGGTTGATAAAACGAGCACCAGGTCCACTGAGATATTGTGCTTTGATATGATTCGCATCCGCTGTAGGAACGCGGAACTTCCACCATCGGCTCAATGCTATAAACGTTAGATGACTTAATCTCCATGCCCATTTTAGTGGGAAACACATTTGACTTTTTGACATCACAGTATTTGTGTTTCGACCATGCAGACAACCGATTTAAAACCATCGTTTGTTGCAAGCCGCTGACGATCAATGTATTTATCTGCAGGCTTCATCATGAATGCACAACTCCTCTTCCTATTCAAGTCACTCTTCTGGCTGCTCGTGTTCCTGGGGAGACCAACTACACAGCAGCAGCAGCATCACCAGCGGCAGCAGCACGGGGTGAAACTGGGCTCCATCCTTAAAGGCAAGGCTTTCACAACGGTCTGGAACGCCCCCACAGAGTTGTGCAGCAAGCGCTACAACATCAGCCTGGACCTCAACGTCTTCGACATCGTCATCAACCCCAACGAGTGCTTCTGCGGAGACAACATGACCATCTTCTACCACACGCAGCTGGGTTACTACCCATACATCGACGAGCACGGGGCACTGAAAAACGGCGGCGTTCCGCAGAGCGGTGACCTCGCGGGGCACCTGGGCAAAGCACGGGAGGACATCCGCGCGAAAATAAAAGGCAAGGATTTTGAGGGCCTGGCTGTCATCGACTGGGAAGAGTGGAGGCCTCAGTGGAGCAGAAACTGGGGCAAGAAGGACGAGTACAGGAAGGAGTCCAAGACAAAGGTGAAGCACGCTCATCCGAGCTGGCCCGAAGACCTCGTGGCCAAAGAGGCGCAGAAGGAGTTTGATAAGTCCGCGCGAGATTTCATGGAGCAAACGGCGCGGGTGGGGCAGAGCGAAAGGCCGGGCGGTCTCTGGGGCTACTACCTCTTCCCGGACTGCTACAACTACGACTACAACAAGACGGGGCCAGAGTACACGGGCCAGTGTCCAGACGTGGAGCGTGTGCGGAACGACCAGTTGCTCTGGCTTTGGAACAGCAGCACGGCCCTCTACCCGTCCATCTACCTGGAGAGGCCGCTCAAGTCCACGAAGTACGTGCGCAAGTTCGTTCACCACCGCGTGAAGGAGGCCATGCGAGTGGCCAGCATGCCCAAGCCCGGTTCCATCATTCCCGTCCTGGTCTACGCACGGATTGTCTACACCTACACCCTCGACTTCCTCTCGCAGGTGTGTGGGCCGACTCGCCCCTGACGTGCGGCCCCCGACAATACACAAAGAGTGAAAACACCCCGTCATCAGCGTGCCGTCAAACCAGAGGTCGCAAACGGGTTTTGATTCCTTACCCGTACCCGTACCTGGCCGCACCAGGGTCGCAAATGGGTACCCGTACCCGGCCAGGTACGGGTTCTCGTTCCCTACCCGTACCCGAAATGAGTGACAAACGGTTACTCACCAGTGACTCACGGACTACGGACTACCCGTACCCGTATCCGGCCGCACCAGGGTCATAAACGGCTACCCGTACCGGGCCGGGTACGGGTAGCCGGGTATCGGGTAGGGTACGGGTATCGGGTACCCGGTTGCGACCTCTGCGTCAAACCCCAATGGATTTGAATGTGTTGCGGCCCTCGCACTGATGATGTCATATCGGTAAAAGTGCCCCCCCCCCCCCACCCCTCCCTCTGAAAATGAGTGCAGAACACTGAGCTAGACACTCGCGGCCTAGCAGATACTCTGCTAGGGCTGGCATGAGAACGCTGCCGCTGATGTATGCATGTTGAGCTTCTTCTGCACCGTACGTAGCCAACAAACTAAACACAAAAAAGCAGTTCTAAAAAAATGGGCGTGGAGATGAGTTGAGTTTGAAAGTAGGTTTTTGCAGCATGCTGGGCAATGTTCCCCAAGGACACTGTCCTCGTTCTTACCAATATTGACTTTTTTTTGTCTTTTGTTCACGCTGCTGCTGCTGCTTTTGCTGTGCTCACGCACAATGGAATCTCCCGCGTAAATATAGCCGGGGAACTCGCTAAACGGGAGCAATCCATGTAACGGATCAAATTAACCCCACCTCAAAGTAATTCCAAGGTCAAGTTAAAATTGTGCCTCGTATTTAACTTGGCACCGAGCATCACAATGCATGGGTGGGGAGTTTGTAAGTAATTGTCTGTATCTTAATGTAAAACGTTATCCTAAAATACAATGCATAGCAAAGGTTTCACTGCAGGGCTTGGCTGAGTAATTGCATTACTGCCAGTGTTCTATCATTACAGAATACAGAGCGATCTGCACTAGAATTATCTCCATTAAATTATAACCGTGATGAGATTCACCAGGGTGAACAACTGAACGATGCACGCCATTTCCTTCAGTGCGGGGAATACTCTCGCCCGCGGAACAATTTTACGACATCAGCTCGGCCAATTGGCCGCACGGAAAGAAATAAGGAATGAGATTTCCACTTTCGTGGGCTGCTGGAACTGGGCTGTGGAAGCACTACTTCCGCAAATAGTAGCGAGGTAAATGATCATTCACCGGTGCAGCTGAGGGCAGGTTTGCGTCATATGCACTGATAAGCTGAGCAACGTCACGAGGAATCTAGCTGCTCAGCTCTGGGCTCTACCCTCAGAGTCTGCGTCGCTGAAGGTGAAATGTAAACCGCTGTTACGTATTTTGCTCCGCAACTTTTCAGAAATGTGCATGGGAAGTGTAGGAGCGCATGCTGCTTGCAACCTCCTGCACCCACTCAACCTCCTGCACCCACTCAACCTCCTGCACCCACTCAACCTCCTGCACCCACTCAACCTCCTGCACCCACTCATCCTCCTGCACCCACTCAACCTCCTGCACCCACTCAACCTCCTGCACCCACTCAACCCCTTCCACCCACTCAACCTCCTGCACCCACTCAACCTCCTGCACCCACTCAACCTCCTGCACCAACTCAACCTCCTGCACCCACTCAACCTCCTGCACCAACTCAACCTCCTGCACCCACTCAACCTCCTGCACCCACTCAACCCCTTGCACCCACTCAACCTCCTGCACACACTCATCCTCCCGCACCCACTCAACCTCATGCACCCACTCAACCTCATGCACCCACTCATCCTCCTGCACCCACTCAACCTCCTGCACCCACTCAACCTGCTGCACCCACTCAACCCCTTGCACCCACTCATCCTCCTGCATCCACTCAACCTCCTGCACCCACTCAACCTCATGCACCCACTCAACCTCCTGCACAAACTCAACCTCCTGCACCCACTCAACCTCCTGCACAAACTCAACCTGCTGCACCCACTCAACCTCCTGCACCAACTCAACCTCTTGCACCCACTCAACCCCTTGCACCCACTCAACCTCCTGCACCCACTCAACCTCCTGCACCCACTCAACCTCCTGCATCCACTCAACCCCTTGCACCCACTCAACCTCCTGCACCCACTCATCCTCCTGCACCCACTCAACCTCCTGCACCCACTCAACCTCCTGCACCCACTCATCCTCCTGCACCCACTCATCTTCCTGCACCCACTCATCCTCCTGCACCCACTCATCCTCCTGCACCCACTCAACCTCCTGCACCCACTCAACCCCTTGCACCCACTCATCCTCCTGCACCCACTAAACCTCATGCACCCACTCAACCTCATGCACCCACTCAACCTCCTGCACAAACTCAACCTCCTGCACAAACTCAACCTCCTGCACCCACTCAACCTCCTGCACCCACTCATCCTTCCCGCACCATCTCATCATAATGCACCATGCTTGTTCTTCCAGATGTTTGTGCAACTTCCCTAGAGCTTTTACGACAAGCAATGAATGGGTCCTAGGTATGTGTAGAAACCAAAATAAAACGAAATATCATTCTGCTTGGATCGCTGCCACGATGCTGTGTGCCGGATTAGTCCCCACGGTGTCGTTTGAGGGCTGCCCATTGCAAATTCCTCGTGCACAAATGGCAGCAGGAGGTAACGATGGCTCGACTGCCACGATTGGTCCAAACAATGACTCCTTGTTGCGGTGCAGTCCAGCCTTCTGCTGTCGAAATTAAAAACGCCACAGTCTTGGCATCGTTAAGCCCGTCGTCAGTCATCGCGAAGGATGTTCGAGGAATGGGCGCAAGAATTGGGAGTGTCTTTTTGATGTGCCAGAACACGCTTGGCTTCCCGCTACGTATTGTTGCTGTCGCAGGCAGCCCTTTGCGCGTGTGAATGGTGCTAAGGCGCAGCCCTGCAATTGCTTGTCAATAACCACTCCTTGCGGAAGGCCCTTCAACTCTAGAATCACCCCTCTGGAGGGTATTTGGCCTCCTTCAATGCCGCCCAAATGCCTGCGAAGAGGGTGAGATTATCAACGCCTCACCCCAGCGACGAACTTTCCCCCACCCACTGATACTGCTGAGTGGACGGAGGTTGGGGGGGGGGCGTGGATTTGAGCAACGTGCGCCACTGTTACGGCAGCAGCACCAGGAAATCAACCCCGTGCAGCCTCCAGATTACAAGTGCAGCGTGCAAAACCATCACACCATCGCAGCATTAGCATACACGTTGCTTGCACACTGTGCGTTTTGTGTCATCGGTGTTACTCCGCCATGATATTCCCCAGGAGACGTGAATTGCTGCACGGCCCCCCATTTGATTGCGCACGTTAACCCTGCATCATTGTCATTCCGCAGGTGGATTTAATGCATACCGTTGGAGAGACTGTTTCTCAGGGAGCATCTGGGATCATTCTCTGGGGAGACCACCTTTATGCCAAGTCTGCGGTAAGGAAGAGCGACTTCACGTGGCCGTGTGTAATGAGCCATGCAGAGCCCCGGGTGCACATGACTCTCCGAGCATTCAATTAGGAGTTTGGCAACAAATCTGATGGCCTCGCTAACATTTGCTATGGTTTGCAATCCATTTGTCAATTTACATTTTAACCTCTTGACATTATTTCGGGGCACGACAAGTACTCGTTATGCAAGTAAAGTGTGATCGACCTCGGCAACATGTTTCGGTTGACAAGATTTAATTTGTTAGTGCTGGAAGGGGAGTTTTAAAATGCATCTAAAGTTGTGTCCTGTCAATCGATGATAATTTTTTAACGCGCAGGATTTATTTTGTATTTTCCACAACGCAATACCAAGTACCAACAACAGCAACGAACCTATGCGGTCGCTGTTTTATCACTATGCTTGTTTGCTGTGCAAGATAAGAGCAGCCGTGCAAAGGAAGGAGCTAGGAATTCTGGGAAATCGTGTACATTTTTTTTATGTCTCAATTTAGGCTCCTAGATGGCCCTTTTCTAGATTCATTTTTGAAAAATGTGTTAATTATCTACACGTCCCTGCTGGCTGTACTCCAGTAGACGCTTTCTTTTCTTGTTCTTCTCCCGTGCCAAATTGACCAATCATCCTCTTATCGCTGCTCCTCTCAGCTACCTTTACATTGGATTATCCCATTTATTAGCTGTCACGACCGGGCATCTTTAGAGGTCAGAGCACGAAGCTGGCATCACTGATTTCATATCTGGTCACCAATGACTGCGCAAAAAATCCCATCACATTTTATTCTCCACTTAGTTTTGGCTAAATTCCAACTGAGAATTACATTTTGGTTTGACTGTCGTGCGATGAACATTACTCTCATATGCAGAGGGAGCAGACAATCTCTTTGCTCTACTGTGTTGTTCAGAAACCATTTGAAGGAATCTCAGAGATAGATTTGTGATAGCTATTTCCATGGGCCATTTTCTAACAGTATTGGCCAATTTATTTGGTGATACTGCGCAATTGTGCACAAGTGCAAGTAACAAAAACACTTTCGCAAATAGCACTGGCTTATTTGCTGCCTGTCTGGCTGTCTGCGTGGCTGCCTAGCTGCGCTGTCACCGGTAACGGTCCGTGCTCGTCCCAAAGGCACCACAGCAGGTCCAGTGCTGAACCCAGGCATTGCAAGCAGCAGTTACAGGAATATCCTGCCGTCACTTGTCCCGTTATTTTAATTTAACTTGACCTGGCAATGAACGACATGAACCAAGGCGGCACAGGTGCCTCATAGAAAATGAGGGCCTTGGTTCGATTCTCAACCCGGGGTGCCTTTCTCCGTGGAGTTGTTTGTTCCCCCCCCCCCCTTGTTCTGCATTTGGTTTCCTCCAGGCCCTTCAGTTTTCCTCCTGTAGCCAAAAAAAGGTATTCATTATTTTCATTCTTTCGCTAGCTGCGGACTCGAATAGGTGCTCACCTCTCTCATTTCTCGCTCCAGCGCCACGTTTGGCAATCATCCTTTCATCTCAGTATCATTTGCCTAGTCTTGCCTTGAAGCCATCCAGTGCGATGTAATACAGTAGCGTGCTCTCTGAGAGATCCGAATGAACTCTTTGTCTCGTGAAATGACGCCAATAGCACAATTTGGATACAATTGTGGGCGAAGAAAAAGAGAGAGAGAGAAAAAATCACGTGGCTAATTATGGTGAACCCAATTACTGACAATCAAAATTCTGAAAATTGTAAATTGCCTTCCCTCGCATCCAATTTGTGGGAAAATATGCATATATGGTATCCAGTTCTCATCATTATTATCACCTATGACAAGGCTCATATCAAACATCACTTCAGAACCGGCGGCTAAATCATTGCATAGTTCAACCCACAGTATGTTAAGACTATGAATGCATTATTCAGATGAGTACTCGAAGCGGTCAGAGGTTACTGTGAAGAAAATAAACAGCTTGACAGCATTGTATTTGTAGCTTCATGTTGGATACTCTTTATAGAGGTTTTAAAATGACCAAGCAATTCAAGTGTATCAATGTTGGGCAATTAATATGCAGTGTGTGATGCTCTGATAATGAATGGGTTGATGGTTTTCTCTCCAATCCCCACTTACTCTCAGCCTCAAAGGAAAATTCAGCTGCAACAGCCGAATGGTTTCTCTGCATTGTTATACTTTCTAATTAACCAAGAGTAATTATGAAAATCTAATTAGTGTTTGCTAGGTGGGGGTGGAGAAAAATGGCGAAATATGCAGAGGGTTTTTTAAAAAATCTTGATTATTATTTTTCATGAAATTAAACATTGGGCAGTTTTCCGAAAATCTAGATTTTTTCCCCCATGAAATTAAACTTTGGGCAGTTTTCCAAAAATACCTCTTTGAAAAACCTTGGTACTGACCTTGAAACAAAAAAGGAAATACCTTTAAAAAAACTCCCAAGAAAGTGTGCCCTACCATTATGTAATCGCTTCATGCGTAATACTGTACGTATGCAAATGCATGATGGAGTGTAATGTTTCTTGTTCTAAATATTTTACTGCATATATTTCTCACTGTCTCGAATACGCAATAAATGCCACATCAATTGTATTATTTCCCATATTTGAAAACCATTGTTCGAGGGATGAAGTTTGTCACGTTCCTTTTCATCCCAACATAAGAAATATTCCCAGGGACTTGCTCGTGTACTCATTTGCGAACTTAATTCACCACCAGGTACTTGAATGATGAAGGGATATGCATGTGTTGTAATCACCTTCGATGGAAATTGAACCCCAAATTTGTATTACATGATGGCTTATGTAGACGCAGAGCAACAACTATAATTTCACATTGAGGTGGTCAAGCCAGACAACCTGCGTCAGGAGCAGCAGGAGTGTGCCGCTGACATAATGTTACGGGTTTTCATTACATTCGCAAGATGCTCGCATTTCACCCAGGAGAAGTCCCTGAGTGTTCAGTCGGAGCATGCAGGGCCCATCTGTTTGGCCCTGAAGAGGGCCATTGGCGTGGCTTGCGTTGTTGCTCTGGAGACCGGGATATCGATGATGGATGTTCGGTCGCCGCGTTGACGGTATTCGTCGTGATTTCTCACTCAACAGAGCGGGCCGCGTGAAGGCTGCCATCTTCCGCTCCTATAATTTGATGATTCAACAACAAGAGTCCTTTTTCCCGCACCTCCGATTAGCGCAGTTGGCTACGTACGGTGCAAAAGAAGTTGAACATACGTGATACAATATCCAGGGAAGCCTCACTGAGTCTCAAAACTCTTTTTAATGAGGTCCTGAATTATGATCCTTTGATAATTTATTATGGGAAAAAACAAGTAACTGAGCAATGCCCAAAGAGGTTGGCATCCTATTTGATGTACTGTACTTACATATATTAGTCACCTATTATTCGAGCAAACTGGATATTCACGGATAATGTCGATACACTTAAGTCTGTGCTACAGCATGTACATGAGAATGATGACACGGATAACATTGTAAAAGTAACCATGAAGAGGGCGTCTTAACTGTGTTAGATTTTGTCATTTTAGCTTGAGCCTCAATGTTGCTGACGGTATACGAAGTCGATGTCCTCCAGAATGAATATCAATGACAACTAAGCAGAAAAATAAAAAAAACCTGGAATGTTGCCGGCTAAAATTGCTTTATTTGCTGTTATGTAAGCCCTACCCTAATTACCATGATCATTAATACAAAGTTTAATTCTACTTTATTGCTGACATAAGTAGAGGTGGTGTTAAATTGGAGGCTTGAATTTTTTTTTATCAGTGTCCTCAATGAATGTTGGTTAAGTTTTGCAACAAAAAAATACTTTTTTTAATATTTATCTCGGCTTGTAGTTAAATTAACTCATGCATTGATTTCATTAGGTATAGCAAATCACAATCATTCATCAATCACAATTATAATCTTCCCATTATAATCTCATCATATCCTGAGGCCTACAGCTTGAGGCCTATTTAAAATAAACATTGTGCCAAAATGATTCTGGTATAACCTCATTCGATATGAACACATTAATGTGTGCATGTTAGATTTACCAATATCTGGAGCAATTTACCCACATTCTAACAAAGAAAGCCCAACGTTCATAGTGGCTGGGCTTGAGCTCTCCGTCACAAATTGAACAATTCCAGCCCTCAAGTGAGTAGACTCAGCCACTGCGATACAGAACACAAAGGACAATAGCAATTGTAATCAGATCACAACAGGAATTGTTGAAATTGGACCATCCCTAATCCGTGAATATCTGCAGTGGTGAACTAGCAAGTTACGTGTCCTACATAGGCACATGGCCTTGATGTAAGATAACTCTTCTTATCCGTCACCCTATTACCCACAACTCCTATTATCTCCAGGAGCCACTGGGTCCAGAATAACTCCTGTTGTCTGAGGCCATAATTTTCCAATTGTGAGCAACTTTTCCACAGTTCATTGCAGAACAGCTTCCAATAATGGCACATTCTCGTACCGTTAAGATGGGGTTATGAAGCGAGTATTTCCAATTATCCACAGATTAGTTAAATGCAGGTCTTGACCAAGTCCCTCTTTGGTCTGCATGCACATGAACAACAAAAATTCCATAACATAGCTCCAATTGTGCGCAAGTTTGCCACGGATAAAATTGGTTAAGCAGAAAATTCTTCCAAAAAGGATTCGGCGGATCAGTGAGGTGGATTTGTGGATAACCCCTCGGATAATAGGAGGAACAAAATATAGTTCCTGACATTACTGCCAATTCGAGGCATCCTCACGTACACAGGCCTCGGTCTCGGCAGCCATGTCATCTCGGTCCACCCTTGTGGACTCCTCCTGGCGGTAGCGAGCCCGAGTACAGCGCGTGACTTTCAGCACTTTAAGTAGCAGTTGCTTATTAAATTACTCAGCCATTCGAGCAATGCAATCAAATGGAGAATAAATTACAGTGTGCGGTCAACTCAATTACGTTTCCGCACTACTGCAGCATACGGACGGGTGCTCGTAGGTAATTAAGTGTGTAATGTATCACAGGTGTGTAAAAAAGTTCAAGTTCAAGTTCATTCAAGTTCATGTATTAGGTATAGCCCTGTGAGCCATTCAGCTCTTGAATCGGGTGCAACCGCAACAAGCAAAAAACAAAAACATGAACAAAAAGCATCTTAAAGTGAATATGTGACTAAGTGCAAACAGAAAATTCAAGAAAAGACAGCAAAAATATTGCAGAAAAAACACCGTACACCAACGCTGTGTGCAAAAATCTCAGTGAGATGCAAGTCAAACAACAACAACAACCACAAGACAGCTTAGATTAAGGCCATCAGTCTAACTCTGTACTACAACAAACAAACATGGCTAAACCAATACACTTTTCGAAATCACCAAAATAAAGCCATGAAAGCAATGAAAAAGCAATCATAGGAACTGTGACGGAATTTTAACAATAAATGGCATAAACAACATGTACTACCAAAACGCTGCAGCCATAGCTGGCTGCATGAGTCACTCCACAACAGCAGGAGCATCAATCGGAGTATTATAATTTTTCAATGCACCTTTAAGATCAGCACACTAAATCAAAACACAGGTCATACTTTGTAGCGATCATCCGGAGCGAAACATTTTATTTTAGGTCACTGAATAGCACTGGCAGCTTGGGGTGTACAACTCCTCTAGAGCAGTTTTGAGTGAAGATCTCATAGGTAGTGACTCAAGTTTCAATTTATTTGCAACAGCATTGCAGACCCTGGGGGCATCAATAGCAAAGGCCCTTCCTCCAGTATATGTACGGCAATAGGGAATATTAAGCTGGTAAATGAGTGTAGACCTTAGGTCAAATTTGTTCTTTGAAACAGAGACGAGATCCAGCAGGTAAACACAATAAGCCGTGAAAAATGTTCCTTCTTCTAGTTCATACAATGCACAAGGACTCCATTCAGTAAGAAAGGGCTGTTTACATGACTGCGAGTGGTAGAGGTGGGGCCCGGTGCCTCACAAGTCGTCAGAGCACTTGAGCAGCCTTCACAAGAGATCCTGGGTTTGAATCTAGACAGCTGCTTATGATTAATGAGTGTTGCGATTTGACGGTCAGCAATGGCTGTACAAGAAGAAGAATAAAAAAACATTGCATCAAATTTGTTTTTTGTCTTTAAATAGGCTAAGTTCCAGCAATGACGAGCGCAAATGTCGGTGTTGAACGTAAGCCCCCACAGCGGCGTGTAAACGACGGCGAGGACACCGTAAAGGGTTTCTTTGGGGGAGGGATACAAATGAGAGCTCCTGGTTCACAGCCCTGCTCTGACTCAGGGGGTGCAACGTTGCTCCGAGGGGCTTGTCAATGGATTCTTAAACTCGCGACATGACACCTAAAGCAAAGATTTGGACCATGATGTAAAGTTTTTGCTTATTTGAATTACTATGATTTACAAGCACACGAATTCTCTGATTATGTCTAAATTCAGAAGCGGAATATTTATTTATACTGGAGGAATCCGATAAGCTATACAGCTCTTTTTCACACATGTACAGTACGAGTGGTTAAGAACGTGACAACGACAAACAGGACAAAAACACGACAGTCGTGCAAAATACAATAGATGTAAACCCAAACACAAACAAATAAAAATAAACCATCCCCATCCTACCAGGCAAAGCCGACTGAGGTATTGACTTAGTTTTCAGAAGCGACCTCACCACAAATGATAGCTCAACAAAGTGGCCGATCATTTGGGCATTTATAGCGGCGAACCAATCCAAATGATCTCAATGCATGTTTCTAAATTCAGGACATTGTCAACATGAGCATAAATACAGTGCATGCGATTTACAAAAATGTGATCAAACAGGAAACCAATATGAATGTCTGAATTACATGGCTCCATGCTGATCTCAACTGGCAGCTTTATAGGCTTGGGGCATGTGAAACCCGAGCAGCCAACGTTTTACACGCCGTAGCATGCTGTTAAATATCATGCCACCCGCTTATATTTGATGGTGTGCTGTGTCCGTTACATTCTCTCAGGCACCCCGTTCCGATGAGTTTCGATGTCTTTAGCGACGAAGATCTGCCTCGATTAGTCTGAGGCAATCGTAACGTTGTGGAGAATTAAAACGCGACAAAATAAATAAGCAGGACAACGTCTCCCTATTTTTATCACGTGCACTGTTTCCCGCTTTTTTACTTTACGATACAAATTCCGCACAATGATAACTAATATTTAGCGGTTTGTTTTGCGTATTTTCCACCCAATTTGGACCCCATAGCGTGTGATTTCCAGTTCATCAGCATCGATGGCAGCAAGCCTGACTGCTGATGAGACACTGTATGTCAAAACCAATCCAGAGTTTGCTGGTATTTGAGTCAATGCTGCTGAAATAATGCACTCCCAGATGGTTATGCCGTTGCTGGGTTGAGTAAAAATACTTTAGTTTTAACACGTAGTAGGCTTTCGCGACCAATATTATCCATAATAGTGTTTTTTTGTTTTGGGTTAGATCACGTAAATATTAACGTGTCGTTAACTCTCCAACACGACAGTGAACTGCAGTAGTTACTAATTGGCATGTTTTTTTTTCACATGACAAATGTCACTAATTGTCTGTGTCGGGTGGTGGACGGGTTTAACGACACAATTACATTCATGCGATCTAACAAAAATACTTATGAAGAATGCTTGAATTTCAGTTTCATGTTAAGAGACAAACAGGTGAAGGAGATTTCGATTTAAAGCTTTCGTGACTGCAGGGATTCATCTTCTTGGTTCTTTCGGAAAAGTCACGTAGAATGGAAATAATAAAATAATAAAAATAAAACATAATAAAATAATTCTCACGACGTTTCGGCCACAACGCAAGCAGCCTTCCTCAGGTGAAGACCAGGTCTGTCGGGGAGACAGCGTGGTACTGTTTCATTCAGACGCTGTCTCCCCGACAGACCTGGTCTTCACCTGAGGACGGCTGCTTGCATTGTGGCCGAAACGTCGTGAGAATTATCTTGTAATGTTTAATTTTATTATTTTATTATTTCCATTCTACGTAACTTTACCGAAAGAACCAAGAAGGTGAAGGAGACATAACGTCTGCTCATTTAACTAACTTCTGAGCACGAGAATGCCTGCAGAAAAAATGTACATTGACAGTTCGAGTTCTGCACAGATATGTTGTACTTCAAATGAACATTTTCTACAGCCATATTTTGTGCTGTTGTCCCCCCCCCACCGCCCCCGCACATCCGATTCACACGGTTGGCTACATACGGTGCGAAATAAGTTCAACATACGTACATAAACAAACCTAGTTGGTGTTGCTCTGTTCTGTCCTTTCGAGTCACCTTCCTGCCCACCAAGGAGACCTCACACACCAGGGCCCAATCACTTGCACTACACAAATGGACTGATTATAATTGCGATGGAAATGAGGCAAACAACAGGGACCGGCACATTTCTCAAAAGCCAACTAAACACCTGCAGAAAACAAATTGTTCGCATTTGCAACAGAAATAGTTTTCTGCTTCGTGTCAGGTTAACTACATTTTAGGCCAAGGTTATGGATTGCACGCTGTCGTATTTTTCGAGGTTGGTAGCCTCTGGAATACTTGATTATAATGATATGTGAACAGACTTATAATAAAGCAGCAGTATTATATATTTGGGCTGTGCAGTTCTGGGGTCATTTTGGGATCTGCGGAACCTCGTGGGGACAGGTGATATGATCAGGGTGGTCAGTATCACTGGGGTGGGTGCTGTGCTTTGTAATGGTAGTTTTTTGTTTCTTTGAACCTATCTACGTGACTTTACCAAAGGACCCAAATAATATGAATTCCTGCAGTCAGGAGATGCCAGAGAGCTCTTTGCCTCAAATTAACCTCCCGAAATGAGTAATTTACTTAAACCTAATGGAAGGCACCGTTTCTTTGACACATTTCTACGAGACTGAACGGCACTTTAAAGAATGGAGATGTAACTTTTTTTTTAATACCCTGGGAAACTAGTTGAGTGCATTCAAACCGAATTGCTCTTTACAAAGTGTCTCTTAAAACGAAAATGGCTTGATGCAATACAAATGTGCCTTTCCCTGTATCTGGATCAAGGTTATACATTTCTATGGGCTCGACTGGTTACGTTTTAATGTCCACCAATGTTTCCCAAGGCCCTGCACAAATTGGATGAGTGTTACACTTACTTCTTGATGGGGGATGGCAAGGAAAGATGGACCGGCTGTACACGGTGTGCACTTAAAATTGTTCCACTTGTTTTATTTACTCAATAAAACAAAGATGACTCTCTCGTAAAGGTGTCAACTGCAAGCCAGTATGCCGCCCCCGTAAAGATGTTAAATAAAATATTAATGTAGCTCCTGTTAAGCAAACTAAAGTTTTACGACGTTTAACAGGTGCTTTGTATCAAGGATAGAAAAAAAAACGTGATTTGATAACACCGACTTGAGATTGTAACGTGGTATACACAGTTTATATAAAAAACAAATGCATCTAGCTTGCCCGTTTGACCTTATATTAAAACCCTATCATATTGCGAATACTTAATTCGTGTTGAAAAGCCAAGCTTCATAGCCCAGTTTTTATTTAAATGTTATTGACCTTGACCATCATCAAAATTGTCCTTCCGATTCCTTCCCGCGCACCTGCGATCAGCACGATCTGGCGACGAAAAAAGTTCAACGTACATACATATAGAGCGGCAGCTGTGCCCTGCTCGCCATGAAATGAAGTCCTGCCAACAGAGTTGCCACAATTCATGGTCCAGTGCTACAACGATCCATCTCACTCCCGCTCACGAGATAATTTCATCACTCCGTCTCCACAGTGGTTGACCCTCTCGGTTCTCCGATTACTTCGGTGGCGAGATGTCACCTACCTCACCTGGTATGCAGGAGGTCGCGGGTTCGTTCCTGACCCCGACGCCTGCTGTATATTTGGAGTTTGCGTGTCTCTGTCCCTGTGGTTTGTGTGGATTTTTCTCATGGTCCTCCGGTTTTGTTCCCTCCGCATTTATAAACACGCCTTTAGAGCATTTGGCTACAATACATGTCCACGTGATAAGGCACTTTGTTGAGCTATCATTTGTGGCCAGGTCGCTTCTGAAAAAAAGAGCTATATAGCTCAGTGGGCCTTGCCTGGTAAAATAAAAACCAGTTTTTTAGTTTTTACTTCCACTGACTGCAATTCAATCATCATAAGCTGTTTTGTCTTATCAGCTGTCATCCATCGCTAAGAGTGGACATGGCCTGCCCCAAGCCCAAGTACTTTCCTTACGAGTCAATATGATGTCTCCAATTAGCATCCAGTCCATCTCCTCCTCTCTCTGCGTCTCATTCCAATGATGCACCCATTCATGCTTTTTTGCACACTTTTCAGCTCTGCGTTCCAGTTTATTCGACCAGTGTCCATGTTTTCTATCCTTATTTCAGAGCCGGTGATACCCACTGAATTAAACATTCTTCTTCAGTCTCACTGGTTTGTTGATTTATATGATCAAGTTCAGTTTCTCAAAAGCACTCCGGCCTACTCTGTCTTGCATCATCATCTCTCTCGCATATTTTGATCCCAGTCTGCCATCAATAATTGCCCGAGGTGTGCATGTTTTTCAGTCATGGTCCTCCAAAAAAATCAATAGATTTTTTAGCACAATTTTCTTATTCCAATGGCATCATAGTTGCATGTTATACCACACTGTATATATGCAAACACTTACAATTTATAATCCTTCGCATGTCTTCTATAAGTCATCCTTTTTGTGCGTGTCCATTATAAAATATAATTATGATTTTATTTGGCTATTACCCAGTAAAACAGAGGAAAATGGATCGTATAATAAACACCACTCACAATACATACTACATATATACGCACAATTTGCATATATATAATGGATAACAAGGTTGTAACCAAGCGTGGAAATGCATGGCAGAGATGGCTGGGCAACTGTACATGTGTTTCTACCGCTGCGGAATTTTCCGTTGTACAAATTGTGCTGCAATTCAACTTTAAGTGGGGCGTTCGTGCATAAAAGTCGAGTGACGTACGAGCGGATCTCGGCGAGCGGAGTGTCTGCGACCGCGGCGCTCGATACAAAACGCGCTTCACATCCAATTTGCGAATGCGCGTTTCACTGGTGCAATTTTTACCGCCGGCAATCAAGAGATATCTTCAATCTGCGTCGCTTGATCTACGTAGGCATTGCTGAAAAATGAGACACGAGCGCGAGCAAACGAGGTGCCTAGTAGCTGAGCGTGACTTGGTGAATTGAAAGGCTTTTTAGCATTGCTCAAGCTTCCGTAAAGCGATTGTTTTTCGGAGTTACTAGATAATTCGCGAAGCAAAAGTTACGACCGGACACTGCGGTGCGATTAAATGCAGCGCTCTCACTGTGTGTGCGAGCAGACGCAGCTTAAATGCATTGCCTGTACTTTTCTAGACTTCCTTAATCCACAGACAAATGGGCAGGAACCGTTGCATATAATTGGCTTCATTGGAAAGGCAATACACAGTAAATGATCTGAACCAAATACCCATTCACTTTTATTCAAATGGGTTTACACGGAAATATTACTTGTTGTTGAATAAAACATCATCATAGTTATCAATTTCCATCCATTGAGAGGGTTACATAGGTTATTTGCACAAATTCGCATGGACAATATCACTGCCTTGCTCTTATCTAATACAGCAATGGAGGCAAACGGCGTGCAATGGGATTGTATTAAAGGTGGCGCTGCTCATTTCCACATTAGCTAACCACACAATTTAGACAGATGTATGAAGTTACGGTTAAAACTGTTGCACGTTATATAAGTTTCTCGCAATTACCTGGGTGCCATTTAAGATGAAGATAGAATAACCTAGTGGACAAGGTTCTGGGATAATTGCGACTAACTGATTCAGTACATGATACAATTTTTTAAAAATAATTATTCTTACGCGTGCTTGCCCAGGTCAGCCTCACGGAGTCTCAAGACTTTTTTCAGGGGAGTCCGGCCTCAGTAGTCGGGCAACTCGATTGCTACGTGCAATCCCATTTGAGTAGTTTGTGAGTGGCGTTTTAAAATTTGCCAAGTT
Source organism: Lethenteron reissneri (assembly GCF_015708825.2). Classification (NCBI taxonomy): domain Eukaryota; kingdom Metazoa; phylum Chordata; class Hyperoartia; order Petromyzontiformes; family Petromyzontidae; genus Lethenteron; species Lethenteron reissneri. The sequence goes on along the minus strand of NC_083793.1, from coordinate 3,084,436 downwards.
CAGAGCATGATGCCGGCACACACAGCGGCCAATTCCTTTGCGAATGACATCGGGGCATCTTTATTGTCCACTACGAATTGGACGGCACGCTCACATTCACATGTTTTTTTAAGCGTTTTTATTTGTATGGTTGATCTACCAGCCGTGACCGCCTGATTACCAACATGAACCTCTGCAGCAAACAGCGAAAGTGCAACTGCACGACCATGTCCCCGCCCAAATATAGCAGTCAAACGTGTCACGTTGTATCTTCGAACAATGAAGGCGGCACACCCCACCATTGGTATCTTTGACCTCGAAGCGAATGTCCCACATTCCTACGGCAGGATATAATCTATTTAAAAAGAAAAACAACCTTTGACACCAGATCAATGATGGCTTGAAATTACAATGGAAATGGATTTGAACTTGTGACCTTTTGATCGTGAGTCAATTGTTATCACTCTTGATTTAATTGTTATCACGTTCTGCATTGCTTGAGCTCGGCTCCACGCCTCCAGAAATGCGTCTTATAAATTGCATCATTGTTACGTAAAATGTATCGTGCATCGCATTATTTGTGCCGCAGTTACCTCCTCGTCCATTTGGGCTTCACCAAAGAGACAGTGTAATTTTAACACAGCGGTGAATTGCATTATGCCTCCACATCACCCGCGATCTCGAGATTGCGATGCCAGGAAACATTTTGCTGACTTTGACATTCATCAGCGTGGAGGACGGTCACCAATTTTCGTAGTAAATATGCTTAAAAGTCGACCTTGCTGCTTGTCACATCTTTTGAAGTCTCACTTGGCAGCTTTGGCACCTTGAGTTAGTGCCATGTCAAGCACTGAAGAACATGGGACATGCAGTATATTAGCCAAAAGGAAGTTTGGCTAAAACCATACAATGTTCGTGACTTTACAAACTAAAAATGCCGCCAGTGAAGTGAAACTGCGTAACGGCAGTCTGGTTTTTAACCCCCGGGAATTCTACCCTGATCTGAATGAAGAATTACAGCATTGAATGGATAGCTAAGATATCTGTAGTGTCAAAGTCGGACTGCCGAGTCAGTACCAGAGGGATGGTTGGTTCAAGTCCTGTGTTTCTTTGAAATGAAAAATTACAGCAGTCAATGGACAACTCGAATTGCTGTAGTGTCAAAGTCGGACTGCCGAGTCAGTACCAGAGGGATGGTTGGTTCAAGTCCTGTGTTTCTTTGAAATGAAAAATTACAGCAGTCAATGGACAACTCGAATTGCTGTAGTGTCAAAGTCGGACTGCCGAGTCGGTACCAGAGCGATTGCTGGTTCAGCTCCCGTGTTGCTTTGCTGAGCTACGTCTAAGGAAATCCATGGTCTCAAGCCCTGCATTGCTTCTCGATAAACATCGTCACGTGCAGCCGGTGTGATTAGTTTAAGCGCGGTCACCCTCCTTGGTGGCAAAAATAAAAAAAAATCCATCTCCTCCAATTGATTCTTGCAAATGTACATCCGAGTAAAAACATGAAACGGTACATTTTTACCAAACATCAAAAGGAGCAGCGTCTTCGTCGCGTGTGTATGTGTGTGTGTATGTGTGGGATGTAGGGAGCGGTAGCGCGCTGCGCTATGAACCTGGCATCCTGGGTTCGATTCCAGTGACGATTATCTGAACCGGTCCTGGGCCTCCCCTAGGTCGACTCAGCCTCAAATGAGTACCTGGTGCGGCGTGTAAACATCGCCACTGGGGAGACAAAGGCGGTCGGGCGTGGTGCTGGTCACCCACCCCCTTGTATACCGTTCCGGCCTTCATAGGTGCTCGCCAACAGCACTTGCCTCCACAGTCTGTTAAGGCTATACGGGGGTTCTTATGTGTGTGTGTGTGCGGCAGGTTAAGTAAGACAAGTGGCCTCATCTATTTTTACAGTTTCTGTCAACGGTAAAGTTGAACGTGGCCACGTCGATCGTTGTTTGCGAGGATGGCTTATTCTCTTTCGTTTGTCGTGTTTGCTCTCGAAAGAAAATCAGTAGGAGAGTGCTCTCCTCCAACGCACAAATCCGTCAAAGATCATCAATGAGCAAAGTCCTATCTTGTCAATTTGTTTATGTTCACCCCTTATTCAGTCGGTGTTATGTTGCTGTAACAGATTCGTGCTTGTGTCAGCTGACCAGAGGCGGATTGGGAAACTCCCCGAGGGAGGAGGGGCAGGTCCCAAAACTGCAAACCTTTTAAATAGGGCTCTACGTTCCTACAAAAAATGTCCTTCCCCCGCACCTCGGATTAGCACGGTTGGCTACGTTCGGTACGAAATAATTGCATAGACCAGTAACATAATTGCATAGACCAGTAACATGCAACAAAGGCAAACTTACCAGCGTATCACTGAAATAATGCAGTGTAATTTTCTCAAAGGGCCCACATCACATTTCGTCTTCTTTTAAAGGTCAATATAACATTTTGTGGGGTCTCCAGTGGGGTGTAGGGGGGGTGTCAGGTGTAAAGCCCCCCCACCCACCCCCAACTCTCCCCCCCACCCGCTTTGTATCCAACACTACGGAAAACCACCGTCGCTCACTTTGTAACGCCGTGGCGTGCGTATCCCTCCAGGACAACTGCCGGGCGGTGAAGGCCTACGTGGACGACATCCTTGGGCCGTACCTCATCAACGTGACTGCCGCCGCCAAGCTGTGCAGCGAGGCCCTGTGCGAGGCTCACGGGCGCTGCGTGCGGAAGCACCCGTCCTCCACGGCCCACCTCCACCTGAACCCGGCGAGCTTTCGGATCGCGCCCCCAGAGGCCTCCGCCGACCGCCGCCGCGGGAGATGGCAGGACCGGGTGGTCGGCCGATTGCACCGCAGCGACGTACGTGCCATGAAGGAGGCGTTCCGGTGCCAGTGCTACGCGGGGTGGGAGGGGGCTCGCTGCGAGCTGCCCATGGGTCGAAAGAGAATGAGCGCCTGCCACGTGGCCCTGCACAACTGCTGGGTGGTGGGACTGCTGCTGTTTCTTTTCCTCGCAATGTAGGTCGCTCGCTCGCCCGCCCGCCCGCCCGCCGTGTCGCGATGCACTCAGTTTACACGGGCGTGCCCCGCAACGAGTGCGGGTGTGTGTGAGTCCTCCACACCTATAATACTATAAATACGTAAAGTAAAAGGTACAACGGTGCGGTCTGCAATTGTGTAATCGCGCAACTGCTCGTGGAAGGGTCTCCACCGCAGGGAGCCCTAACGGGTGTTTTGGCCAACTCTTCCACAATGACCGGATGTCTTGGAAGAGGTGGAAGTGCCCACACTTTAGCCTACCACGCTGCTGAATGACCAGTTGTGTCAATCCTCGGCTAAACTGCTGGGTGGGAGATTTCATAAACCTGCTGCGCCGGGAGATCAAACCAGAGACGTCCGGATTGCATGTCCGGTGTGCTAACCGTTACACCACAGCACATCATGCAAGTGAAGTACTTGAATGTGTATTTAACGAAAAAGCAATCTGAAGGGAACGTTTACATCTGCAGTATTTTCACTCGCCACAGCTTTCAACTATCTTGACACAAGAGACAATGTATATTAACAGGCCAATCTGTGACTTGTTGAGGCCAGAGGCACGGTGCATATAATTAAATTCATCTTTATATGTGTTAACAGCTCTCAATATCATGCTATTGGGTACTGATATATAAACATTATGATGCCTGCGTGCAGATGTGTAGCATTTCATATTGAATATAAATGTGTACTAACTTGTATAAATATTACAATTTAGCTGTAAGTGTATAATCATAGACACAAATATTGGTGAAAAGATTGTGGGAATTATTGACACTTTTATAAATGTAGATTGCAATATGTATTATAATCCTAATAGAAATTGCCTGCTTTCAATGATGTGTGAAACATGTTTTTTTTCTAGTTTGCCATTATAAGAATAAAGTTTGTGAACATTTGATGCGGTAAAATATTTTTGGTTTTTTATTGTGTCGAACTTTGGAGGCCAAAGGTCAAAGTTGAGAGGTCAACACAGCCAATGCTTGTTCTATCTGCCAGATCCTAAAGTTATTAATGGATACCAATAATATTTGATAAATAATGCTTGCATTTATATTGCCCCCACAATGCAATACAACATCTCAATTGACGCATTACCTTCAAGAATTGTGGCCAATTGCATTACACACCTGAACATTTTTTTCTCAACTTATACAGCTTTGAATGATGAACTTAAGAAAAATGTACGCTTAAATTGTTTATGCAATCGGCCGCTGCTCATAAAGTATACTTACGTCTAACTTTAGGTCTTGGTTCTAAACATTTTCAGATATTATAACCAAACATAATGGGCCATTATATCAGAGTAATGGTACATTCTCATTACAATGTGGCTATTTAATATGGAGATGTTTACTACATTAGTCATGGTTAATAAATGAGAAGTAGCTATTCCCCTGGGGGAGGAGTGTTGGCATAGTAATTAGTGCACTACATTATGGGACATGGTAATCGAACTTAAATTCCTGGCCATGGCTAACATCAGTGGAGTGTGATATCTGAACCAGTTTGGGCATCCCCAAGGTCAGTTCAGCCTTACATGAGTAACTGGTATGGTGTGCAAACATCAGCAATGGGGAGATAAAGGCACCTACTCCATCCCTTCATCAACCCATACTGTCCAGCATTAGTTATGTATATTTATTTTTTATTTTCACCTACGTGACTTTACCGAAAGAACCAAAGAATATGGATCCTTGCAGTCACGAAAAATTCAAATATAGAATAGTTATATATAGTCAAACATGAATGTATGTTGAACTTCTTTCGCACCATACGTAGCCAACCACGCCAATCGGAGGTGTGGGGAAAGGACAACAACAAAAAACATCCCCAAAGGAATGGGGGAGGGGGGCCTTCACCCACAAGTGTATCTTCAGAAGGAAGTATTAAATTATGACATCGGGGCTTTCTAGAACTCTCTCTAGTGGAGGCCCTTCTGTCAGTAGTGGGGGTGAGCAAGTAATCGCGGGGCTGCGCCGAGACACATTTTTAAATCCTTTATATTAAGTTCGCGTGCTTGCGTGCTTGCTTGCTTAGAACCGTGCAAACCTTTCGGTCGTTTTTTAACCCACTTCCCGTGATCCAATCGAGCTGACATTTTGCACACAGACTCGTTGTGCGTGACAATTAATGTTCGTGAAAAAAATTTCCAAAATTTTACACTGTTTAGGGAAAGCGAATTAAATATTTAATTACCAATTGTTTAATACTGGCAGACAATCATCTGACCCATAGGTGGCAGCCATCTCAAGCCAGAGGACGAGAGGACTCTAGCCGCCACGCATATAAAGGATTTAGAGTGAAAAACTTTGTTTTTACGGGTTATACTTATATTATCCTAGGGCCCAGCCAAGTCATGCTGAGAGCACCCAGATATGGCGAATTTTCTTACGTGAAACAGGCAGTGCTCGATTTACTGGTGCCCTCGGAAATCGGGAGGGTGGTGTGGTTGGTGGTGGGTGGGGGGTGAGTATTTCATCCCTGAAACACATTTTTAGTGTACTTTCTCACACAGTATGTCCTGCCCGAGGCAAGCACCTAGCCCTAATGCCACGACTGACGTAAATCTGTAATGTTAAACAAATTACTTGGCGATGCTGCATTGGCAGTGGAGCACAAACACAATTATAAAAAAATAACCCGACACATTTGTCAATAACGCTCGTGGACTGGAAAAATATATATATAATGGGTGGTGTTTTTGGCCAGTGGTTGTTCTTCATGGCATGTTTTTGCTATTCGTGTGCTGTGAAGAAGGGTCATTGTTGGAAACATCGGCCATCATTGTTTTCTTTGAAGGCCACCGAGTGTTATTGACAAATGTGTCGGGAGTTTTTTTTGTTAAATTTACCATGCGGTCACCTCAGTAAGGTTTCAGAATTAACAAATAACAGCTCTAATAACTAATCTATGGTCAACACTCAGTAATGCAAAAGTTAATTCTAATTAAAATAAAACCGAGCCATGCAATGTGATGATTCGTGCCAAGTGACACACTTTATGGATGTTTTTCATTGCACAAAATGAAAATACTCTCTTCACAGTGATTATCATAGGTCATAGTTCAATAAAGAAAACATCAATATTAACGTAATTTCTTCGTCGCAAATCACGTGCACAAAACAGACGACAATCACTCCGGAGGAAAATGAACAACATTTTCAAGGATGATGATAACATCGTGGAAGTAAGATTGATGACATCTGTAAGGCATTATAGACGATGGCGCCAAGAAAGTGGGCTGCTTTAGTCCACACAATAAATGAAAAACTTGACATTGTTCATTGTGACAATGAATGTGAGGTGACTGGGTTGTCCACAGAGCTAATTGATGTTAGAACACTCAGCTGGCAATGTCTGTACCACGACGATTATATTAAAGGGCTTCTTTTTACTTAACATTTTCGTTTCTAGCTCATGAGGGTGTCCCGTATGTTATTTGTTCAGGCTTCATTCCCCAACACGTTGTGATTTTACACTTTTCACGTTTTAAGCTCCACAAGAACATTTCTCTATTTCATAACATGGTAACGATGATGACATGGCCCCCATCCGACGGCTCAAACAACTGTGAGATATGAGAAGAATATCTTACAATATTAAAACAGGTGAAAACGGAATGTGAATGTATTGGTATCAGGACCGGATTAAGATGGATGGGCCGATGACTTAATAGGAGGGACGGGCCTACATGGATTTCAAAACATTGTCTAGAAGTCATCAAACATTTATTCACCTATGTAAAATTCATAAATGTATTCGAATCAACGTAATTTCTTCAAACATAAATCACTCGCTTCACTCAATTTCTTCAAATGTATTTGTTTCCTTCTAACTTTGGCTGTGAAGCCGTCATGAATGAATGCTGTCATCGTAATTCAAAGACAAAAGACATTCCGATAGCGCTGCTAACGTTGTTCAGCTGTTGCTTCAACATGGATGGAGGGCCTACAAACATATGATGGCCTAAGGCATTATTTGGCTATGGGTTAATCCATAAGAGGTTTTTGGGTTACATCGCGTAAATATAAATTGTATCATGAAACCCGCCACCACCCGATACATCCAATTAGTAAAGTTTGTCACGTAAGCAAAATATGACAATTCGTTACTAGTACAGCAGACCTGTGTGCTGGAGAGTAAACCCACAATATTTACAATTAGAGTCCGACGTTTCGCCAGTAATTACAACTAGCATCATCAGGCTTCAGCCAGAGTTGGTCGCGGAAGCCTGCGTGTTAAACTGGGTTAATCTGGCCGTGACTGTATTGGTGCATTACACATTTGATAAAAGCAAGACTTTTTCCCGGGAAGACTTACTGATTTTCCAGGACAGCTAAACCCAAAAAGAGAACTATCTTGGGAAAAAAATAAAACAGGTGGCAACCCAAGATAAAGATGATAATCATATGACACAAACACAACAACACCACAATTGTAACATAATCACAGATAACAAGATTATGTAAACAACAACAAAAAAAACCAGAACCTAGATAAAAAGATCAAATCTTGGGGATGGGAGTGGCTGCCATGGCGATGCTCTCGAACGCGCACTCGTCGGTGCCACGACGGATCCTGAAATATCCGCCCTCTCCCCAGCCCTCGCCCCAGCTGTTCTTGACGATCCAGAAGGGCTCGCCGGCGTCCGTGCCGTACCCCACCAGCAGCACGGCGTGGTTGGTCTCCTCGAAGGGGTTGAACTGATCGTGCAGGCCCGTGTGGTGGTAAATGCCACCCTGGTAGGCCATGAAGTCGTTGTACACCTGGAAGCCGATGGCCAGGGGCCCGTTCTCCACCAGCTCGAGACGCATGAGCTCCTCGCTGCAGGCGCCGTAGAACCCGCCCACGTAGTGGTAGTGAGCGGTGTAGTAGCGCAGGCAGCTAGGGTCCTTGGGGAGGCACTTGCTGTCCTGGCCGATGTACGGGTAGCAGCTCTCCTCGATGACGCCGAAGTCTTGCGCGAACTTGCCCGCGATCAGGTACGGGAACCCGCCGTCGCAGCCTGGGAGAGCGCGCGCGACATAAGGGTGTCAGCGAATCGTCATAATTATCATGCCATATAACGATATATAACTATAGGTTTTACCCTTCATGGCAATAAAACAGGTGTTAAGATGTTAAAACCACCAATCAGAATCGCTATTCAAGGAATCCCGTCTGCATTCACCACACGTCGTGCTTGTGGTGAACATGCAAACAAAAAACATGCTCTAATAATATATGATGCATTGTCTTTGAAACCGATTGGTCCACACCAGAGACAGCTTTCGTTTGAGCCGAGTCTCAAACAGTGTTAGACCAGAGTACGCCAAAAGGCGAACGGCACAAGGACAATGCCACTATCAAGGCATTTATATTATGCCGTAATGAGAATTGAGAAAAGTCAGCTGTATGTATGTTGAACTTCTTTCGCACCGTACGTAGCCAACCGCGCTCATCGGAGGCTTGTCATGCCAAGGAATAATAGGTGATGATCAAAACCAATCATGGATTGTCAGCCGAGGAATGGAACACGTCAGGGGTCCGTCAACTGTGGAGATGGAGCGAAGTACAGGTGCTAGGTGGATTGTTACATTGCAGGACCGTGAGAGGTGGCAGCAGCTTGGGGAGGCCTTCATCCAGCAGTGGATTGGCCATGGCTTATGATGATGATGAATATTGCATCGAAAGGCTTTCCAAAGATGATGATGACAATGTTGGTGATGATAATTGTACAGGCTTTGATGATGAGAGCGTTATGTTGTTATTGTTGATGGTGGTGATACAGATGACAATGAGGGGGTAGGTGGCCAGCACCACACCCCACCGCATTTGTCTCCCCAGTGGCGATGTTTACACACTGCACCAGGTACTCATTTGAGGCTGACTCGACCGAGAGGAGGCCCAGGACCGGTTCGGATAATCGTCACCAGTGCTAGCCGCCCGGTTCGTAGCGCCGTGCTAAACCACTACACCACCGCTCCCCTGACCCACACACACACACAAATATCCATCCCGTTCACCCATCTTTTTTTTCCCTGCACCTCCGATGATCACGGCTGGTTACGTACGGTGCAAAAAACGTTCAACACACGTACATTCACATGCATCTATCCATATACCCATGCATTCAAACAGACGGGGTTAGCCCCACAGAGAGGACACGTGGGAGACCCTCCACCTTGCGAGTAGGGGCTGCACGAGACGATGTGCTGGGGGCTGAACACGGGCTGCTGCGTGTTGTTGCTGAGGATGCGAACGCGAGCCTCCAGCATGGCCATGGAGGCGAAGGAGTAGCAGCTCCCACAGCCGCCTGTTCGCACGGAGCACAGCGTGCAACACGTTACACATCACAGGTCCGCCGTCATAGCCTTCATCAGACTGCTGGGGCAAGTGCTGTTAGCGAGCACCCGATGAAGGCTGGCACGGCACACGAGGTGGGGTGTGGACAACACCACGCCCGGCTGCCTTTGTCTCCCCGCGTGCTGGTGTTTACACACTATAGCAGGCACTCATTTTAGGCTGAGTCGATCTAGGAGATGCCAACTGTTATCGGTCGTGAGCGGGAATCGAACTCGGGTCTCCGGAATCGGTAGCGAAGGTCGTTAACCATTAAACTAGAACTCCCTGCTCTATATATTCACACATACATACAGATATACATATATATACAAGGCAGGAATGGGTTAACCATGCAACCTTGTGAATACTCTGTGTGAGAGTTACAGATATATGTCAGGTTAAGTTCCCCCCCGTGCTCAAATTAATGTTGTGCAGTGCCCATCCGTGTAGTTTTGAGGACATTCTCATAGAAGGGACAATATTCATTTGATGACCGCTGAAGCCTTCCCACCCAATCGTAGCAGAATTAGCATGTGTACTCTATAGGCATGTATGGATGCATCAATTAAATAGCTGAAATAGATTTCTTAGGCTCACGATGTATGTAGTGCGAGATGCGTGTGAGAATGTTTCATTTTTGATGTATCAAAATAGTATGCTCACGCTACAATTACACCAATGGAGTAAACCACCAATTTGCAAGAGATGTAAAACAACGGGGAACACGAACGAGGCAGTAAAAAATGGAGACGAAAACCCTTGAATCGTTTCAAGATCACGAATCGTGAAAATGTAACTTAATACTGGGCTGGCTGATTTTTTTTTTACTGGCACCAGATGGGCAGCTGAGCTGGCCAGGGCCAGGATTTGAACTTATGCTTCTCTAATTGGGCACCTGTTGGTCTGCCATCTGAGTAACATCCAAAGCTAAAACATACTAGAGCACTTTTCATTCCAAACTTGCTATATTAATGTCCTTGCATTAACATTCATTACTAATTGCTGAATATGCAATGGTTACCAAAAGTAAGAACTTTTTTTTCCAAAAAACACCTCTCCTTTTTAGCCATATAATGAAAACTCCTATATCATAAACACCCTTTAAAGATGCTCGTGTTTTTTTTACGTAGCATAATTTCCCCAATTACGTGTGGTCTCGTGGCTGTTTAAAATATTAACCTCATTTCACACCACGCAAAAAAAAAAATCTGCTTTCATGTCCTATAGTCATGAATTGTACCAGTGGGGAAATAACCTATTTAAAATATCCTTGCCCATCTCTTCATTATACATACTGTACCTATCATTTTAAAGGCCATTACTGTTATTATAAAACCGATATCGACTATACCGTTGTAACAATAAATATAACAATAGCACATAAGCCCTATTCCGCAGGGTCATATCACCGATACATTAACCTATGATTGCTTCAAGGGTTTATGGCGCATTATATTGGCCTCACTGCTGTGATGCTGCATATCATTTGAAAAGCAAAATTCCGGAGGAAAAAAAACATAATCCTGCAATGACAACACAATTACAGGGAAGCTTCACTTTATGCCTCTCCTTTTCTCTCTCTGGCTTAAGGTCGCTGTGCTCCAAGAGCTACGTCAACATTCTTATTTCATTTCTAGCTCGTCCTTATTTTAAAGCCCAGGGGGCGAGATCGTTATTTGTTGGAGCAAGAGCTCAATAAAAAATGCACACGCACGTTTGTGCGGTGCGATGTGCGCGTGGATTGTTGACGCTACGTTTTGTCATCGTAATAATTCAACGTCGCGTCATTCACGCAAATTGCATCTCGAAACGTCGACTTATTGAACCACAGACGAGCGGTGAGACAACCAGAACCGGTGCCAGATTAGCAGGAGGTATTCACGATGGAACCTAATGTCGTCGTATCATTATGGTGCACTTTAACCCACATTGGAACACATTTATCTTTATCGCAGTCATGTGGACCTGGGTTTATGACGAGTTTTCAAACTGTTTAAATTGATGGGTGGTCAGTACAACGACATTTTTAATATGTCCATAAATCAAAAAACGTACCTGTGCCGCTTTTAATATAAGTAGATGAAGCCTAATTTCCATTAATTTTATGATTTACAATGTCCTTCGATGGCTCGAGAGAAATGGGCTGTTTTTGATTATGCCCACCCCCAAAAGAAACATTTGATATAAACAAATGACATTACGACACGTGCTGTTGATGCGGTCATGATCACGTGTAATAAACAAATGTGTTATCAGTATCTATATTCTTTAAAAGATAAAGGTACAGCCCTGCAATGTCTTGTTCATCCCACTGCTCGTGCATGGCCCTCACACTAGCAGGAGACCTCGAACACCTCCCTACGAGTGGTCCGCTATCACATTCTAGCCAGATGTCCCTGCAGACGAGGGAGTACCCACGCTTTACCCCACCACACGCCACCTGCTGATCGACGGACTGTGATGCACCGATTTTTTTTTTTGCTGCTGGGTTGGCAGAGATGGGGGGATTAGGAAACGTGACCCTTTTTTTTTGTTCCAACTGCCTCTGGATTCCACGTGCAGTGCGGTAACCATTATCCACAATACGAACCGACTACCGGCGGCAGCCTAATGAAGCTAGTTGTAATTACTGGCGAAACGTCGTACTCAGATTGTCAATGTTGTGGCTTGGCTCTCCAACACACCGGTGCGCTGTACTAGTGACGAATTGACCACGTTCTGTTTACGTGACAACCCTTACTAGTTGGCTGTGTCGGGTGGTGGCGGGTTTAACGACACGTTTATATATTTACGCGATCTAACCCAAAAAATATATATTATGGATGATATTGGTCGCCAAAGCCTACGTGTTAAACTGGTAACCATTACGCACCGAGACATCATCCCCCGTATATATTATCGGTCTTTTTGAATTATTGCCCGTCTCTTTTCCCAATCGTAGGCCAATTGTGCTATTGGCGTGACGTCTGCAGACGAAATACCCACCGAGATATCTCACAAATCCGCTGCATCACGTTGCTTTGGAGCACCCCCGCCGAAGGAAAATTTCACTGAACTACTTCTTGAGATTCCTCCCGGTGACCTCTTTTCCACGCGAGGGCACCGCAAGCTTTCTCCTCGTGCTCCGCTAAGGGGGCAATGCTCGTTGCGCGACAGTTTCACTGATAAATTTTCACTTAAAAAAAAATATATTTTAGCCATATTCAGCGAGAAAATATCCTTCCTTTGTGCTGTCATTGGCGAGCGAGAAGAGCCTGTCAACTCACTGGGCTTGGGAACCTGTATTATTAGGTTTTTTCGGTAAAGTCACGTAGGTAAAAAATACTTGAAACAGCAATCGTGCTGTGACGGTTCCACCTGAAGATGGAAGCTTGTGTTGCCTCCGAAACGTCGTGATTTTTATTTTTATTTTTACTTTTATTAATTTTAATTTTTTACCTACGTGACTTTACCGAAAAAACCTAAGAATATGAATCCTTGCAGTCACGAAAGCTTCAAATCTTGGGAACCTGGTTTAATTATGGTTGGTGACCTGGATTTAAACGCAGAATCACGGGGGTCCCAGTTCAATGCTTTAACCTCTGAGCCACGTGACCACTTCAAGTATTCCATCTTTAGCTACCTTCAATTGAGTGCAACGAATATATAACCCAGACAACATTCCCTCCCTAAACTGCATGTTGTCAGATTCTAATGTTACAAGCACTTTAAAGGTGCCGTTTCAGAAGTATAATTGTAGTTTCAGACGTATAATTCCGTACTCGGTTCGTAACGGACCTTCTATTACTCGTGAGCACTGTGAAAAGATACTTTTCATATTTGATGCCTAGGTAAGAGTTTAACCTCAGCATTAATATTCATCAGCCTTAAATTACGAATGAAAACAATAATGGCCAACTTCATAGTATCCCGGTGATACCGGGATAACACGGTTGTTAAACAGTTAATAGGCAGGTAAAATAATTATTATTCACGTGAACATGTGAGGAGTATAGTTGCGATATGGATAATGCCGACGAAATTGCTTCATGTTGTAGATTACATAGCCCGTCTAGTGGTGTTGACCTTAGCCTAGGGACCATGATTTGACAGGTCACTCCCATATGTCAGACCCTTAATAATGCATTGCTTCTCAGGTGCACAATAAATGCACCGTTGTCACAATGGAATTTAACCCCTGCTGCCCATTCCGAAAACACAATGTTTATCTACGTAAATATGAGTGACACATCCTGGAATAAAAAAAAAAAAACAATTGTGCTTCTATATTGTTTCCCTCTCTCTCAAAAATGTGGCCATTTACACCCACGCGTCTGTGGGTGTGATTTGCTCATACAATCCGCCAGAGGGTGGATCAGGCATTGCTGTTCCATAGCATGCATTGCTGTTCTATATTAGCTGAAAGGTGAAGGCGCATTTATCTGCAATTGCATGCCCAAGCCACTTGTAGTGGAAAGACCTAGGGGGTATCTGCCCAGACATCTTGGAAGACGTGGGAGTGACCACCTTTGACCCCATCGACCGAGACCTGTCAATCGACTGCAGTGTTATCCATCTCTGTGGCTGGATGGACCAATGGACTAGAGGAGGAGGTCGTGGAACGGAGAGGCATGAGGGTGGATCGTCAGAAACGGGCGATCCGTGAATGCGAAATGTTGGAGGACTCTTGCCATAAGTCCACGGGCCCAGCAAGTTGTTCACCTCCACCGATCTGCCCCAAACGGCCTCCTAGCGAAGCCGGTCGTTCTTTCTCCGCGGCCTTTCCCGATCGTTCGGAACTCACTCAACTCCACCCCTCGCACCGTACCGCGCCACGTGTCGCCGTCGACCTTTCTATCGATAATCTATTCTGCCACGCCCGTGCGTGTCCGTTTGAAGACTCACGTGTGGGAATCCGCGCTCCCGCGGTCCTCACAGCCGGGTGGTGCAATCAGCACGATTCCCCCCCCGCCCCCCTAAATACAGCAACACGAGGCTCTAGGACGTAGTCCGTGCAGTATATACGCCCACCTGTACCTCCCCGCAACCCCCCTTTTTATTTCCCTACGATTTGTACTCTGTACCGAGCTGGTGTTGAGCTGTACTACAAAAAAATAAGTTCAATACGTGGGCGTTACGTGCGTATGTATGTACGCCGAACTTCTTTCGCACCGCACGTAGCCAAGCGTGCTAATTGGAGGCGCGGGGGTAAGGACGAGAAATTCAACACGAAAAGCAGTTCTAACGGAAATGAGTTTGAGGAACGACGGGTTGCGTCGTTCGGGGGGCACCTTGGTCGCGCACTGGCGAGACGTAGTTGACTCCACGCACGTCCCTCCAGTCCCACGCCGCGGGCAGCGCGGCCGCTCGCCTCCTCGTCTCGTCGCTCGCAGCAGCTGCCCGGGGCCGGCTGGGGATCGGAAAGGGGGGCGGATGGGGGGTGGGGGGGAGATGTGGGGATGGGAAGTCACACAATGCGCACGTCATTCCGTACGCATTCGCTGTCACCGCTGCTACCTGTCCAGTATCGCCCTCTTTGATTCCGTTGTTGATTTGGAAATTACATAAATAAACGTATCGACAAATATCCATGCTTGCACGCGCAATCGGGCAGTGCCAATTTCTGCTGGCAGCTCAAAAAAATTGCGGTGGAAATTCCACATTCCCATGGTGCTGACCAATATCTCCATGTGATGCCCACAGTTGAATTCCCCCGAATGTTATGACGATAATGCAGTGAGCTGATCCCCAAATGGGCATTTGAACTTGAAACCTTCTTGATCTTCAGTTGAATGTGCTGACCATAGTAAGATGGATTTAAAGCCAATCCACATCTGGACGAAGACATCCCAAAGCTGCGTCAGGGGCATTGTTTGACCACACTTCACAACGATGGCAAGTACAAGGGTAATGAATGTCGGCAGGAATTGAGCCCAGATCACCAGGTTCATTGCACAGTGCACTCACCACGGTGCCAGCATTCCATCTGTATGTGTAACGATGTACACGTATAGATAACTTGCACAACCCTCACTAACCCGTGTGGTGAAGTATGGTTAAACAACGACCATGACTGACACAGCAGGGAGATTCCTTCACGCAGAGGTCGACTGATAGAGGACTGTATAATACATCAATTGTCATATTATGTACAGTTGGAAAAAATATTGACACAATGTATACATGAAGGTGGGATTATTGCTACAAGCTATATATATAAAACACACACACATGCCAATTTAACCATGGCATGTTGTGGAACTATTTGGCTCAGCGTAAAAACTCGGAGCTGAAACGCCGGTGATGCCAACGACGTGAGCATAAACCCCCTCTGTGCCATCCCTTACCTTGCAATCCCCCCTCCCACCGCCACCCATCACAATAACAACCAACAACAACATAACCTCGACTTCAATTATAAGGGGACTGCCCCTGCCACGTTAAACTCACACCGTCTACTGGGAGTCTCCCAAGCCGGAGTTAACACCACAGACCTGTCCTGGGCCACAGCACTCAATGCAATGCACCTACGCTGTTGTGGGAAGCGGGCTCTGTGTACATTCACTGCAGGGAAATCCGAAGGGAATTAACCCTATGGCTGGCAATTTATGGCAACATCTTAACGATGCCCAAATGGGTGCCAGGCATTGCAGCTTTTAGATTCCCCACACCTTCGGTTATTGTCATCAACTACAATTAAGCCATCCCATTATTACCTGCTTCAGTGGCTTCATTCATATTTAACCGCTTGTGTTCTTATGATTGTTGTTGTCAGACTGTAAAATCTCCCTGCTAGGCAAAACGCCATTCATTCCTTTCCTTATTTATTCCTGTCCGGTAGTGACCTCTGAACTCTGACTCTGGCTTTGTCTTGTCATTTCTTCCGCTGTATCCATCTTCGTTTTTTGTCCTCTGCTTGCTGTCTACTCCATAGTTAATTTATCCCATCTCTCACCGGTTGTTCTCATGACGTGACCTGCCCATTATTTGCATCTCATTCTTAGCCATGTCCATTCGTTCTCATTCCTTGCACTTTGGTATCTTTCACCATAATTGCGAATTAATGGTCTGGACGGCGATGCAACATAAATTACTATAACTTTATTCATATATGAGTTCATGTTATTTCTATATACGTTTACAAATAGCTACATTTTAATCTGCTATCTATTAAATATATTGATGAAATCAGCTCATTTCCAGATGCTGCATGGATTATTGCATCGCGACATTGTGAGGGATGGTGATGCCTTGTGGAGGTCTTCATCCAGCGGTGCATTAATCATTCCTGATGGTGATGGCTGTTTAAGAGTCAGGCCTATTCTTTTTTAAACGTTTCATTTTTTATTTTACTAGATATATCCCACATAGCTATTTTCAGAAGCCACCTGGCCACAAATAATAGCTCAACGAAGTGGCTTATCGAGTGGAAATCTATATCAGCCAACTACTCTAAACGCGTGTTTCTAAATGTGGAGGGAAAAACCGGATGACGTGGGGAAAAATCCACGCGACCACAGGGAGACAGAACATGCAAACTCTAAAAATACAGGCATCAGGGTCGGGAATAGAGATCGAACCCATGACCTCCTGTACACCAGGTGAGGCAGTCAACATCTCCCACCGTGGCGCCCCAAACAAAATACCGCCGCGTGTAAACACGCCACTTGTGAGTTGACCATGAGTCGATCGTCCGAGGCACCGCACCACAGGGCCGCGCGAGACTGCGGAGAGTGAGAATATATCCAGGCCATTGTGCGGGCGCTCACTTAGGAATGATCGAGCCAATTCCACCCGAGCGCCGCACGATCTCTTCCATGGGTCGCCTCTCCATGTCCAGGTAGCGCCCCGCCCTCCACGAAGACTGCGCCGAGTTGATGGCATGGATGAACGCGGGGTTGTACTCGTACAGCTTCTGTGGCTCGCTGCGGGCAAACAGAGGTGCGAGAGGTGATGGGTTATGGGGCATCGTAGCCCGCCGGTCCTGTCACTGGGTTCCCATTAAGAAGCAGGGGTAATAGCCCAGCGTTTATTATGGGGCATTGTAGCCCGCCTGTCTGCTACCGGGTTTCCACAGAGAAGAAGAGTGAACACCCACAGCTTATTCAAATCGTGATGTATTTGTCTACGATGACGGCGTCGTGTGCTGGGATCTATAAGGTTATTTTGCAGAAATGTCCTCCTAACCGAGGCTTAAATTCAGCCGGGTCTGTAATGGTCAGTGACGTGGCAAATACTGAGGCACCCAGCACGTCTCTCGCCGTGGCTGTTAGTCACGTGCCACCTACTCCAGGCTACCAGCGACCCGGGAAATATTCAGTGAAAATTTCAGCCCGGATTATCACTGTCTGTCGATTAATTCCGTTAAGTGCATTTTACATCATTTGAAACGATTTACTTAATCCTAAACCCACTTATTCCACAACACATTTGAAGGCCGCTTCACGTGTGGGATACATTATCGGTAGCATTTTCAAAAAAACACACTTCAATTGATTTCCAAACAATGTTTAAGTAAACATACGACACTGATTCTAACCGCAGCAACAACAACAACAAAAAACCCCTGCAAACCCATGACCTCATCATCACTACGTTGCCTCTTTGCCTGGCTGACCTCTTCTGAAGCTTCCCACATTATTGCTCCCTTCCTCTGCCCTGGCCGTGCTACTCGTCTCTCCTCATCTCGCCCTGCAAATTGTGTTTCCTTTGCCGGCCTCACACACACACACACAGACACGCGGCGTTGCTTTGACCTCCTTCTTCACAGCCTGCACTGGTAAACTCATTACACACCTCTGCCGTCCCACCTGATTACATGTTTTGCAGTCTTGCAGGTCAATTTCTTACCACTCTCGGATTTGCATTGCTAATAATGATTGGGTTCAAAATGTGTTTTTTTTACGTTATTGTTTCCCATGTCAGTGTTAGGACCCATTGTAGCTTTTCCATATTAACTATAGACGGCAATTTTCTCCGGGTGCACCTTTCCCAGGTGCAGAAAATTGAGAGAAATGCAATCAAGGCCCTCTGATCCATTGTCAGGACCGAGACCCTCTTGGCTGGACTACGGGACCCCATGGCTCAACTGTCACCCTCTGTCTCTCCGTTGCTGATCTGCAATCATCATTTCTTGTACACGTTTTGTGAGCAACTTCAAACGCGATAAACAAAATATATGTATAGAGTTGGGAAAATTAATCCTGGGTATGCAAACTGGGTTACCTTGTTTTACGTCATGAGAATGAACTAGATGGACAATGGGAAGCTTAGTGTCCTCATCATTATCATCATTGTCATCATTTAAAATGGGAAGCTTATTATCCTCGTGATCATTGTCATCATTATCATCATCATTTACAAGGAAAAGAGGAAAAATGCAATCCTAAATGTGCGTATCTATACACATGCCTGACTTCAATTCCAACCCATGGCTAACATCAGTGATGAGTTTCATCTGAAACATTTCTGAAACATCGCCCCTGGCCCCGTGGTGAAGTATAGTTAAAATAACCCCCAGAGTCTCCAGAGAGACCTTCATCCATCAGAGGACTGACAAAGCGATGCACAGGATTATTTGTGTTTGTAGACAACCCGTGGCAACAGAAAATAAGAGACAGCTCATCCGCTCCTCACAATCTCACTGTACTCGGAGCAATAAAATGTATCTTCCGTTTGCATCATAAAATACCAACATAATATGCATTGTGGGGGTTTTGTTTCAAGTTTCAAGTTTCATTTATTAGGTATAGCCCTGTGAGCCATTCGGCTCTTGAATCGGGTGCAACCGCAACAAACAAAAAAACAAAAACATGAACAAGAAAACATCTTAAAGTGACTATGTGCAAACAGAAAATCCAAGTAAAGACAGCAAAATATTGCAGAAAAAGCACCGTACACCAACACAGACATTCTCTAGCATTGAAATCGCTATTCTGGAGAAATAATTACGTAAATAGGAGCACGAGTGGAAAAATGAAAGCAATTTTGAATGGACCGTGTCAGGCCCGTCACTTTCACTCTTCGGCATTTCTGTCTGTTAAGTCTTCCGAACTTTTTCTGCCATTTACTCTCCAAAAGTGTATTTCTCGCGTGGGAAATCCAGGGGCAGTCAGTAACCCAGCTCGTCTTGGTGGCAGTGGCCATGAACAACAGAGTTACCAGCCAGGAAACCCGAGTGATAGATTGTGTTTAATAGTAGAGTGTTTATTCTATAACTGTGCACAGGAATAGGATGCTTCTATTACGTGCAATTGTATATATACAGGATACGTGAAAATACTACACGCTTATACAAATACATAGCTACGTATATGTTGGTGGTTAAGTACAAAACATAAAATTACAGAAGTCAGCACAGTTTGTCGTGCAACAATGCATGGGCAATTAAATTTGTGCTGCATTATTGAATTAAATTGAATGAACCATGTGTAATGCACGAATTTGTAACAGCCTTTTATACTTTCAAATCAAATAAAATCACTCTGGCCAATCAGTGGAAGCAGACGGTACATGAAAAAACATTACCCTATGCGTATTGATATTAATTCCATTAAAGTGGCTCTTTGGAAGTCAATACAAGGTTATGTGTTCCACATTTCCCATGGTATCACATATATGGATCCCTCAGCACGTTTAGGTTAAAACTTCGTGTCAGGTGGTGATTTTGATCGAAGTTTGCCCACCAAAAGCCACGAGTAACGCAAAAAATCTAACTTTGGCAGCTCATTAACCACGATAACGAAGTGTACTTTGTGGATAAGAAAAAAAAACCTGCTGTTTTTTACAGCTGTTTCTCCAAGGACATATTTCAAGTGTAAAGTACACTTAAATCCAGCATTGTCCTGTCGCTTATGGCGTAAAGTACACTTAAATTCAGCATTGTCCTGTCGCTTATGGCACTTTGCATCAGAGACGTTCGATACACCAACAGTGGTCTTCGCTTTGTGGCTCCCACTCCCTCTCTCTCTCTCTTCACGCCTGACAATTTTAAATGCTTAATGCGTGTGATGGCGGCTATCTAAACGGTCATCGTAAGTGAAAAGCAATTCAACAAAACACGGGGTAATACGATTACGTTAAATTGCAAGTGACTCGTGTGGAAGCTATCGATATGCATAAAAGCAAAACAATCAAAACCCATCACGACATTTCTCCGAAGCGACGATGGCCTGCGGCATGGCTTTCTGGGACAAAACAGAGGATGCACATTAAACTACTTGTGCCAAGGCTCGCCGAACCAAGATGGAAACATATATGTTTACAGTTAAATGATCAAGTGGATTTATTTAGGAGCACGTGTGAGCCAGAGTGTGAGCAGGAAGAACTGCGCCCCAAATACCGGGCTCATATCTCGGCAATGAAATCACATGTACGAGCTATATCTCACTTTGACCTTGTGATGAATCACTCAAAATGTGCCCAATGAAGTAACTATTATATTTATTTATTTTTTCATATTTTACAGGTCTTTGTCAATCCACTGCTGGATCAAGGTCTTCCCATGTGTCTGTCGGCCATGCCCATAATTCACTGAACTGGTCAGTGCCCACTGGTGAAATGGGGACCCGAGACCGTTCATATATCACTCGCTACCTATGCTAGCCATAGCCAGAAGTCAAACCCAGGTCGCAGGATTCACAGCACCATGCACCAACAACTGTGGTGGAACCGGCTCCCCTCGGTCCCCGTCACACTTTATAACAATAATGCAAAAAATTGAAACGAAATGCGCCTTTCTTACCTTTGCGATGTCCCCGACTCCTCGCTTTGTAATGGGGGCCTACGACCCACAAATCACCCTGAAAGCATCAGATCCCGTCGGATCTCAGAAGCCAAGCAGGTCTTTAGCCTGGTCAGTATGCGGACGGCGGACTGCCCGGGAATACCGGGTGTTCGTGCGGTGCGTGAAGGTACACACACCTTTTGTAGGTGGCGGCGTCCAGCGGCGTCGACCTGGGGACACTGGGCCCAGAAGAAACGCGCTTGCCCTGGAAGCAAGCCCAGTTGTGGCCCAGGCTGTCGTGCACCCAGCCCGGGAACGTCTGGTCGCAGTAACTGATCACCTTACCCCCGGCCTGCTCATACTGCAAATGCACAAAGACACCCCCGTGGAGCATTAACAGACTGTTGGGGCCAGGGCCGTTTGCGAGTAGGCCCCGCATGGCGCACAAGGGAGTGGGTGGCCAGAAACCACGCCCGACCGCCTTTGTCTCTTCGGTGCTGATATTCACACAACACTTGGTAACGCATTGAAGGCTGAGTCGACCTAGACAAGGGGCTTGGGACCGGTTCAGATATTTGTCAATCATGTTGGCCGTGAGTGGGACTCAAACTTGGGTGGCCGGGTTTGCAGCGCATTGCGCTAACCACTGCGCCACTCGCTCGCACTGCACAACAAAGATAAAGATCCCCCGTATAGCCTTCACAGACTGTAGGGGCAAGTGCTGTTAGCGAGCACCTCGCACTGCACGCGCACACACACGCACGTAGACGTTCGCACATGCCGGGATTCACATACGCGCATGTCAACGAGCGAGCGCGCCACCACAAACACGAGCAGACGTTGTCAGTTGCGCACGCGGGTTTGTACTCCGTGTTGTTTGGCAGCATGTCTGGTGTTTCGCTCCATGTGCTGGGGAATGGTGACAATATGTTAACTGCCTCGCTTGGTATACAGGTAAGTCGTGAGTTCGATCCCGATCCTATAGTTGGAGTTTGCGCGTTCTCCCCGTGATCGCGTGAATTTTTCTCCGGGTCCTCAGGTTTTTCCCTCCACATTTAGAATCAACGTGCTTTTAGTGTATTTGGCTGCTATAAATGTTGCACATGATGACGAGCCACTTCGACTGGGCTATCATTTGTGTTAGCCAAGTCGCTTCTGAAAAAAAGAGCTAATAGCTCATTGGGCCTTTCTTACCTGGTAAAAACTACAAAATATAGTTTGGTCTTTTTTAAGGCCTGTGGGTCCCGTCACAGTTGAGAAGAAACTTAACTCGTCGGGGGTGAACTGTGGAATGAGTCGCAGCGTTTAAAGCAGCGCACTGCCGACCGCTTCTCCACATCACACCAAACTTCCAAGACCGATTTCAGTTTCTCTCATATGCTGTGTATGTCAAAATTAGTGGATAAAAAAAAATGTTAATACGTAAATAATGAAATTCCCTCGTCATGAGCCATTTCGTTGAGCTATGATTTGTGGCCAGATCACTTCTGAGACAGGGCTGTGTAGCTCAGCTGGCCTTACACATGGTAAAATAAAATATAGTTCAAGTTCTTGCTTCTTCAAAGAAGCTACCAGCACGAGGAGAGGAACGTCGGACATTACGACTAACATCACACGCGGCGTTCTCCATACTTCCATTTTGCCATTGCCCTGGATCCATTGAAATTGTTAAAATTATTTAATAATGCAAAGATAGCTTGTGCTAGTTTTTTTTGTATTGTTCCCAACAAACGCTCCATGTAACCCGCAGCTAAGAATACGAGCTGTAGAGCCTGAATAATGGGGGGCCATATATTAGAGGAAATCTGGCTGTTGACCTGAAATCCCATGCCCTCCAGAATAAGTGCACCCCCGCATGTATTTGTTATTTACGATGTTAGGTGCATGACTTACGTTATTTTCGAGTAATGCATCTTGAATATAGACTGTCTATTCAATCAGCAATGGTCTGCCAGCAAATCCACACTGACAAATGAGATATTGTACCTGGGCCATACATCACAGTAAAATACTGGAAGTAAATAAGCAAGGGAATAAACGCACGGGCAAACAAATGAATAAATCGCTCATTTCCAGCGGCAGCGTGCCTCTGAAACAAAGATGAGGGCAGTTTGGTTCACAAGTCAAATGTACCAACTCTATCGGGCAACCTCCTATTCCGACAAACATTCACATTCTAATTTACAGTGCAGTATTGCATCACTTTCTACCAGCCTCGTAAATTGCCACGTGTACATGTAAATAACTCGGACGCATTGGCTGTGTAGCACACACAGACTCTGAATATCACAGCTGTCTTACTTGATGCTGCCGTATAGCAGATGCATATGCAGTGGCAGATTCATTTAAATTTAACGGGTGGAGCGGTGGCAATGTTCAGTGCGCTGCACTACAAACCCTGCGACATGAGTTGGATTCCTGGCCATGGTCAGCGTCAGTGAACCAGTCCCGGGCCCCGTCCTGTCCGCTGACCCCCACTGAGAAGCAAGGTAAAGTATGGCCAAAGGAAACCACGTGACCAACGTTATATTATTGGCAGCCCTTTAATCTATACCAGTGGTTCTTAACCCGGGGTGCACGCACCCCTGGGGGTGAGAGACATGGCCAGATTTCTTTGGAAGCTAAATCATCGAAACACAAAGTAAGCACGGACACGTAAGTACGACTACTTTGTTTCATTTCGATTTAAAGCTTTTGTGACTGCAGGGATTCACCTTCTTCTTGGTTCTTTCGGTAAAGTGACGTAGAAGGCAAATAATAAAATAAAACATAATAAAATAATTCTCACGACGTTTCGGCCACAACGCAAGCAGCCGTCCTCAGGTAAAGAACAGGTCTGTCGGAAAGACAGCGTCTGAATGAACACCACCAGGCTTGGCAGCGTATATTTAAGCTGGGTTGTTTCATCAAACCTATGTATTTGTTAATATAAATAAAATAACGATTGAGAACCAAAAGGGTGCAAGGCTGCAGTCAAGGTTATTAACCACTGATCTATAGCATTGAATTGACAAAGGGCTGCACATTTTTGTTTATTTCTATTCGTATATATTATTCCAGGTTGTGGCGATTCGTTTTTTGATTGCATCAGCTGTCTGTTTACATGAGGCGGCAAGACAACGTCACGCAGTACGCTCTTCATTCACGTCTGCAAGGCAGTGCACCGTCTGCGCACGATTCAATCTGTGCCTTGAAAGCCAGTGGGGGGAATGACGCGAGGCAGCTCTCGGCCCTACCAAGTGTCAGAACAATCGTGGCAACATGAGCACAGCAGAATAAAGCTTCCCCAAAAGCCACGGCACGTCCATGCGCCACGCGTAGACCTGCCGAAGGGCACTTTCGGTGCGGTGAAATGCAGGCAGCAGATGCTCTTTAAAAAATCCTCCCTGACAATTCTGGGTTGTAGCACTGTTGGGAATGGTGCAATGTAAAAAAAAAACTGCTGCACAGCTGCAGAATGTATTGAAAAATGACGGATACCAACCCCCTCTGCATGCCCTGGGAATATCGGCTTAGAAAATAACCATTTGATTCATTATTTGCAGAAGGCACGTACGACGCTTAATGCAGCTCAGCCCAGCTTTCGGAGACGTCTTGTTCTGACAGAGAGGGCTCTTCTTTTGATTGCTCAGTCATTGTCATGCATTGTCATTGATGGGTGTGTGCTCCACTAGCACATGCATAGACAAGCCAGCATCAGCCCATACTACAGATCGGGTCATGGTTTTGTTTACCTATACCAAAGGTCATATGCAGTTGGCAGCACATCATCAATACCGCAAGTCCCGGGTTCCTTTGAGTTGAAACAGATTCTCTCTACAAATAACTGTACTCAAGCAAGTGGTCTGCCTGCCAATACTGCCTCACACAAAGACGACAATCAAGTATGTTTGTATAAGGTGTATAAACAATGAAATAGTTGCTTGATAATTTCATTCAAAATACATATATTGCAGGAGTTTGGCAATAATTGTTTACAAACCTTTACGAACCCTCCCACTCTCATAGTTCACGGCTGACCACAATGTGTGTGACATCCATTTGAATAAAGCTGCCCATTTCAATGCAGATCCAGAGAGTCAGTCAGATTACGTCCGACAAGGCCCAATCAGCTAAGAAGATGTCTTTAAATGGCCGACCGCTCTTTGTTGGGTCCGGAGGTGGTGCAGGCATTGGTGAGGCTCCTTCACCACCTCCAGACCCGCAGCCTCCTCCTCCTACACAGCCACCTCCTCCTACACAGCCACCTCCTCCTCCTACACAGCCACCTCCACCTACACAGCCACCTCCTCCTCCTACACAGCCACCTCCTCCTACACAGCCACCTCCTCCTCCTACACAGCCACCTCCTCCTACACAGCCACCTCCTCCTCCTACACAGCCACCTCCACCTCCTATCAAATCCTGGAGCGTCTCCAAGGCTGACCTTAATATTACAAACAATAGGTTTGAGCTGTCCGACCATCTGTTGCTGGATGAAGGTCGCCAGGTGCCATATCGGTCATAGGCATTGTTTAATCATTCTTCACCACGCAGGTTGGGTGAAGTGGGGTGCCAGGACCAGTTCAGATATTGCTTATCAATGATGATAGCAATGGCCTGAAATCAAACTCAGGCGACACTGGGTTGACCGCACAACGTTCTAACCACCGTGCCACCGCTCTCCCAGCATTGCAATACGAGCAAATAAATGAACGAATGAGAATACCGCAACAAGGCTTTAAAAAAAAAAGAAGCTACATCAACGTGCCGCTGACAAAGAATAATTTGCCAATTTTGTTTTGTATCCGTCAGCACCTTCCTGCTCAACTGAAAGTCTAACGACACTGCGGGGACAACGCTCCTTTCAGCTGACAGCACGAATGAGCACAGAGCGACAGAGCAGCACTGTGAAGCCTGACTTTGGTTAAGTTGGCACCCAAAAAAATCAGGCATATGACACCTCAAGTTACAACAGGGTCTCATGACAACTTGCCACGCCACCAGCACATGCCCAGTCAGCGTCACGTGAACTTGAAGCCCTAATGCTTGCCCTTGTCCCAAGTCATGTGACAGGAATCACGCGTGTGTGTATATCAGGATGACAGGTAAATAAATACCTCAAAGTGCCTTGCGGTGTTGTGACTGATTGATTTGCAGTGCAAGCCTGGCTGCCCTAGACCCGTGGCGTCAAAGGCACACACCGTGCAGCGTAGTATTTCTGTTTTTCTTTTATCAATTTGTTAATGATCACATCCAGTACGAAGGTACACTTAAACAGATATTGCCATTTTCTATGAACTGCTTTTATTTTGTCACATTATCAGGCAAGCGGGTATAATCGAAGTACTAAATAGAGCGGAGCACAATTGCCTAGACCTTAATGTGAAAATTTGGCTGCAATTTGATTTAACGCCTTCGTCTGCTATTGAGTGTACTCGTGGAAACTTTTGGGACACGGAGGGTTTGTCAACTATAGATCCACTTACGTAAGCAGCATTTGGGGAATTGTCGTAGTCTATCCAATGATGGTTAGTGTTGTTTTCATTTACACAGCAAAGGCACTGCTAAAGTAACATCAAGACTCGAGTCGTCATGAGGACTAAACATCTGCAGATCATCAACGAGGTCATCGTTGATATTGCCAATGCGCCATTTAAGCATTCAACAAATCCAGAGGCACTGACGTTTATTTTCTTTCAACCTGACCAGTGTCACTCCTTGGTGCCAATTTGTGTTTAAATAGTATCTAAACACAACGACATTCCGAACACAGTGTAGAAAAATAAGTCTAGTTTATATTACGCTGATGGGACAGCTAGGCAGTGCTAAGTACCGGTTTCTTCATCGTCATACATTTACCCTGACAACAGATGTTATCCCCTCACACAGGAGGTTGTGGGTTTAATGCCGGACCCTGTCGATGCCTGTCGTTGTATATTTGGAGCCTGCGTGTTCTCTCTCTCCCCGTGGTGGCAGCGTGGATTTTTCTCCGGCTTCCTCCGGTTTAGCCTCCTCCTCCACATCGAGAAACAACACGCGTTTAGATTATTTGGCTGCTGTTATGAATTCCCAAGTGTGATGAAGATATAAGCCACTTCGACAAGCTATCGTGCGTGGGCAGGTCACCGCTGGAAGAAAAAAAAAACTAATACCTTAGTAGGCTTAACCTGGTAAAATAAAATAGCTTAGTTTGTTTCAGAAATATTAGTTGTTGTTGTTGTATTTGGCTAATTGACAGCAGCAACGGCGTATGGTAGAGATATCTGGGAGAGATGGTTGATGTATTAACATAAATATTTAACGAAAATATGTGCATAAGTATACAATGACCAACTTGGGGATGCAGACAAATAGCTGGACACAGGGTGCAGAGGCTTTCATCCAGCAGTAGACTTCCGCAGGGATATAAATTATTTATTATTCATGATTTAATTATAATTAAAATACGGTTATACTCAAATGTTTGAACACATTTTAAACTGCATAACACTCCGAATCTATACAACTTGCATGAATATTAATGTATTCTAAATCGAATAAAGAAGCGTTTTAGTCGATGCATTAAATATATATCTCTGGAATAGATCCAATAACTTGCAATACAGGTTTACCACTGATTTGCACAAAAAACAGCTCACCATTAGGAAAACTGAGCAAGGACTATATACACAGCAGGCTAATGTTTTTTTTAAATAGACATTTTTTTACAGAGCAGACAAAGGGCAGCAAATGCGAATGAATTATGGTTGGAGAGTGCACCTTACATGCTGGGTAACTTTAAATACTTTCAAGGAATGTTGACACGTGGGCAATTTTGAATGCACAAATGTGCTATTTTTAAACAAGTACATAATGAGCGTTACATTATTCAACAGGAAAATATAGAAGCGTTAACTTATTTAACTTCATAAATAATACAAATTCTTATGATTGTTATTTAAGGCCCTATGTCAATCCACCGCTGCGTAATTGCCTCTCCACACCATGTTGGTCAAGACAGTTATTTGAGCATAACTTTACCATGCTGGTTTGGTGCAGCACCAGTTCAGACATCACCTGGTGACTAATGTTAGCCATGGCTGGAAATCAAACTTAGGTCTCGTAAACCACTGCCCCCTGCTCCACCACACAATGCATACTATGTTTCTCATTGTAAATATATAGATTCATAAAAAATAAATTTACTAACTGCAATCAACTAACAGACAAAAGATCTGCTTAACCTCGCTAAAACTAAATAACGTATAATCCCATCCACCTACGAGACCTCTGCGCCAATGCTTTCCAGCAGCACGTGTTTAAACGGGCAGATTCTGTTGAAGGGCATTTGAACGCCCACTGCTACACCACCGACAAAAGTGCTTCTCAGCCGCTACGAAAAGACAGCCAAGTGGAGATTTGGGTACTTTCAGCCTTCATAATTAATTACTCTATTGTTAAACGCCCAGTGTACTCACTACACATCTCTCTTTACATCTACCGGCAGTTGCATGTGCACGTGAACTGTGTGCGGTTCGTACGGAGCGTAAAATTGCTCACTAACTGGGGCCACAAGCGCGAACACACGGGGCGACAATAACTGCCGTTCACACAACATTGAGCTTTGCCATTCTGTGAGGGCCCATCGGTATGATCGCGCGTCCGTCCACAATGGTTTTTATCAATTAAGCCCCGATGGTCGATGTGCACCCACGAGACTTCCCCAGCAGCAAGACGTTTTTTGTTGGCCGCACGTGACAACGCGCAGATGGCCACTGTCATAACCAATGCCGTGGAGGGGGGGGGGGGAGCAATTTTAGTAAAACAATGAGGACAGGCTCGCGGAAGGATGAATTGCATAAAAAAAATTGCCTTTTAAAAGGAGAGAGCTGGAATAGGCGGTGGGTAGAGGAAGGGGGAGTTTAATTAAATTATTGTGCCCACCTCAGCATGAAATTGAAAACGGTGGGGTAACAAAAAAATATATCTCACACCTGAACTGGGACAGAACACCGGCCTGCAATCGGCCAACAATATGTTGAAAAGTTTTGGGAACGGAAACCATCGCTGGAGCAATTAAAACCATTTTCTTTAAGTCAATTCTAGATTTGAAGCTTTCGTGACTGCAAGGATTCATACTCTCAGTTCTTTCGGTAAAGTCACGTAGGTGGCAACACAAGTCTCCGTCATCTGTGATGACGGAGACTTGTGTTGCCTCCGAAACGTCGTGATTTTATTATTTTATTTTTTATTAATTTTTATTTCATTTTCTTTAAGTCACTCATATAGTCAGACGTCGCCCTCATCACCCAGTTAAACTGGATTGCAATTTATAATGTTATTTAACTTTGTACAGATTATTTTTTTTTGTTTTGCATACCGAGCACAGATATTTCCTTCCTGTACAAAGCTCGTGCGGAGGTGCTGGATGGATTGTTGCATCGTAAGACCATGAGGGTTTGGGGGAGGCTTCGATCCAGCAGTGGATTAAACATGGCTAATTATTAGGATCGTGTTGATGATTATATCGCTGCTTACACACATTTGCGAACAACACTAAATTCAGAGAGAGTATCCGATTGGGCTTATAGCGTCCGTTTGCCCAGGCCGGGATGCTCAGGTTTAATCGCAATTATCATCAACTTTGATTTCCTCCAATAACAACGTTTTTTTCTCTCATGAACTATACAACAATAATGCATTAGGGATGTTCTTAACCAACTCAGTCAGGACCTCTCGTACAATGAACACATTTCCTAATAAAATACGTAGACTATGTTTTCAAATTCACACGTAATCACGTTTCCTTGTTATATTTTGTAAAAGTTATTCATGGGCAGGAGAAAACAAACGAGATGATTTATCATCATCCTCAGCCATTGTCAATCCACTGTTGCATGATGGCTTCCGCATGCCACCACCACCACCTCCTCTCATGATCTGCGATAACATGATACACCTACCACCTGCACATCAACCAATTACAAGACTGTGATACCAAAAGCATCACAATACGCTGTACCGGGTGCTCATCGAGCAGTAGTTCGAGGCAGACTGGCAATGATGATGATGATGATTATTGCTAAATTGGGATATGAGAATTATTCTTCAATTCACCTGGTGAGCAGTTGCAACAATAACCGGTGGGTTAAAACGCACGGATGTGTGACCAGTGTTGGAGGGTTCACAATGACAACAACAACATTTTACCAGACCATTTCGTGTCCTCACCCAAACATCTAATCTAATCTCAAAAATGTTTAGAGTGCCTTTACTCAAGGTGCTTGAAATTAGAATAAATAATAGGTTTCAGCTTTTCTCAATCTTCTGGCTGATGAAGGCCTCCTTAGGCCCTATCCGTCACAGGCATCGACTGGGTGGTGATGATGACGACGACGACGTCGATTACTTCACTGGGAAATGTATTTTTTTCATTGAGCAATTGAATGGAATTTATTACCGATTCGTTTCTCAGCCCACGTCTCTTAGGGGCTCCCGTTCGGCGGCGCGACTCACCTTGAAGAACGCGAACCACTTGTAGTTGTTGAGCTCGATCTCGAAGCCCTGGTTGTAGACGATGGTGAAGAAGCCAGGGCGTCCAAGCTCGTCCGAGGCGAGGTCGAACTTCTGCAGGTGCACCGTCACAGACTGCACCGGGGGGCCTACAGCAGCGTGGCACGGCAGCGTGGCACAGCGCACGGGGTCAGAGGTGGCACGTGCAAAAGAGAAATCGCCGTTGTGGTGTGAGCTCGTTTCAAGAGGAGGGGCGCATTCAAAAGGTCAATATGACACGACAACGTGGCAACGTTAAACAAGCGTTATACAAATATTAAACGTGGTATGATTCCCTCTTGTCCATCCCGTGTTCTGCTCGAGCTCTCATTACCCAGTAAACATGCAACGTCGGGCCAACGTTGGAATGTGTTTGAACCGTTTGCCCAACGTTCCAATTATACCGTGTACAGCAAGTATGTTTGCGAGCTCATATGTGTGTACATTTGAATGTTATCCACCCCAAATGCCTGGTGGCTCCTTCAGGAACCCTGCTTTCCTTCCACGAGCAAAACACTCTTGACAAAATGGAATTGGCCAAAAGTCCCAATATAGGAGCGCCCACTTGATAATGTCTTGAGACTCATTGAGACATTGTTTTGTAAAGATGCATTACATTGTGCTTACTGTGGCATTCAGTTATTCTAGTCCTCGGGAGACAGCAATACTCCTTAATATTGCTTCACAGATCCACTTATCCTTTTACAGGTTACTTAATCTGTACAGATCCGTGAGCTTTCATACCCTCCACACATATCTGGGGACTTATACTTCAGATCATGGCACTTTAATCGTCAGGAAGGGCTGCCGGAAAGCAGGAGGCGAGTGGGTGGCTGGGCAAATTACCCTTTGAAGCACACAAAATAGGGCCCCAAAATTGGCTTTTTTTATTATCGCTCATGAATAAAGCTGGCCACAACACGTGGCATGCTGCCTGGGCCTCCGACCTCTGGGTGGTCCTGTCTGCAGTTCGCATGACCCACATTCGGGGGTCCAAGTGTTTGTGCATACCAATAATACATGATTTGTGCAGCGTGTACAACCCCAATTTTTGCGTGTAAATTTAGACGATTGGTGAACGTGAAATGTTGACCTGGAGTGAGATATAAGAATAATATTTGTAAAAAATCCTGTCCAAGACCCTATCGGCAGTGTGAATTATTGCCGCAGTTTAATTAGGTTCCTTACACATGCAGATGAAGACGTGAGCACGATTTGTCGAGACACTGCTAACTAGCTTGTCTTTTTTAATTATCCCTTGTGCAAGGTGTAGATGAGTGTGCACATTATGACTAAATGTGAAAGTGATGTTTGGACTCATGGTTCGTTTTAACGTGGACTCAAACCTCACTGTTACATCATTCAAAGAGAGATGTAACTTGAAGTCGCTTAATTTCTCCAAGGACTACTCCAAATAATTAATTTGATACGTGATCAATTAGGAAATAAATGCAGCGTGTTTATTAGGCGCCGCGGTGGCGAGATGTTAACTACCTCGCCTGGTATACAGAAGGTGGTGGGTTCGATCCCGCTCTGACGCCTGTAAATTGGGAGTTAGTATGTTCTCCCCGTGGTCGTGTGTATTTCTCTACAGGTCCTCCGATTTTCCACTCCACATTTAGAAACATGCATTCAGAGTATGTGGCTGTTTTAAATATCTACACGATAAGCCACTTCGTTGAGCTATCATTTGTGGCCAGGTCACTTCTGAAAAATAGCGTCATAGCTCAGTGGACCTTAGCTGGTAAAAATAGTTTAAAAAAAATAACGAAATATCTAAACGTTTATTAAATGCTCCTAGCAACGCTGGTGAAACGGCCTTCCACAAGACGGAACTCTGGAGAGCCACGCCTCTAATTGTTTTTTTGGCCTACTCCTCCACACTGGCCAGCCGTTTTTAGACAGGTGGATGGACCGATGCTGCCGTGACTTGTAGTGATCCCATTTATACCCCTGGGTGGATCGAACGGGAGGAGGGAGGGGGGGGATTGTGAAACTTGCCCCATTGTTTCAACTGCTGTGCTCACCATCACACCCCGGTCAACGTCCCTATTAATTTAATACGAAGCAGAAGGGGAAAAAAGATAACTCGTGATTCCGAAATCAAAACCGCTTCCGCAATTCAGGATTAGTTTTAAATAATAGCGATGCATTTTCTTTAACAGTGTGTGCACTCAATGGACTAATGCTTGTATCAGAGCGGCTATCTAGCACCGCTGAAATAGTGGAGCGCATTGTTTACAATCTGCACTTTCATATACCTCTTTCAAGAAAGGAATAATTGATATATTTCAGTCTCTCACCTAGCCCCAGAAAAAAAAATTTGTTTGATGAATGGCAGCGGCAGCTTACACGGGTCTGATAACGACTATTGTCCTTGTATCCTTAACATGGCAAATTGATCCCTTGTGTGATATCTCTCTATAACACACCTGTTATATTCTTCCCAACCCTAGTATTATAATTTGTTTGGCATAGGATGGAAATTTAAATAGAACGAACCACATTGTTTTTGTCATTGTGAAACGTTTGCTAAAAATCAATCAAATCTCGTCCACTCGCACATATCAACTAATAAGCAAATGCTTTTTTAAATAAAAAAATGATTGGGTTAATTCCTAGCTAAATTATTTCTGAAAATATTAAACTAACTGTGTTTTAATTGCATAAGCAATATGCCACTATTGCATTACATTTTTTTAAAGGATAGTTCCAAGATTTAAACACGTACAATTTGAATATTTACAAAGAGTGAACGATTACGTTCGCTTCTTAAATTTTTCGGCGCGTGATCTTTCCGTTCAAATTTGCGTATTTCTGCAGATATGAGGCTTGCATGGGCGTTGTCAGATTTGTCTTCGGAGCAGCACAAAAGGGAGGATTTGTTTTCAAGCATGATTCACCACCTGTGACAACGGAGCGTAGCTTAGTTTAATGGGCTCATTAGACAAGAGAGACCGCGGCTAGTTGGTCACTGTTGGATAGTTTACAAGATTTCCTGCAGACACATTAGCATATATAGCCTCGTGCTGCACCGCAATACGTGTTTGATGTTTGCATGAAAAAGCCTCACTATGATTTTCCATATTGTTGTATAAATGATATACGGTGTTCATTATTCTCATTTAACGTTGTACATTCTGTTTAAAGGTTTTGCTATGACAGTGCATGCAGTTTCCGTATTTTCAAACATGTTCGAATAATCTTCTTGGTTCTTTCGGTAAAGTCACGTAGAAGGGAAATAATAAAATAATAAAAATAAAACATAATAAAATAAAAATAGAATAATTTTTTTTACTTTTAATTTGTATTCTTTTATTATTTCCCTTCTAAGTGACTTTACCGAAAGAACCAAGAACATGAATCCCTGCAGTCACGAAAGCTTTAAATCGAAAATGTTCGAATAAATGTATACAAGTGTGTTGAACTTCTTTCGTACGAAGCCGACCGCGCTTATCGGAGGTGCGGGAGGGTGAAGGACAAGAAACTAAACACATAGAGCAAAAATTATTTGTGCTAAATAATATCATAATTTTCAAATACACCACCGTGAAACGAAATGTACATTGGTATGATTGAAAATAACAATGCACAACTTTCTGGATATGCTTAAATATGCATTTGGTTTATACGCTTTGTATAATTGTGAACGCACATAAGGCACACAGCATAAATATCCTCCTGCTTGGCCTTATAAGCTACGAATGCAAGTTATGTTCGTGAGCGCCTATTAAGGTCACCATAAGCACACGGGAAGGTAATGCAGCCAGAATTATGACCGACCACCTTTGTTTCCCAAGTGCTGATGTTCCAATTACTCATGGAATGCTGAGTATCCCGCGAGGCCAATTTCCAGTGACCACGTGCCATTGTTGCTGTACATCATAACTAGGATTAAATCTGGGTCAGTGGGCGCTTGTTACACAGTGGATAAGCCACGAAATTACTGCACCCCGCACTAAACACATGTAACGCGAACACGCATCCGCACCGAACAATAATAACGCGCCGCACTTAAGGATGCAAAACATACGATGTATCCAACTAGCAATGCCCTCCTTCAGCTGTCAGGAAGCACTTGTGGTCGCATTAATTGTAGCGTGAGGTCACCGAGGTCACCCGAGTCGCACGCATCAAGGTGCATAAGCACTCGTGGCTAATGCAAATCGTGCGTTAGTTCTGCGGGCGAAACGTCACGCGCGTTGCCTGCTCTCACCGTATTAATTTCACTGGGCGTTTGTAATCAACGTCTGCGGCATCTTTCTTTTCCATTCTTCTGTTTTTGTGAGCTATATCCCAGAAGGGATATTGCGCAGGGACATGTGTATATATGTACACTGATGTATGCACACATATAAAACAAAATCAAGGTGACACGTTGATAAGTGCGACAACAAAAACAACCACGACAGAAACATACTCTGTAGCCGACAACATTTTGGCCAATTGTAGACACGTCAGAGTACATGTCAATTCCTCTATTTCTGCTCCCTGCAACAACAACAACAAACTAGAGCAAGCCATTTGATGGTTTCTGGATAAGCCACCGCGGCGTGTAGTTTGTGAGCCAATAAGCGCCTTTTGTCAGTGATGTCTCACCCATGCTGGAGCAGTCGATACTGCTGTTTTGTCCTCCCTTCCCCACCTGGAGAACCCAGGTTCCCAGGAGGTCTCCGTACGAACAATTGGCCGGGGTGTCAGCCCAGCTCCCTCCAAGTGCACCCAAAAGCACCAGCACCACCACCACCACTGCCGAGGCTAGAGGCCTGCCCTTGCGGTGACCCATCGCGAGAATACGTATCGCTTGGCAACCCACGATCAGTGGGACTTGGGACGACTGAGCGGAGAACGCAGAGTTTAAATAGCCCCCCCCAGCACTCCCCCGCCCCTCCGCCGCCGATCTCCGTTGTCCTTAGCCGGCACTTTTCGTGAGGTTCCGGCCGCTGCTCGGGTTGGCGGGGATCGCAAATCGCTCCGCTTTAATTGACTGCGTGCGCGAGATGCCCTCGGTTTAGTGCCGGTTCAAAGGCCTTTTGGCACTGTGGATTGCAGGCACATGTTGAATGCGTCATCGGTTTTTTTTTCTCCCTTTTTTCCCCCTTTTTCTTTTACGAGTAACGCATTAACTACGAGAGGCTCACGAGTTTCGGTCGTAAATTGTACGCGGAGGCAACGCTTGCCATTAACGGCACACGTGAAATCTATAGATGCCGCATTCTTGTCGATCCACTGCTGGATGAGGGCCTCCCCACGCTGCACAGGGGGGCTATTTGACCATACTTCACCACGCTAGTTCGTGTGTGTTGGTGAAGGTGAGAAACGGACATAGTGAAGCGTAGCTTGGCACGACAATGGATGTTGCTTCACTGTCCTCGGCCATACGGTATCCCACAACGCCCGTGTTTATGTTACCAGGCTCAACGAGCTGTTTAGCTTCTACAGCTTTGTGATGACACCTGCGCATATTCCAGGCGATGTGGTTTTGCGTGGGACCCTGCTTACCCAAAAAGCATCTCCACCAGATGGAGTGATGTCACGTTACCCAGCAAACAAGGAACGCTGTGCCAACGTTCGCCCAACGTTGCTCCCACGTTGCATATTTGCTGGTTACTTCAAGTTCAAGTTCATTTATTAGGTATAGCCCTGTGGGCCATTAGGCTCTGGAATTGGGTGCAACCGCAACAAACAAAAAAACATGAACAAAAAAAACATCTTAAAGTGAATATGTGACTGAGTGCAAACAAATAATTCCAAGAAAAGACAGCAAATTATTGCAGAAAAAACACCGTACACCAACGCTGTGTGCAAACATCCCAGTGGGATGCAAGTCAAACAACCAACAACAACAACCACAAGACAACTTAGATTAAGGCCATCAGTCTAACTCTGTACTACAACAAACAAACATGGCTACTTAGCACACTTTGCTCTGAATTGTGTGATCTAGGCTTCATTCCCGGCCATGGCTAATGTTGTATCAGCGGCGAGTGCTATCTGAACGGATTCGAGGTGGACATTCACCACCTCGTATTGAAAGCGTGGAATGAAAGTGTGGTCAAGCATGTTGCATGATTGACAGCATGGGGAAGCCTTCATCCAGCAGTGGATTGACACTAGGGTCTAGGTTATAATTATAAATACCAAACTCTAGACTTATAGACATCATTTTGCGTAGTAGGCGTAAGTCATGCATTTTAACTTTGTTTTTATGAAAGCCAAATTACAACATAACGATCTGTGTAGCTTTTCATTGCCAATGTAACATTTTACCTTTTATTCAATAACTATATAACATCCGTTATGATTTATTGAATAACATCCGTTATAATGATTACTTCTACCATGAGAATAGGTTTTCCCCTTTTTTCTGGCAACAAAACAGGTGTTAAGATGTTGAAACACCAAACTGAAACCTTTTACAAGGAATCATGTCTGCATTAACCACAATACGTGTGGTCAAAATGCAAACAAAAAACATACTCTGATAATATTTGCATTGTCGTTGAAACTGATAGGTCCACACCAGAGACATCTTTTGTTTGAGCCGAGTCTCAAAACGGTGTTAGACCAGAGGACGCCAAAAGGCTTCTACCATATTAAGTATTATCACTGCTACTCCTTATATACTGCCGGTGTACTCATACAATATCAGGCATTTATGTGCATATGCCAAATCAGAATCATAGAATAATGTCCAAGTTTAATATGAGAATAATATACCAGTGTAAAATATTACAAAATAAATTTTCCTTCTCATGATTTTCATAGCACTCCAACCAGAACCCTTTGCAGTTTTTGAACCAATGAAGTGCAGGCAATCTCTCACCACTGGTCGTGTCACACTGTCAACGTCTTTATCATTGTCTCAGTTCTAAACAAATACATGGCAGTGTGTGCTGTCGGCAACGATAACGAGGATTCAGAAAAGCAAGTCAGATGCATACCTCTCTCTAGAAGTCTGCATGGCATGCATGCAGTGCAGACTGCACTCACTGAACCGCACTGCATGTCCACCCTCGCTTTAGTAAACACACGGGACCTGTGCCTGTGTGTGCGCGGAACCTCTTTTCACACCGCACGTAGCCGCTCGTGCTCATCGGATGTGCGGGGGACGGACAGCGAGGCAAAGTGCGTGCCACCAACGTTCGCGCTTCCATTATGAAGTTACAATCTGTCACTTCCTCTGACCTCCTGCTACAATCAGGAGCATTCACGGTCTCGTGCCTTCCATCCCCAAACTCAATTACCCCGCATGTCCCCACAATGCAGCCCGATACGTCTTGCAGGTACGCACGCGTGCTCACGCTCGGTTGATGATGTTGGTGGCTTAACCCTCTCTCTGCCTCCTGGCCACGCGGTGACTTTGCCTCGAGCCGTCCGGGGTAGTGCCAAGAGGAGTGTCCCATTGATTTGCTTGCTGTGCTATTAGGAAAGAGATGTCGATGATGGGAAACAATCAAACGTATCTGTTGTTGTACTTTATACAATTACATGGATGCTGCTGCAGTTGTAATGGTTAACACACTTATCTTGCAATCCAGAGGTCTCCGGTTCAATTCAATCTCCCCCTGCACGAGAGTTGAAACTATTAAATCCCCCCCCCCCCCCCCCTTAGCTTCTGTCCACCCAGCAGTATAATTGGGAGCGCCGCAAGTCGTCGTCGAGCGGCAGGTCGAGTGCGCGCGGCAGGGTAAGGTGTGGGCACTCCCACACTCGCAGCTCCACGTGGGAGCGTCGACCAGACGCTCGTGATGGGAGAGCCCTCCAGAGCTACCTCGGTATCGCTTTAGGTGCCGGAGTGGGGAATCCTTCCTCAAGCATTAAGCCAATGAGTTGGCGACGCTGCATCGGCAGCGGTGGCACGGGCACAAAATGAAAAACGTTCAACTCAAAACCTTGGTCAGTAACGCTGCCCTAGAGGGAAAGGCGAGATAATGGGTGGCATTTGAGAAAACGACCCTTCTTCATAGCAGATAAATTGTCAGGCCTACACTAAGGGGCCTGGTGAGAATTAAAAACATGTGTCCCGATGAACAAATTAACCTTATGGCAGGACCCCGGGGTCCCATAAGCCCCCGGGGTCCCATAAGCCCCCGGGGTCCCATAAGCCCCCGGGGTCCCATAAGCCCCCGGGGTCCCATAAGCCCCCGGGGTTCCATAAGCCCCCGGGGTCCCATAAGCCCCCGGGGTCCCATAAGCCCCCGGGGTCCCATAAGCCCCCGGGGTCCCATAAGCCCCCGGGGTTCCATAAGCCCCCGGGGTCCCATAAGCCCCCGGGGTCCCATAAGCCCCCGGCTCTCGCATCAACTGCGTTGCGACGTCATTTTATTGTCTGTTGAAGGCGAACGATACGGCGATCTATACCAATCAACGAGCTCTACACAATGCGATAATGAAAGTTTTGTTTAGGACTACGGCAATTTTGGCAACGATGGGTGCTGGGTGAAGAACGAGAGGATTGATTTCTGGTGGGTCGCGGCGTTTATGTGCGCGGTGGGATGGAGCCGCCAAAAATAAATTAACTAATTACGATTTTGAATTCCGTTTATTCGGGACCCCGGGGTCTCGCCACAAGGTTCAATTTCTAAATTGGCACGTGAATAGTTACCTATTGCACGTGTGCGTGTATGCATTCCACCACGCGCATATGCAGAGGGTAACATTCACAAACCCCAAGTACGTTTGTGATCTATTAAGAGATTGGGCCCATTATGTGTGTGATTGGGTCACAGTTGATGTGCGTGGATATGACACCAAAGCAACGCAAGTGCGCGCATTGGAGAAGCCACTCCGTAGGCTTCTCCAATGCACGAAAACATCCCTCGACTCCGTTGTGTTGGCTTCAGGATACAGATTAGATCTGAAGGGAATACAAGAGCCACACTGCCGTGTCGTAATTAAATTCTGCCCAACCATTCTAGCGAAGTGCGGGGCGAGGAAGCCAAGCATGAGGCACGGGTGGGGGGGGCCGAGATACCTGATGCTGTATTCACATTAACATTTTAATCCCAGGGCAACTCCGGCACCCGAAGCGATACCGCAAGCATTGCAGACGATGCTTTACCGGTTGCTCGTTCAGCTGAACGCGCGCGCATGATTTATTACGGCTCTTTTAGGATGTATTAATTCTAGATTTGAATCTTTCGTGACTGCAAGGATTCATACTTTTAGTTTTTTCGGTAAAGTCACGTAGGTAAAAAATAAAATTAATAAAAAATAAAATAATAAAAATCACGACGTTTCAGAGGCAACACAAGTCTCCGTCATCAGGTGGGACCGTCACAGCCAGATTTGCTGTATCAAGTGGATGTCTCAAAATAAGGGGGGGGGCAAGAGCCAGCCAAGGGGGGACGACTGATTTATTATGAAGTCAAGAGCACAGATACATTGCAGTGCAAGGCTCTCTTTTTTATGCAAGTAGAGAAACGCAGTCTATAACAACTCTGGCACCACCCCCCTCTCAGCGAGTCTACATAACAAAGGCTCAGTCCTTTGTTATGTAGACTAGCCGTAGCTTCAGCCGCACCAACCTTACCATAATAATAATAAAAACTCCTATCCAGGGGCTTGCCCTGGCTCCTCCTCCCTCAACCAGTATATATACGGGGTCGGATTTCTTGGAATTTCTAATTTACTTGATACAGCGAGCGTGCTGTGACAGTTCCACCTGAAGACGGAAGCTTGTGTTGCCTCCGAAACGTCGTGATTTTTATTTTATTTTTTATTTTACTTTTATTAATTTTAATTTTTTACCCATGTGACTTTACCGAAAAAACCCAAGAATACATTCGATGATTATGGTGCAACATGCATGCTTACAGGTGCAGCAGCCCCTTTGTCAGCTCACTGTTGGATGAAGTCCTCCCTTGCGCCTTTCCTCGTTTTTGAGATTGTTCAACCACACTCCACCACGCTAGTCAACGCAGGTTGGTGAACGGGGTGCCCAGGACTCTGACAAATCGCTCGCTCGGTGTTAGTTATAGCTGGCAATCAAACTCAGGTTTCAGAGTTCACAGCGTACTGCGTCAACCAACGCGCCAAGACTGCTCCGTCCCTCTTGCAACACGCATGTTGTTTATTTATCACCAGCGTAGAGCCCACTGCAACGGGACACCTGGGATTAAACAAGTAGAATGCACGAAGCGTTAAATTGCATAGGTTATAATCACCCCCTCCCATATCGATGATTTCATCCCCTCAGCTCAACTCCTGGCCATTTAGCACGCTAGCTCTTTGGTTTAGTGACATAATACGAACTATAATAATACTAACAATATTTATTTAACCCGGATAAACCCTTCAGATTCAACTCTCCTTCCCAAGGGAGTTGTGGCATGGTCGTAGCAATACATTTTACAAAATCATCAAATATGACAAGTGAATATTAAACACCACAATGATAAATGCTATTTAAAAGTTAACGGTGCAGACCTGCAATTGCTAACTCACGTGCCGGTAGAGCTTAAGACAACATTTTAAATGCAATCCAGAAATATTTTCATACACACTGCAATGATGTTCTCTAAACGAACAATGACATGTCAACACGGTTCACTATAATAGGTTGTATCTGGCAGGTAAGTACATTGGAAGAGATGGTATATGCAGCAATAACTGCAGATAACAGTTAAACTGCTAAAGTTTGGCAAATCACTTAGGATTTCTCTTACACCCTCTGTTCACTTGTTTGTGTTTAGAATTTTAGATTAGGTTGAAATTGATTGCAATGTAAACAACTTTGCAAAGTAATTATCTCCATGAATAATAAACGATGGCGATAATGACAAAACAAATGATGAGAAATACGCTGCAGAGGGAAATACCCTTTACAAAGTTATCGACTCTTGTTTAGAACCGTGACATAAATTAACAGAAACTCAACATTTGTGCATTGAAAATACAATAGTCTTAGAAAACAGTTGCAGTCAAGTTGTCCGATTGACGGATCCAAAAGCTGACCACCGTGTCTGTATTTATATAATAACTACAAATCGCTAAAATTGAAAAGTGACACGTCCATTCACCCATGAAAGCTTGGCTACCTTGTGGACTAATTCCGACCGGTGCAATTATCCTTCACATCACACGAGGAGGAATCTAGTTATTACTATGTATATTATTTAAACTGTATTTTTGTATATAGTTTAAAATCAGCCTCAGCAGTTCTCCTGCTGTATTTGTCTCACCTGATGACGATTGCTTGTGTTGCAATCGAAACGTCGATTTCTATTATTTATTTTCTTTTCTTTCTACGTGACTTTACCGAAAGAACCAAAGAGTGTTGCACAGTAAGTGCAGCACTAGCATCGTGAACGTGCGTTATTACCTCTGACTAGATCTGCATTTTAATGGATTTTCATTTCACCTGTTGGGATGCAAATTCTGCTTGAAAGTGTGAGGCTGATGAATGAAAATGGGCAAATAAACGGTTATTTAACTCGCCGAGCTCAATATTGTCGAAATTTCACACCTCGGTATGCCACAACAATTCATATCTTCTGATCAACAAATACACTGGACGATCCATGTGTATACCCCAGTAATCAAAGGCCGTGTGTACGTGACAAAAACCGTGACATACCGGTGGCCTCGGGTTTACCCATCATTGAATTTTGCAAGCAAATCAGACAGGACATGTTGGACGAAGTGTAGTAGGAGAGTGTTACGGGATTTAATAAGCGTACTAATATTGGTGGGAGACATGCAGAGGCTTTGAATTAATGTCTTGTTTTCTTTATAATGTTACCATTATGTCTGTACCTGTTAATGGATTGCCATGTATAAGCAATGTGTAATGTTAACGCGCCGGCATATTTTATATTTTTAATTACAATTGTTTCCCCAAGAAATCCACATTGAGTCTGAATAACAAGGCCCCACATTGCAATATTTGGCAAATTCTTCAATGAGGGTTAGGCATACGGGAAAATAAACGAAAAATAAAATGTTTTATTTTACCAGGTAAGCCTCACTGAGCTATATAGCTCTTTTTCAGCAGGGACTTGGTCACAAATGATATCTCAACGAAGTAGCTTATCACGTGGAAATTTGTAGCAGCTAAATACTCTCAGCGCACGTTGATTCTAAATGTGGAGTGGAAAAACCGGAGGACCCGGAGAAAAATCTACACGACCATGGCGAGAACATGCAAACTCCAAATATACAACAGGCATCATGGTCGGGATCGAACCCATGACGACCTCCTGCATACCTGGCGAGGTAGTTAACATCTCCCCACCGTGGTGAGAACCTAGAGTAAACGCACGCACACAATGGGGTGACACTCAGCACTTCCATTTCCAGGTCATTTTGCAGTCCCACACCTACAACACGTGACAAGCCACGGCAGTCGCCCCTTTAAGTACTAACCAGGCTCAAACCTGCTTAGCTTCCAATATCAGATGAGATTGGGGAACTTTAAAGCGAGTTGGTTGTAGAAAAGTGAAAAGTAATAGGATGTGCGAAAAGGCGTGTAACTATATAAAGCGTCGAAGCTTCATCTCTGAAACGTATGAATTGAAAACATATTATTACTGTTACAATACTGTATATTGTAACGTAATAATATCATTGCAAAAATAGTAGAATTAGCTGCCGGTGGAGTGGGGCAGCGATTACGAACCTGGCGGTATCAATTTTATTCCCGGCCAGGGCATACATCAATGGCACCCCTCCCCCCTTCACCAACCTGAAATGATCAACTTGGTAAAGTGATAGTAAAACAACCTCCGTGACTCACATAGCATGGCTGGGCCTTTATCCAGCAATGCATGTACAAGGTTCTGTAAATATGTATTATTCCTAACTACTGTATTGGCATTTTATACAAAAGAAATTAATCAAGGAAAGCTCTGAAGGATTTCCATAATCCATTTTTGAGACTCTACAGGGCTTCATTGGGTTTACCCCAAATACTATAATTGCGCTATATTCCGTGTGAGATGCATTAATTGTTTTTTTGTAACTAGAATGCCATCAGGGACTGCTACATTCCCCGGAATAACACAAAGGCAGGTCCCAGTGTTCAACTGGGACCAGTATCAGCATGACAACTTTTGAACAGGGAGAGAAAGAGACAGAGAGATAGATACAAACTTAATTCAAGGTTAAAACAGGTTTCTGCACAATGACAGGGCATGGGTAAGGAATGGAGTTAGAATGAAACTAAAATTACTTGGTTGAAGTGTTAATTGACCGTATAGAGGCACGGTTCCTTTTGGCAGAGAGGAAGAGAAATATAACGCTTTCACATAAGTATTCTGTAAATGGTGAACACAAGATCAGCTTTGTGTCAATTGCCGATGAAATATTTTGCTGTATTTTCTTGGATTTTCTGTTTGCACTTAGTCACATATTCACTTTAAGATGTTTTTTTGTTCATGTTTTAGTTTTTTGTTTGTTGCGGTTGCACCCGATTCAAGAGCCGAATGGCTCATAGGGCTATACCTAATAACTGAACTTGAACTTGAGAGACGCGAGTGGATTCGTTGTGGCGAGAGCTCGCAGTGTCCCCACATTTCCTGTTGGGGGCACACTCCGTTCTGCGATTGTCGCAGGACTCTGTTCGTATTCCCAGCGCAGCGCCGGTGGTGACGGAACCTCACGAGACGTGACGCAAACGATGATTTATGGCTCTCTCCTCTCTCAAATTAAAGCTCCCAGATTTCCAGCGAT
Source organism: Lethenteron reissneri (assembly GCF_015708825.2). NCBI lineage: Eukaryota > Metazoa > Chordata > Hyperoartia > Petromyzontiformes > Petromyzontidae > Lethenteron > Lethenteron reissneri. The sequence continues at coordinate 3,040,216 of NC_083793.1, read as the reverse complement.
GGTATAAATCGGTGCTCGTTATTTGTGACCGCAGACAGAACTCGGTACCGCTGGGGTGTGGCAAATATTTAGCGATACCAGATTCTGAAAATACAGATGGTAAAATTGGCTTACGCGATAGATAGAACTAAAACTAATGAATTATTTGGTGAGGCTGCGTTGGTCGCGGTGCACTAGCACTATTAACATATGTTTCATAGAGACGTGAAAAACATTCCTGCGGAGGGAGCTGGTAGGAACGTTGGGTTGCTCGGTCAATGGCCAGGGTCAACGGCGGCGTGGTGTATTCCGCAAATATGCCCGACTGTGAGGGCGGGCACAAGCCGGCCTGAGTAGGTTAAACGTTGAGTTTTATAAGGGCACCACGGGGTGACCAGCCCCTCCCCACCCAGCCCCACCCCTCCCACCCCCCACGCAGCCCCTCCCCACCCTCCCCACCCAGCCCCTCCCTCCACACCCAGCCCCTCCCTGCACGACGGACACAATAATCCCCTGTGGCCTGGTGTAACCAGGAGGTTCCTACCAGTCAAACATCTCCTCAGGCCCCATCCTTGAAAGTGCAATCTCCAAATATTATTGTCCCCTCTCTCTGGCTTCTCTATTATTTGCTATAAAGAAAGGCCATTACCAAATACGCCACCTATTTAAAAAAATAACATCTTTTGAAGGCAGTGTTATTTTCGTATATATTGATTGTTGTAATATACGTAATCAATTAGCTCCTTGGAGAATTAACTTGAATATCGAATTAAATATGTTGTTACAACTCCATTTTTGCCATCTCAGGTGGCACCAATAAGTTAAATATTTGGTATGGGCCCATGGACTATGCATTTGTGTCTTAAGATGCACAGACAAAACAAATACAAGGAAATACGTTTACAAGAACATTGGTTTTCACGGTCGTTCTGCATTATTCTGTCATATACTGCGGGGTTGCAACCACAATTTTTGTTCGGCGTGATGTCTGACTTCTTGCTCCGTGTGCTTGGAGCTTCTTCCACATCAGCTGGTGTACATCGTTCGCCATATATAATCAACGGTGACATTTGTAGCCTCTCAATTATGTTGTTGAAGAAGCTCAAAGTAAACCTGCAAATGTCAGGCCAACGTTTTGCACGTTTCCTGGTCTCCTGTCACGTGAGATTAAATGTCGAGCATTTTACTCAACGTAGGAACCAATGGGCAAAAAAAGTTTGCACGGTCGATATACCGTGTGTAGGTTTCAGGTCGAAGGTTGCACAAACGGTCGTGTTTCAGTGGCACAGACGTTCTATCCACAAGTTATCTCCACAGAAGTTCTCTCCACAGAAGTTCTCTCCACAGAAGCTCAGAATAGCCAGTAGGCTGCTCCAGGCATAACACATCTGCATTTTTGTTTACTCTGTATACATTTAAATTAGCACTGCATACTATTTAACAGATATTGCTACAAGCATCCAGTCCATGGGATACTTTTATTTTTGCCAAGCAGCATAACTTTAGGTAATTCTTCACTCCGCTTTCTGCATTCACAATGTCTAAATGTACGCGACTTTTTCGGTGTTTTTAATATTACTTGTCAGTTAAGGAATGTTTTCTCTCCAGGAGTTCATCACATGTCAATTGTTTTAAATTGCTTCTGAAAGAAATTCCGACAGATGGCAAAACAGGAATTAAATCTAATTGAGTGATTGGCATTCATTTCTGCCTCTGTCCATCAGTTTTGAATGTGCCGTACAATGGATCACTTTTAATCAAGCGAACGGAAAAGGAGGCCAGACTCCCGATTGCCCTTCATTACCATGAAGCCATAGTCGGCTAAGAACAATGCCAGCTATATCTTTCATTTGTAATTCGGGTCTAACAACTGCCGCAAAGAAGGCATTGGCAAAGCTATTCTTTCATCAGAGGAAGCCTTATTGAAATGAACAAAACAAGAGTATTCTTAAATATATAAGCTTGGTGGTGTTTCATTCAGACGCTGTCTTCCCGACAGACCTGTTCTTCACCTGAGGACGGCTGCTTGCGTTGTGGCCGAAACGTCGTGAGAATTATGTTATTATGTTTTATTTTTATTATTTTATTATTTCCCTTCTACGTGACTTTACCGAAAGAACCAAGAAGAAGAAGAGTATTCTCATTAGTTTTATTTATTATTATTTAGGAAATTAAACGCCAGGAAAGTTGACTTGCATGTTCAGCCAATGCAGGTTTGAGTGGTCTAAACTTTGTGGCAAGCAGTGGGATGATGGCGCCTCATATCCACGTGGACAGGATGACAGTGATTATGAAGATGAATGAAATGAAGACAAAGATGATGTTGATGATGTTTATGTTCATGATGCTAATAATGTTGTTGCTGCTGCTGCTGTTGTTGCTTATTGATATTTCTTCTGCCGCTGATGACAATGGCAACGAAAACGATTCTGATGCAGGAGAGGGTTTTTTTTCTTCTGGGAAAGTCTCACTTCAACGATAGTGTTTTGGCGTGTGGGAGAAACTAACAATGCCCAGGGGAAACACATCCTTGAAAGGCTCCAAAGTACGCACGCAAGCTCTGCAACTATAATTTGGCTGCACGTAAGAATGCAATGAAACTCCGCGGAACATTGTCGTTTTAACTTCAAGTCTTGAAGTAAAATGTATATCCAAATGCATGTATCCTGCACTTCTTTCGCACCGTACGTATCCAACCATACTAATCGGAGGTACGGAGGAAAGAAAACAAACTAAAACGAAAATGAATGGTTCCAAATAAATAACGACCACGTGTCTAAGCGTACATAGAGATCTTACAAGTAGACTTACTCGAAGTATCTCGTGCATGACAAAAATAAACAGATGTGTTTTATTTCCGCATGCATCACCCACACGCCAGTAACCGTTCCCTGGCAGATTGCCTAAAAAGTAACGTTTCTATCATGGCATGAAGCCGACCTTACTATGGCAAGCATCCAGGTGAAGATTACTTTGAAATCACGTTTTTGTTTTCAGCAGTTAAAATTGTATGTATTTGAGTTGCACAACGCTAGTATTATGTTCTAACCCCATCCGTGTGGAGTTTCAATTGTTCTCTCACGTACAGGGATTCGCTTTAAGGTATGCCGTTATTCCTGTGCACACAGAATACAATCCTACTTTTTTGAAAACAGTCTTGTAGCAACACTCCCTGTCGTCTGCCCACATGTACGAAACTGTGTCGATTGAAACAATGTGGCATACTTCATAGTGAGAGAATTGAAGGTAACAGTGTAGCCCTGGCACTTACTGACTCTCACCACTGCTGGTGAAAGCAATTACACTGGTGGACGGACTTCCACTGGCAGAGGGACTTCCACCGCTGGAAGCTCTAGAGCAGTGGTTCTTCACTTGGGGTGCACGCTTCACCACCTGGGGGTACGAGAATGCCCCATTCTGGGAGTGCGAGACATGGCCAGATTTTTTTTTAAGGTAAATCATCGAAACACAAAATCAACACGGGCACGTAAGTAACAGCTTACTTTGTTTCATCAAACTTTTTGTCTGTATTCACATTATGCATTTGTTTTACAATTGAGAAGGCTGCAGTAAAGGTATAGAACCACTGCTCTAGAGGTCCATTAGAAGGTGTTTGGCCTACACTTTAATAACTCTGGCCAGATGCCAACTATGAATGTAATAATAAAATATATAGCAAAATCCTAATATTTCTAATGTGGATGTGTTTTTTTCCATCTTGGCCTATGTGAGAAGTGAAAGTATGTACATTTAAACTAGTATAGACATCTCACAGTCTATGATATGGCTATACTTCCAGCGGCTCTTGACATTAAACCAAATTCAAACATGCGGAAGTATTTTTAATCACAGCAACATTGTCTGCAGCTGTCTAAAGGCATACATTTGCATGAACTTATTAACATTGGACTGCATATCGTGCCACACGGCATGGAATTAAAACATTCTAATCTGGAATTACAATGAACGGAGACATTTGTGTGCCAGACTATAATAATTGCAGATGCAATACCAGAACAATTGTGAAATTGAATTCTAATGTGAGCCATCTGCAAACGTTCCAAAGCACATGTCTGTCAGTTCATTGGCACATTTCCAGAAAACAAGTAGTTTTGTAGCAGATGCATGAAAACAATCGAAAACTTAATCATCTATTTCATCGTCCTTCAGTCACGTATCCCATTTCCATTTTTTTTGTAACAAAAAATAAAAAATATATTCTTACAAACAAAAAATAGCATAGCACTGACTGCGTGCATCATAGAGTTGTTCCCTAAGGTGTAGTTTATTTTAACTGCGCGTTTTTAATGTGGCCATCACATTGTTCTCCTCTATCAGAGAGGGCCTTGCAATTGTTAATAGTTGTGAGCCAGCGGAGGGGTGCTCGTCCAATTTGGAAGGCATTAAGCCTCCAACAATTTATCACAGGCGCCGAGAGTCATTAGTTCCGTGTAAAAAAAGAGAAATGACATTCTACCACGAGGCTTGTAAATTAGCCACGATGGACGTGGATAATGAACCGTTGTATGGACAGCGAACAAACAGGACTGACGCCCTAATACCTAATAATAGTTAGTAAATGAGAGATTGCAGGAGCTACCTTACTTGATACAGCTGTCGTGGCTGTGACGGTACCACCTGAAGACGGAAGCTTGTGTTGCCTCCGAAACGTCGTGATTTTTATTTTATTTTACTTTTTAATGTTTTTACCTACGTGACTTTACCGAAAAAACCCAAGAATATGAATCCTTGCAGTCACGAAAGCTTCAAATCTAGAACTAATAATAGTTACTTGCAAACAGCACTTGACCCAATAGTCTCTGTGGTGATGAGGAGGATCATTATTGTTTCCCGAGTATGGACAAACATATGAATATTACACTCCAATGTTGCTGCTTCTGATTTTACATCTGACTGTGCATATCACTCCCAATAGTATACGACCTTAGCCCGGGCCTCCCCGAAGTTGACTCGGCATAAAATAGTCACTGTGTGCATTATATTTGTCAACCCGGTGGAGAAGAAGGTGGCACTTGCTAAAACACCCCTTCTTCGTGTGCCATGTCCACCTTGCTTTGCACCCTCGCCCAGACATCGGGCGCAATCCAAATAGGAAACCACTGCCATTGCCTGTGAACATGTGCAACTGCCGTTACGCAAAGCTGTGTAAAGTCACCTACGTGACTTGACCGAAAGAACCACAGAGTATGGATCCCTGCAGTCACGAAAACTTCAAATCTAGATTGTGCCACGAGCTTTGAGGATCCAAGTTTGAATCCCAGCCAGGAGTAATATCAGTGGCGTACACCTCCCCAAGGTCAAATCAACCTTACATGAGGTTCTTTGCATGCTACGCGGGGGATCTTGGTTCTTTGTACGTGTGAGTGTGCGGCATCTGAAGCAAACCCCGTGTGACTGGTGGCACACTCCGACTGTCGGGTTTGTGAAATCGGCCCACCACGCAACACCCGCCCGGGACTCCTCTGCCCAGAGGTGCCATCGTACGTGCGGTCTCTCTCCTCCACAGCGACTAGACGACACTTGCCGCGGCCCCAGGGTAAAAACTAAAATAAGCCACGCTCCTTGAATTGCACCGCTGTGCACCGAGCTAGAAGTAATGCGTGGCACAAGCTCGCAGGCATCCGGGAGGATCTGCGATGCAAGCATGAGCACAATGCTGGTCTAGGAACAAACTATACGTTTGATATGGTATCTCGTTAATTGTTGTTTTCACCTCTTCCCCATTATTAAAACAAATGTGCTATCGATGCCACCACCACAATCATCATCATCCTGACCATGTGACGAAGACGTGCAAATGTGGACCTCTTGAAAATGAACTGCGAGTACTTCGAGTTAAAGTTACACTTTTGTAAAGATCGCTGCTCGTTCGCTGGAAGTAAATAAGCCGGTGTTACAACCTTCTGGTAAACATCATTATGGGACCAACACATGCCACATGCTGCGACGCAGATAGGATCGCTCACGCCTTCGCTCTACGCGTTTCTTTGTCGGGGCAATGAAGGGCAACAAGAACGCCATCCCCCTTGCCTGCTGTGCCATGCTCTGCTGGATACGTGTGCTAGTCAGCTACTCTACTTATATATTTAAGTTTCTGATTCTCGTATTAATATATACACATACACATACATTTGCGAGGGAGTGAGTGAACGAGCATCCAATCATTTGGTAGTCCCGTTCATCTGAGTTGATAGCCTTTGTTGTCCCAAGGATAAGCCCTGGTGGCTCCAGTGGTTTGAGTTTCCCAAACTCGTGGTCCTAAGGGGATACTGCTGTTCGTGGGAGCCCCTGCTGGGGCTAAGTAGGAGGCCGAATTTCATGGAGGTGGCCCATTTATATGCTCGGCTTATACACATACTGGATAACCTGGGTATACACATAGTGGATAACCTGGGTATACACGAGGCCATCCAAGCCAAACGAGAAATCCCATCTTGCCTGAAATCCACCCTAGAATCGGATTGGATATCGGGCCAGTCCCACTCACTAAGAAATCAGTCATACGTTTCAATGGCTATCATGGTGATTTCTGTCTCCTCTCTCCCGTGCCCCCCTCACCCCGGTCCTCCCCTCCCACCGTTCCCACTCCCCCCCTCTGCCCCTCCCTCGCCCCTAACTTCCCTCCGTGCCCCCCCCCCATCGCCCCCCCCCCATCCCACTACACATCCAAATTTTCATCAAGTTAGGAATCTTGTTCCATTCTAAGAATGGAATTTGCTAGGTATCATGATAATCTGCCGACTAATATATTCTATTTCGTTTCGTATATGATACATTTTAAAACAAAGATATTTCGCAATTTGCTTGAAATTAATATTTAACCGTTGATAAATATGGGTGCATGTTTACATCATTATACTAAAACAATCTGCACACCTTCGAAAGGATAAAATAGTGGAACTTATATTATATCATTCATGTATTATTCTCTATAACATAGATATATACTTGTAAAAGCCTACAGAATACAGAGCACTCATTCAACATTTATCGTGAATGCGAGACACACATTTGTTGTTGTATGGTAATGTATAATTAAGAGGAAAAAATCGAAAACACATTTGAGGACAATTTGCAATTACAAATTTAAAATGGGACAATTCATAGTGGGCAATTGATTGCACAATGAAAAAAACCAGCTGGTTTGTTCGCTGGAATTAATGGTAATAATAAAAAATAGTCTCTTTGTCGTGAAAAAAATATATATATTTCTACCGTTCAACATTAATATTGCTACACCCACAGGCAAAAAGATCTGCTATGAGCTGAATCCACAAATAATCCAATTCTACAATAGTAATGTTCTCAAAGTTTCGACCCAACCATACCAATATTGTACTTCAGTAAATAACAATCCTCTTAAAAATCACCGAAAAAATAAAACTTTTAAAACTGCTGCACTTGTGAAAGTTATTTATTTTGAAATGCAATCGCTGTCAGCGACACACGATTAGAAATTGCAAGTTCCATTTCCAGTCAGGGTTCGACTCAGCCCCTGAAGCCCTCTGGGGTGAATGCCACAATACGCATTTGGTGGGGAGGTCATCAATGATTATCCCATGGAAATACTCATTCCCACCATACGAATGTGGAATATCCACCATTGGCTCAGAGATGTAAACAGGAGATGAACACCACATTATGCTAAGCCGAGCAGGAAACCACTGACATATTTGTTAAATGTTGTTTCGGCCGAATAAGATGCAGTTGAGGAGAATTGTTTCTGGTGCAGCACCTGGGGGTGAAGCACGATCGAATCTGTAATGAATGCCGGGTCCTTTATTTTTCCACGAGTGGCAGAAGGCCCTCTATGAGCGTCAGACAAGATGGCCGCGTGTGTGCACGTGGCCTTATTGCGCCGCTGTTTAAGAGAGACAACGCTGGTGAGAGTGTCAAAGTGAGGAATGGTGCTCACGTGCCAGAAACCGTGTGTTCTGATTTCCCTTAAAAAGAGGGGTCATGTAAATACACAGCACCATAGTTTTACCGTATTCTTCTTCATTATTATTATTCTTACAAATGTGGGGGAGACAAGTCGTCTTTTCGCGGCCCACTTGTCACGGATTTCCGTGTTACCTTAAACACAACTCTGATGGTCGCCGAGGTGAAATAGATGCCGTTAATACGAATCCAATATGATCATCGGTAGAGAAAAAATAAATCCTTGTTAAAGGCCAGAAACAAATCGTTGAAGAACTCTCAAGACCTCAATGTGACTCCTTTTCTACAAAATTCAGGGTAAAAAGCATTTCCGCGCGTCGTATTACAGGAGGCGCACGCAGAGGATGGCACGCAGATGGCAAGCTACAGAATAAGTGGTTTACAATCTTTGTGCTGTGTCATCTACCACCCTAAGCGTGACCTCACCACCTTCATCAGGCAAGGCCCAAAGGACTGTGCTCTCAAGTCCACCACCATAAGCGGGATGGAACATCGACAATGGTTGGTCACGTGACGGTCATCAATGTGTGTACAAGCCCCCGCAAGAGGAATGGCCACCGGTCATCTTTGCCAGCAGCCACTCAGCCGGCGATAGACACGAGGGCCCTTCAGCAGCCACCACGCAGAGAAGGGCGACTCGGAAAATGATCAAGCTGGAGAGAAACCCAAGGAGTGTTCGTCGGCAGAAGACTAAGTTCCTTACGTGCGACCCGCAAAACAGCCGCGCACAATTCACTCAGCCCGACTGGGGGAAGAAAAACACAAAAAGACTGTAACTCAGCCACTAATTGCTTCACGAACAACGACGGGGCAATTTTGCAAAAAGAGGCATCACAGACCTGCAGTGACACACACATAAAGTCGATTACTGATACCGGTCATGACCTCAAAACCACGGCCGTGTTGGAAATTTCGGAAGAACAACCAACCAGCCGGTCTATTCAAAATAAACCGAAGCCCAATTGAAGAACCTGGGATCCAAAGCCTGGAAACCGCGATAAATGCATTCATAGTTTGACATCTACACACCATGATGGCAACCAGAAAGAGCAACAACACTTGAAAGAATGCTCATTAGTCTTTGGTTCTTTCGGTAAAGTCACGTATAAGGATCAAATAATAAATTAAATATTATAATAAATTAAATACATGTATTATTATTTTACCTTATACGTGACTTTACCGAAAGAACCAAAGAGTAATTCCTGCAGTCACGAAAGCTCCAAATTTAATGTTCATTAGAACTGAACTTTTCACAATAAAATGTTGGAAAGACGTCACTGCAGTGCTTCATTATCAACACAGCATGGCGAATCCTCCATTCAACAGTAGAATGACCCAGAGTGTAAATTACTGTTCTTATTATTGTTGTTATGATTAAGCCATACACATTCATTTGCGTGTGTCTGTCACATGCGTGTCTTGTCTGCATATGTTTTTGTTTGTTAATTATGTTAGATAATCACAGCATCGTTCCGTTACAAAAAATGTTGTTGATGATGCATTCCTGCCATTCAGTCTAAAATGTTTTCAATGTTTTGACTCATGAAAGGATGTTGTTTTAATTGCTTGCGCTGCGTGGGTGTGACTTCGAAACCAAGTCAAAGCAAGAAACAAATAGCAAATAAAAACCTTTAAAGAACGCCAGGCTTCCGTTTTAGTACAAAATACAAAGCTCCATTTCACATCCAGCACTTTTACATAGAGATCCATATTCCTTTGTACACACCGGACCATTTATTACCGTTTGAAAAAAATAATACAATTAGCCTTGCACACAGTGATCAACTAAAATTTTTAACGGTAACTTTTTTTCAAAACTAACCCGTAGGACTGTTCACGTAGAGTCCCCACCCACCTCAAAGTTGCACATCACGCAAGGACGGCGGCCCTGATCGTCAATATGCTTTGACGACTGACTCCACGTTCACACCTCCAACAATCTCGTCTCAGACATCAGGCAGGAATCATTGTGACCAATTGCATAATTACCGTACGTGTAAATCATGGCACGTGTACATTACTATACTGCATATGGGGTTCGTTGGAGATGGTGGAGGCTTGGGGAGGCAATTCATCCAGCAATGGGTGAGTGGTAGTGAATGATATGCATGTAAAATAAAATATCCAATGTGTTGATGATTCAGTCGATGAGCCGCAGCAGCAGTTGAAGTAATATTTAATATATGTTTTAGAAATAAAACTAATTATGGGGTGATGCTGTGTTGGCAGTTGTGCACAAGCACAAATCATCAAACAATTATACACATGCATGAATAACACTCCTTAAACGGAAAAAATATGTTATAGCACTGGTCTACTATGTTTTAGATGTCGTCTGCTTCAGAGATGAAATGTGCTGTTTATTATGGCTTTGATGTGCTGAATTCAAATATGGCAATTAAAACAACTGATTGGCTACTGTTCCCAAACTATTTAAGTTTTTTTACATTTTACGTCTATGCATATTGTGTAGATAGTAGAGTTTTACTCAAACATTGTAAACCTAGGTCCTTTCATGTGTTCATGGTTGCTTTATATGATAACATGTCACCTGTCCTGTTCATGTAACACTTTACAATCAGCAAAAGGGTATATAAATAAAATGTATATGAAACAAAAGACTACTATGTATATAAAAGTAAATAGTTTAGTCCTTATTCAGTGTCTACTCGGCGCTGCTTGGCTTGTCTCTTGTATTCATTAAATGGAGCATCTCTTGTCACTGTCCAGCAATAGTCTGCAAACATTGATTAACCACACTTGTACACCAGTCACATGGTTAATGGCGACTCGGTAGAGAATTGCTGTGTGTGACACACGTGCTGTTGCATTTTACAGATTAACCACAATTAATGTTGATTTGAAGCTATCGTGACTGCAGGAATCCATTTTCTTTGGTTCTTTCGGTAAAGTCACGTAGGTAGAAAAGTAATATATCGAAAGAACCAAAGAGCACAATAAATGTGTTTGCCCTCGATTTGGAGCACCTGCCCACGTCCTTCATTTCCAGTGTGCAAATATGGCAATTTGTTCAGCAGTGGGATGTAAGCCTAGTTATGATTGCATCATCCGTGACTACTAGGAATAACATGATGCACTTCATATAGTGTATGATGCAATACCAGGTTCAGATTGCATCATTCATTGTTTTGCTCAAAAATCAAGTACTGTCTCAACCGAGTCATAGATTTATTCATAAATCCAGTCAATTTTTTTTTACTCATTTATAATTTAAATTGAGATCCCATCCCTTTGTAATAACAGCCATAGAGGGTTCACGTGGGGATTGGCTTGCCGGTCCTGCTTTGTAGCCAATAAGGGTTGAGACAGGGAGCATGGCCCCGGCGTGATCACGGCATGTCATCAGGAGTGATTGGCCTCGCCATTCGGGGCCCCAGCTAATGGGGAGCCGGATGAGGGGCGTGGTCCCGGGATTGACAGGGAACCATCGAGAATGGTCAAGGCTGTCCATGGAGGATTGGCTGGGGGGACCACGTGACGAAGGGATTAAGAGAGAGTGAGAGAGAACGATCGGGAGCAGACTGGGGAACGAACAGAGCGAGAGCCACGCGCGTACGGGGGCTCTGGGTGGCACGTGCGCGGTGGGGACTTGGTGTGAAGTCTGCCCGCTCTCTGTTGTCTGCCAGCAACGGAGAGTGTGTGAGTAAAGTGTATTGTGGAAGTGAAAATAAAGAGGACCGATTCCGAAGGCGTCTCAGAAGGATTATTACACCTTCATAACTCACTTATCCTCCGCCATTCTCAAGTCAAGTGTTGTGTGTACTGACCCAGTAACATTTATTGAAAACTACAGCCAATCAATCATAATTTTCATTCTCAGTAACCCAGAAATAGTAAAGTTGGACTACAGTTATTTCGGAAGCATTTTGGCTGTAGACCAGTGTAATGGACGTTTCGGGAAATGACCCTTCTTCATAATAAATCTTGTGCACCACTGTAAAAGCAGCATCACGTAATTATTTGTATTATTTTAAAAAGACAATTGCATTGTTGTGCTGCTTACCAACAACATGGATGCATTATTAAGGAGTGGTGAATTTTATTCGGCTGGGACAGTCCAGAATGCAATTCGGTGGAGTTATGTTGGCACTCCACATCAATCTTGCCGTATTTTATCCTCACAGCATTACATCAATGTAGGGTAAAATAATATAGTATGAACGGATAGCCATACCTTGTACTCCAGTGGTAGTGTATTACGCCGATAATGCCTCTTCCCATATCAACCTCGAAGCGTCCTGGAATTTCCCTCATGAAAAGTGTACCCCTGGTATTAACAAAAATACACACAGACACATAGGTTCTGGATGGACTCACAACAACAACAAGAAGCATTACTGTGCATTAAGGATGTGAACACAGCATTCGGCTGCAATAAGGATGAGGTGGGATGTGGGTTCGGAGTGAGGGTGGGTACAGATGACTGTCCATTTGGGTTTGTCCACCATGTGTGCTGTGGTGGTGGTGGTGTCGCCACTGTTAATTTTAAATGCTGGATGCATTTCATACATTTCATTGTTACATACGCGATCACTCAACAGGTGTTCATCGCTGCACTTTAAAGCCAAATGAATGTGACGTCGAAAGGATGAAATCAGGTCGAGCCCTGGCATTAAGTGGATTATAATATCTGAGGATAAATAATGGCGGTGGCAGATTGCAATGGCATTCATCCAGAAGTGGATTGAACCATGGCTGATAACCATAATGATGACTAATGCAATGTAAGGATAGATTATTTGCAATATTTGTGTACAGCCCAATGGATAAACTGCCTCCTGCCATATAAATATGTATTTTTTACTGCTGGCACAGGGTTACTAATGGCAATTAACCTTTGAGCATGGAGAGCCTTTGACTTTGATCTGTACTGATCATGTGATAACATAGGTCCATTCATTATATAACATTATTAGTCACCATAGTGGAGGATTGCTTCTGTCTATTTATTTTTGGATAATGTTATATTTATGTCTGCATGTTGAACTTCTTTCACACCATACATAGCCAACCGCACTAAATGGAGGTGCGATACTGTTCGCTTAGTTAAATACAATGTTTTTTTAATTATAAGTTGTGGCTGCATTACGACTAAAATCGATAAACCTCCATGCTTGTTCAATTCATACACGTTGGCTCAAGTAAAATTGTACCAAATTTAATCTCTAGCCCTTTTAGAACACCATTATAATTTACACAAGTTACACACTCGCTCAGCAATGATAGCCTATATGTAAGAGTAGAAGAAAAGTAATGACTGCAGGTTATTCTACCAGTAGAACTCTCACGAAACTTTTATTTTACTTTCCCTTGTACATCGTACATTAAATCACACACCAGTCCTACACACCGTTATACCACTATACTGTACACATATATCATTGTAAAATGTATATACATTTGGACCTTATGGCGGTACCCTGTGGTACCAAAAAATACAAAATGGCCGAGGCAATTAAAGATGTTATTTCTCGGACACTATTTTTTCAAGGGGTGTACTTAACTCCGCGACTGGGGTACCAATCAATCCGAAATCAGTGCTACTCCGCGATGTCGAAACGCCAAACATTAGCATACAAAAATCCGTTATCGAAAAATTCAACTTCAACTTGGAATAGTGCATCGTGTACAGCTCGTCGAGACGACGAGTCGATTGCCGCATCGCCGACCATCAACAGACTAATCACGGGAATTATGCGAGAGCCGGGCTACTGTGTGAGGACACACAGTTCGGACTGCGAACCACTATATGCAGCAGTTCTAATCCATTCCCGAGGGTGCTTCAAGAGGGTGATGAATGATAATTTCCTCCACCACAGAGCCTGGCCAGCCACAGCCCTGGGCAAGAGGCAAAGTTTTCCGCTTCTGTTTCACTTAAAACTAATTTATAAATTCGAGCACGGCAGTGCACCTTCCACTTGGCGTGCCCTGGGAGACTGCTGCCCACGCCATGGCATTACAGTCACTGACTCCCTTCGTGCCTGTGCAATGGCAGCTGTGACTTAGAGTGAGAGATGAAGCATAAGCTAAGGATAATGTTCTCGTCGTTTAATATTTATAGAGCGCCTTAGCTCAATTTAGAGTTTAAAAGCGGTAACAACAACAGAGTGAGTTAGATGGCAAGGGCAGTGCAAGGAGCGAGGAATGAGTTGCCATCAAAGAGGCCACGTGGGAGTCACGAAAAGGCCACAGGGGAGGGACGGGATGGAGTGGAGGGCGTGGAGAGGAAAGAGGAAGGGAATGGGCGATGGAGAAGAGGTGAGACTTTGAGAGAGGAAGGAGGTTAAGGAGGGGAATTGCTTAATGTACAGGGGCTAATGTTGAGTCTATGGGCAGTGTTGAGTCTATGGGCAGTGTTGAGTCTATGGGTAGTGTTGAGTCTATGGGTAGTGTTGAGTCTATGGGTAGTGTTGAGTCTATGGGCTGTGATGAGTCTATGGGTAGTGTTGAGTCTATGGGTAGTATTGAGTCTATGGGCAGTGTTGAGTCTATGGGTAGTGTTGAGTCTATGGGCAGTGTTAAGTCTATGGGCAGTGTTGAGTCTATGGGCAGTGTTGAGTCTATGGGCCGTGATGAGTCTATGGGCAGTGTTGAGTCTATGAGCAGTGTTGAGTCTGTGGGCAGTGTTGAGTCTATGAGCAGTGTTGAGTCTGTGGGCTGTGATGAGTCTATGGGCAGTGTTGAGTCTATGATCAGTGTTGAGTCTGTGGGCCGTGATGAGTCTATGATCAGTGTTGAGTCTATGGGCAGTGATGAGTCTATGAGCAGTGTTGAGTCTGTGGGCTGTGATGAGTCTATGGGCAGTGTTGAGTCTATGAGCAGTGTTGAGTCTGTGGGCCGTGATGAGTCTATGATCAGTGTTGAGTCTATGGGCAGTGATGAGTCTATGAGCAGTGTTGAGTCTGTGGGCTGTGATGAGTCTGTGGGCCGTGATGAGTCTATGAGCAGTGTTGAGTCTGTGGGCCGTGATGAGTCTATGAGCAGTGTTGAGTCTGTGGGCTGTGATGAGTCTATGGGCAGTGTTGAGTCTATGATCAGTGTTGAGTCTATGGGCAGTGATGAGTCTATGAGCAGTGTTGAGTCTGTGGGCTGTGATGAGTCTGTGGGCCGTGATGAGTCTATGAGCAGTGTTGAGTCTGTGGGCCGTGATGAGTCTATGAGCAGTGTTGAGTCTGTGGGCTGTGATGAGTCAATGGGCAGTGTTGAGTCTATGAGCAGTGTTGAGTCTATGGGCCGTGATGAGTCTATGATCAGTGTTGAGTCTATGAGCAGTGTTGAGTCTGTGAGCAGTGTTGAGTCTGTGGGCAGTGCTGCTTCGTGTACAGCGGAAGTTGATTCCAGTGGTAGGGTGCAAGGAGGCTGAACGACTGAAGATGGCATAGGGCACAGGGAGGAGGAGAGACAGAAAGAGAGACGGGTGATTGAGAATGAAGGACACGAGGGTGGGGGGGCTGTTATTATACACGCGTATCTTTGTTTTATTGCTACTTACACCTTTTTGTGATACTGCATTGGAATTAGTGTGCAAGCACAAGCAAGAACATACGACATTCATCATTAACACTCCGATTTGCATGGTTGGCTAGGTACGGTGCGAAAGAAGGTCAACATACAACACAGCCTGGAAATGTTTTCATCATATCTATAATTGGAAATGCTTCTGGAAATGCCCCTTGTTCATTTCATCTCTGTTATTAATAAAGGCCATTATCAGAAACTTCGTGAATTATATATATTTCTTTTTTATGTAATTTATTGTTGTGCTGAAATGTTTGGTATTGGAAATAGTTAAGTAACTTGTGTTGTATCAGTCTGTGTTGCAGTCGAAACGTCGTGAGAATTTTTATTGTTTTATATTTTTATTATTTTATTATTTCCAATCTACGTGACTTTACCGAAAGAACCAAGAATATGAAATTTGTATCAGTCTGTTGCATATACAGCACATGCACGACACGCGTTTGCCGCATTGGATTGCGTGCGAAAATGTAAAAAAATAGGGCACAAATTAACGTAACTAACATCGTTTAAGCCAGGTAATATATTCAGATATATCTAATTTCTAACGTGGTCTGGGTAAAATAGCAGCAGTAAATCAATTCCGAACAAAATTAACATAAAACGTTGGCAAGCTACTATGTTTGAAACGGTATTACTCCAACCTCAGTTTCACAGGCTTATGTAAACACCGCAGTCGGGTTCCATCAAGGTCAAACAAGGACACTAATGAGTACAATTTTACTCTTCATAAAATCCATTTTAACCCGTCCTTTCAAACATTACCGGGATCAATGAGTCTGCAGCGTGGACTATCCATCTGGTTCCATGACTAAGGTCATTGGCAGCCAAAAACAGACTTAAAGAGAAGAGTATAAATCATAAGGGATGTTTCTTCACGAAGAACATGGACAGGAATAAAGGTGAGCCAGGAAATTGCTAAATTGCTGAGGAAAATGACTGCCCTTACAGTTCAAACACCGGTACAATTTCACGTAAGTTGTCCTCATTCATCTTTGAAATCAGCTTCCGTGCCGGTACTCGGAACATTGTTGCAAAAACTAACCATGATATTTTCTTTTCATTTTACTATTATTTTACCAGGTAAGGCCCACTGAGCTGAGAAGTATCTATTTTTCACAAGCGACCTGGCCACAAATGGTAGCTCAAAGAAGTGGCTCATCATCGTGGGGAAATGTAACCACGGACAAATACTCTCGAACGCGTGTTGATTCTAAATGTGGAGGGGAAAAAACGGAGGACCCGGAGAAAAATCCACGCGAACACGGGGAGAGAGACACGCAAACTCAAAATATACAGCAGCAGGCGTCAGGGTTGGGATCAAACCCACGACCTCCTGTATACCAGGCGAGGAATCTCACAGCTTGCACACCGATGGCGAGGACATGGGTAGTAACCCCTTCATCCAGCAGTGGATTTATCAAGGCTTAGAACGAGCATGAATGAAAAAAACACGGCTATAAAAAATTAATTAGATGTCATGAACAATATGAAATATTTGAATGTAATAATTCTACTTTTACTGCAATTTATTTTCTGACATTGAGTGGTGAATGTAAGAATGCATGTTGTCCATGCTAGCTCACCTTTAATGCGATATTACACACACAGTTTAGTGTTATACCGCACTCTGAAGGCATATCTCTGTAATGGGGGCTGTATAAATGAATAATGTTGTTATGCCATCTGTAAAATGCACTCAGACACCTCACCGGTAAAGAGCACTGTATACATCCATATAAATCCAATGAAATATTATTTCCAAAGATTATAATGGTTAACTAAACGGCCGTTATATGAACGTCCATAATAAAAAAAATAAACATATACAAGCCACACTCATAAACACATTACCTATGCCATAAAACTTACTTCACAAAGATTGTTTGCATTCTGTTGAGAACTCTGACTCAAGGGAAACAAAGAATGTAAATAACTATACTAAAGATTCACACAAGCTTCGAATCTAGTTTTATACTAAAGATAATACAAATGTGCAGCCCTTTGCCAATACACTTGCTGGATAAATGCCTTCCCAAGCTGCATCGGTCATAGGGGTTGTTTGACTATACTTCACCATACTGGTCAATGCAGGTTGGTGAAGGGGAGGGGGAATGTTGGCAGGACCAGGTTGAATTTCACGCCACTGATGTTAGCTGTGACTGGGAATCGAACCGGGTGTGGTTGATTTAAAGCACTTTGCCAAGGCCCTCCGATTACGATGATAGTCATTCAGTCCTTCATTTACGCAGAAAGCTTCAGTGAGTCGTTGGACGCAAGATAATGTATTTCACTTCGCTTGAGCAGTGCCTTGCAGCAACGTCTCACTATCGCAGCTCTGTGCCTGCAGATTTTTCTCCCTTCACTGCAAGGGGGTGGATGATGGGCTGCAATGATGACAACTTTCTTTCCGCTTTGGCCAAACACGCCACGTTGTTGCACTCCTCGGTGTGTGTTCGACAGCTGTTCCTTGGCGGCTCGCACACGGCAGTGTGGACAGTTGTCGCCCGGGCTGTTAAGTTGTCTCCCTTAGAGAGATGCTTTGCCCCTTCTCAAGTTCAGGTCACAACCCTCTAAAGAAAAAGAGTCAAGTATTTTGTAAAAAGGGATTATTCAGACGGTGTTGGTGGTATTGATCATGATCATACTATTCTGTTTAGTTGGGCGGTGGCACACGCTTGTAATCCAGCACTGCGAAGGCGAGGGTTGGCGGGTCGCACAGACGCTGCGAAACTCCTTTCTCGTGTGCGTCGAGGTGTCATAACGCTGGCCTGGAAGGCTGTACGGCGTAAACGTGGATGCCTCCTGTTCCGTATATATGGGATAGAGCGTTTCCCCCCTCGCGTACAAGGTTTGTTATACAGGTGTTCTGGTTTCCTCCCACAACAATAATTAATTGGCCGATAACACGTTGATATATAGAGGTCCACAGAGCTTTGGCAATTGTTGGTGCCGGCTCATCACGTGGTTCCTCGCGCCTCTTCGAGTCATTCATCCTGTACGATGGTGAGCGAATACTGCACACGTTACAAGTTGACATTGATTGTTTTCATTTTTTTTTACACTTTAACCTTACTGTTCTATTGGTGTCACGCCATGAGATGAAGTATCCATTCAGATCGCTTGCACGGCAGTGCAACCCTTCACATTCCAGAACGGAGCACGTACAGCAGAGACAAGACAGATTAACGCGATCTTGGGCACAGTGAGTGTAGAAATGCATCCCGCGAGCATACGCTGTGTACTCTTTGGTTTTTTCGGTAAAGTCACGTAGGTAAAACAATCAATAAAATAAATGAAAACAACTAAATTAAATCACGACGTTTCGGAGGCAACACAAGCTTCCTTGATCAGGTGTAAAAAAGGCCCAGCAAAATAACTGTAGCCTTTTTTACACCTGATGAAGAAAGCTTGTGTTGCCTCCGAAACGTCGTGATTTTATTTAGTTGTTTTCATTTATTTTATTGATTGTTTTGCCTACGTGACTTTACCGAAAAAACCAAAGAGTATGAATCCTTGCAGTCACGGAAGCTTCAAATCTAGAAGCATACGCTGTGTTCCATGAGAGGCGATCGAGAGGCAGAGATTTAATTTCATACTGCGCTTTATGGAGTAAACATGATCAAGTAAAAGATTAATGTTCCTCAAAGGTCAGCTACTATATTTTGACAATACATATGGTGGATTAAAACGATAATTAAATGCATTCTAACGCGCTTAAATATACGGATGACTTTTTTTTTCTTCTGAAACCAGAGAACAAATATTAGGCCTCATCACAAGTGACTGCATTCCTAGCATTTAAAACTGAAATGAAACACATTTACGCCAAAAAATACATTTATTTTTTCAGACTCAGGCAGAAACCATTCGCAACAACCACTTTGGTATGTATTGAGAATTAGAGAGAGAGAAAATCACATGAGAAAAATGCAATCAGGAATTATTCACGTTCAATTCCATTTCAATTGCGGAAAAGCAATCGCTAGTGATTCTACTTTGCACTTAAATGTTATTATGGGCACATGACTAAGTGATCATTTGGCAGAATTCAGCATTGAAAACTGCAACTCCAAAAAAATACGTACTATTTCTAAAATTTTACGTAATTTTTTTTGATAATTTAACGATACCTCCATCAATAAGAAATTCGATATTTATTCCAAAGGGCATTTTAATTTTAATTTACTTAGCAAAAAACACTCATATTGACGTGGTGTATGAGCCCATTAATTTATTGAATACACAAAAAACTCAGCACAATGGTAAATTATGAAATATTTATTTCATAAAACACAGCGATGCATTAACACCCATGAACATTTGGCAATGGATAATTTAAAACCGTTAAGTCTACAACACAACAATGCTAGTTGAGAAACAATTTTAGTCTCAGGTTGTATTTTAAAACATGTTTTATATATACTAAATATTTAAAACATAAACTATATGGACCCGTGGTTTGTAAATGTTGCTGGCACTTATTGGAATGCCTTGGAATGCCTTGACTAGTTTCTTCAGTCAACACCATGCATTTACTCCCATTGTCCTATAAAACATGAATGGATCCATTTTTGTGCAATTTCTACATTTTTTTTATATTACAATAATCATTGCTATTAAATTGGCTTGGCTCACAATCTAATTCTACCTGGAGAAGCAAATTTCACTTGTGAAAATGGTAGCAATTTTAGAATATGGAAGAAAAACATAAAACGAACTATGGCTTCCAGTCACGCGAGGAAAAAAAAATGTTCAAGACAATTACCATTAAAAACGTGTTGCATTTAGCATGGTATAAAAAAAATTGCCGCTGTGGAATATATACCAGGGTTTGTGGGTGGGTAGATGGCTATTAACCAGAAGTTAGTAAGCACATGGGCAAGCCACGTCATGAGAACTGACGAGAGATGGACAACAACAACAATAATGGATTGGACACTGAGAGAAGGCAAAAGGAGCACAGGGGAAGACAGCGGTAGAGATGGCAGAGAGGCAAAATAAAATAATTCGCAGGCCACTACTCTAACGGAGGGAGTGAAAGAAAATGTGGGAGGCTTTAGCCGGGTAGTGGTGTGTTACAAAAACAACTGCAAACACAAGCACACCATAGCCATAGCTCCAATTTTTTTTAAAAAAGCTGGTTATAAAATAAATAACCAACGGAGCGAGTAAATAAATAAGTGCCATACAATACGATTTTATTTCCGAGAAGCCATTCTGCCCGCAGCGTTCACAAATGCATGGCCCCTGAGTCTGAAATGGCAGCGGGACGTTAAGTCAGGGTACGGCGATGTTTTATTTACTCAGTGGGACACGGATCACAAAGACCTAAGCCAACAGCATGTTTCTGTGCATGCTAGGTTACAAACAAAAGTTTTCGTTTCTTATTTTGTTAAAAGTTTGTGTTTTAATGGACCTGGCAAAAACATTCAATGTAACATGTTCTCTGCACACATGTAAAAGTTCTCGATGAGGAATACCGTAAAAAAAACTAAACTTGGCAGGAACCTCCTGCAAAGGTGTCTTGAGGGTCAGCTAGTCATTTCTGTGTGAAGGAGCGTAATAGCGTGATTTATTTATAAATACCCTATAGATGTATAGTCAATATTTACTTTCAATAGCGCCTTTCGCAATCAAAATAAAATCGCCTCAAGAGCTGCTGAACAAGAAAAAAAAAACAATAACAGTTCACAAAACAACTTTAAAAGGAAGTGAACGTAAACTCATTAGTTCTCGTAAACATTTAAATCTTTTTTTAAGTTGTTTTATGCAATGACCCTCTTACTCTCACCATTCTCAACAGGTGATCGAATACCGTGGAGGCGATGGCTCCACATTCTACAGAGGAGAGCGTTTAAACATTTAATAAGGGCGTGTTGCCATGGTGGAAGACACTGGACGTGGGGGCTTTGAAATAAAATGCCGTTTTACCGATACATTTTCCCCTCTCATTTTAGCGAGTATCTATAAATGGATCTTCTCATATACAGGGTTCTTTAAAAAAATGTTAACACTTATATGGGACTATCGTCTTTAATGGCGAAAGAACGGATAATACACTGTGACACTACAAATGTATGTTGATAGCTTCAAAAAGTCAAAGAGTCTCCACTTGTTCGCCATCATTGTCAACACGTTGCCTTGAATCTTCTCCAGGTGGTCTCCAGAGCCCGGAGGCACATTTATTCGTGGCGTTGTTGCAAATTCTCCGAAGTGTTCACATTTTTTTGAAGCACTCTGTATTGTGGCCATTGTGGGTTTTTTCCTCTTCCCCTACTTGTTTTCTCACTTTTAATTCCGGTTGCGGGATCGGCGTCATTTGATGTCGCCATTGCCACCCGGGCCTCTCCAGCTCGCGGCGCGTCAGCTGGCGTTTAGAATTCACCGCTCCGTGTTCACACTCCGACGAGTTCCCCGAGATCTTAAGATCGCCTTCTTCGAGGTGCTCCGAGACCACGGCCCATTTTCAGGCGACGGAACGCTTCGAGCCTTTTGGTTTTACTAGATAGCAGGGCCCCGGTGGTAGCACGTTTGCCGCTCATTGCAGAAGTTCACGGTTCAAAAAGCCAAGCGTCCGCCCCCGGTTATTACTGCGGCGCGCACACAACGCGACGCGCCGTCTGCTCCACCGTGCACGGCGAAAGGGAACCTCTGGCGTCCTTCGCGAGAGTTGTGTGCCGGTGTAAGGGTCCGCATTTGCCAACAAAAATAATCTGCACTTTGCTCAATTTGGATCAGACGTAGGAATAACTTGCTCGACCCAAGCTAGAAGTGCTCCTATACGTGCATTGTCTTTGTGCTGTTCGCCTTGTGGCGTTCCCTTGCCTAACACCGGCGGTGAGACTAGGTCATAAAGAAGGTTGTCTCTGGTGTAGGCCAATCAGTTTCAAAGACAATGCAGATATGTCCGTATGTTGAACTTCTATTGCACCGTACGTAGCCAACCGTGCTAATCGGGGGTGCATGTTTTGCCACAAGTATGAGTGGTTAATGCAGCCTGGGTGCCTTGTTTTTGGTATCTATTTGGCGTTTGCACATCTTAACACCTGTTTTATTACCAGAAAGGGTAAAGCCTTTTTTTAAATCCTTTATATTAAGTTCGCTTGCGTGCTTGCGTGCTTGCGTGCTTGCTTGCTTACGACCGTGCAAATCTTTCAGTCGTTTTTAACCCACTTCCCGTGATCCAATCGAGCTGACATTTTTCACACAGACTCGTTGTGCGAGACAATTAATTACCAATTGCTTAATACTGGCAGACAATCATCTGACCCATAGGTGGCAGCCATCTCAAGCCAGAGGACGAGAGGACTCTAGCCGCCACGCATATAAAGGATTTAGAGTGAAAAACTTTGTTTTTACGGGTTTACTTGTTCCATCAATGGCTCCTCTAACTGGCAGACTAATGCCAGCTGGCAGGCCAGGTGACCACAGGGACACCTGCCACTGGGGGTGCCCCCCCCCCCCTTTCAAATGCGTTGACACGAAATGCGATGTAAAGCACTCTGAGCCACTCATGCACAGAGTGAATAGTGGTTGTCTGATGGATAAACTCATCTCGGCCATAAGAATGGATAATTTCCAAAACTAGTTCAGGGCATGTAAACAGGGGATAAGCACCACAGCGTTGCTCATGTGGGCAGCAAACAACAAGAACACAATTTGAGTGGCCGAAATCCAATTCGTGTTTCCAACTGGTGTTTATTTAAATGCGGTACATTAATCTCAACTCGTTAATCATTTTGTTTCATTACGGTCGAGGCAGCATTAACAAAAAAAAAGAATATGACCCTTTAAATACATCAGATGATCATGGCCGACGAGGGAAAATAACAAAGTATTAAAACAATTCTGAAAGTCAAAATATGATTTCATGTGCGAGCTGATCGAGCAAGCCCATTGTCAAGGGTGATTCGGTCCTGCAAATGGAACCCTGTGATAGTTTGGTACACAGGAGGTGTTAAGGGAGTTCGATCCCGACCCTGACGCCTACATATTTGGAGTTTGTATTTTCTCCCCGTGGTCGCGTGGATTATTTTCCGGGTCGTCCGGTGTTTTCCCTCCACATTTATATACATTTCCACGTGATAAGCCACTTTGTTGAGCTTTCATTTGTGGCCAGGTCGCTTCTGAAAAACAGCTATTTTTCTCAGTGGACCTTACCTGCTAAAATAAAAATACAGTACAATACAGTTTTCTTACGCCACTGCTCGAGGGAGTGCCTCTCGACTCTAGAGAGTATATATACATATTATTTTGTCTATATTTGAATGCTAGCCATTTATCTTTTAAAGGTGGAAGTACCAACACTTTACTCCACCACCTGCAGCCTGCTGATCGACTGAAAGTGGGTTACACGTTTGTGGGTATGCATTGACACTTCTGGGTGGACATATTGGAGAATATAAATACAATAGATAACAGCTATTGTCTCCTTGAAATACGTCTCTCCACACAAAAAAACAATCGTTTACATAACCCATCAGCAGCACAGCCTTCTGGGAGAAAATGTTTGCAGCATTGATTCAGTAGAAGCAAACTCTGGACTGGTTTCAGCATACGATGTCTCGTAAGTAGAGCCAGGCTTGTTTGAATCAATGATGGTGAACTGCCATATGTTGAAGGCACTACTTATATTGCTATCATTTTATTAGACAAAGCACTTTTTAGCACTTGGAAAAAAAATTGATATATATTGGCCAAGAAATAAAATGTTGATTACATGACCACATGAACAAGGAGCCGAATAAACGGCATGTACACTTGTGTACGCACTATTAAAATATATCAGCATTGCTTACTTTCCTAATCAAGTGTGGAAATGATTGAGGCACTTTAATTTCGCAGGCAATGCCTGCCACTATATCATGGAACCTTTTCTGGCAGGAATCAAATCCTGGCATTAACCACATATACTTGCGCTGAACATGCAAAACCTGCTCTGACAATATATGCATTGTCTTTGAAACTGGTTGGCCAACACTAGAGACAGCCTCTGTGCATTGTCATTGTACTGTCAGCCCTTTGGCGTTCTCTGGTCTGACACTGGTGAGACTAGGTCATAAAGAAGGATGTCTCTGGTGTAGGCCAATCAGTTTCAAAGACAATGCGTATATTTTTAGAGCATGTTTGTTTGCATGTTCACCACAAGTACTGTGTGGTGGTTAACGCAGACTTGATTCATTGCAAAAGGTTTCTACTTGGTGTTTGAACATCTTAACACCAGTTTTATGAAAGAGTAAAACCTATTGTTAATGTCTACCAGTGTTGAACGCAGAGCCTGCTTCTGATTGAAAGAGACAACACAAATATAGATATTATAGGGGAAAGGGATCCATTACACGTTTGCTGAGTACACAGGCAAAAGCCAGCACGTGGTAGCCGGTGGCTTTAACAATGGCGCTGACTCACCACTCTTTTCACCGCTGACTCACCACTCTTTTCACTGCTAACTCACCACTCTTTTCACTGCTAACTCACCACTCTTTTCACTGCTAACTCACCACTCTTTTCACTGCTAACTCACCACTCTTTTCACTGCTAACTCACCACTCTTTTCACTGCTAACTCACCACTCTTTTCACTGCTAACTCACCACTCTTTTCACTGCTAACTCACCACTCTTTTCACCGCTGACTCACCACTCTTTTCACCGCTGACTCACCACTCTTTTCACCGCTAACTCACCACTCTTTTCACCGCTAACTCACCACTCTTTTCACCGCTGACTCACCACTCTTTTCACCGCTAACTCACCTCTCTTTTCACCGCTGACTCACCACTCTTTTCACCGCTAACTCACCACTCTTTTCACCGCTGACTCACCACTCTTTTCACCGCTGACTCACCACTCTTTTCACCGCTAACTCACCTCTCTTTTCACCGCTGACTCACCACTCTTTTCACCGCTAACTCACCACTCTTTTCACCGCTGACTCACCACTCTTTTCACCGCTGACTCACCACTCTTTTCACCGCTAACTCACCACTCTTTTCACTGCTAACTCACCACTCTTTTCACTGCTAACTCACCACTCTTTTCACTGCTAACTCACCACTCTTTTCACCGCTGACTCACCACTCTTTTCACCGCTAACTCACCACTCTTTTCACCGCTAACTCACCACTCTTTTCACCGCTAACTCACCACTCTTTTCACCGCTAACTCACCACTCTTTTCACCGCTAACTCACCACTCTTTTCACCGCTAACTCACCACTCTTTTCCCCGCTGACTCACCACTCTTTTCACCGCTAACTCACCACTCTTTTCACTGCTAACTCACCACTCTTTTCACCGCTAACTCACCACTCTTTTCACCGCTGACTCACCACTCTTTTCACCGCTGACTCACCACTCTTTTCCCCGCTGACTCACCACTCTTTTCACCGCTAACTCACCACTCTTTTCACTGCTAACTCACCACTCTTTTCACCGCTAACTCACCACTCTTTTCACCGCTGACTCACCACTCTTTTCACCGCTGACTCACCACTCTTTTCACCGCTAACTCACCACTCTTTTCACCGCTAACTCACCACTCTTTTCACCGCTGACTCACCACTCTTTTCACCGCTAACTCACCACTCTTTTCACCGCTAACTCACCACTCTTTTCACTGCTAACTCACCACTCTTTTCACCGCTAACTCACCACTCTTTTCACCGCTAACTCACCACTCTTTTCACCGCTAACTCACCACTCTTTTCACCGCTAACTCACCACTCTTTTCACCGCTAACTCACCACTCTTTTCACTGCTAACTCACCACTCTTTTCACTGCTAACTCACCACTCTTTTCACCGCTAACTCACCACTCTTTTCACTGCTAACTCACCACTCTTTTCACCGCTAACTCACCACTCTTTTCACCGCTAACTCACCACTCTTTTCACCGCTAACTCACCACTCTTTTCACCGCTAACTCACCACTCTTTTCACCGCTAACTCACCACTCTTTTCACCGCTGACTCACCACTCTTTTCACCGCTAACTCACCACTCTTTTCACCGCTAACTCACCACTCTTTTCACCGCTAACTCACCACTCTTTTCACCGCTAACTCACCACTCTTTTCACCGCTAACTCACCACTCTTTTCACCGCTAACTCACCACTCTTTTCACCGCTAACTCACCACTCTTTTCACCGCTAACTCACCACTCTTTTCCCCGCTGACTCACCTCTCTTTTCCCAAGCAGAACTCTTGCGCCAGTGAAGGCTCGGTTAAGCTCACTGCCTCTACTCATGCCGGGGAGTTCTGGGTTTCTATCGTGGAAAAAAGCAAAGCAGTTGGTTGCCAATAATGCATTTTAACTTACATAAGCCGTTTCTTAAAACATGTGTGTCTAAAAAGCTGGGGTTCTGTGTTATATAAAATGCATAAAGCCTTCAAGATGTGGTAACAGCTAGATTCCTGAAATATACAACATAAGAGCCGGTTAAAATCAATATAATCGAATAAAAAAGCCAAAACCTATCGTGTTGTTTTGAGAACAAAAACATGAGTGCTCTCTATTTTCAAGTATGAATCCATACCATAATAAGAACCTACAAAAATAATAAGTGATCTTCAACTCCCTAACATTGACAACACTGCTTGATTATGATTATCATTCAATGAGACTCATAATGCCCTACTCAAGCAATGCGATCGTGGCACAGGCAGACGTAAGAAAATTAAATGCATAATACAATATCCAATTTATGTACGTAAATGAACGAGGTGAATTTTCTGCACAAAAAAATACATCACGAAAGGGTTAAAACCGGGAGTCTGATATATCTGTTGGTGTCACTGCCTGACCATCTGCTCAGCCAGTTTAAAGCCACATTGGCCCTCGCCTTGGCCAGCTCCTGTTACATCCTTGGACATGCTACAATGCACTTGCACGAGCCCACAGCAGCTTTGGATCACTACCCTAACGAAAGGGCCTGGGAGCACACTGGAGGTCACTTATCCTGGGGCCAGATTCACGCGAGACATGGCCAACCTTTACGAGTCCAATACAATAGCAGGACATCCAACTCAAGCCACCAGAGACTTGTCACACTTTAGAAATGCCACAACCAGGAGACAATCCCAGTGAATTCCAAACACCCAGCCCTATCTCCAGCTAAAGTTTTACTTCTGCTGACATACATGATCCTTGGAGAACACACAAACAAATCTTCCCATGTCCCAAGGAGTATTTGCCGACTGGCAAATAACGTCTTGTAGACTTAGGGTGATAGAGTGAATGGCAGACTCTAAAATCCTGAACATTATTGGTTTTGTTTTGCTGTTGTTGCGCGTGTGACTGCACGCACTGCTAGTTGGTAGACAAGACAGATCGATAGCCAGACTCACCGAGCACCAGCTGGCTGAACGGAGAAGTAATTCAATTTCCAGACGCGTGCGTGTGTATCACTCCAACACGATGTAAGTGGATCAAAGTAAAGTACCCAGTGAGGATGTCATCCACACGGTGTGTGGAGAAAGGGCACAGAGCCAGAGCGATGAAAGCCTGCACAAGACACGAACTATTTCTGATACCTGATATTGTGTTGTTGTGGTGGCTGTGTGTGAATGGTCAGGCATTACGCAACTCTGTTCTTACACTTCCATGCACATGTTTAGCAATGATGGAAAAAGTAATGGAGGAGGTGTCGTTTCCTTTTGCGATGGTCGTGCGTTCATTGATTTATTTTAAAAAATGGGGGCTTAACACTTTCTGACACACACGCAGGAGGTGTTAAGATATCCAAGCACCAAAGAGATACTAATTACGAGGCATCAAGTCCGCATTAACCACACATACATGTGGTGAAAAAATGCAAACAATTATGCTTTGATATAATATACGCACTGTCCTCGAAACTTATTGGTCGACACCAGGCTTTGTCTCACCAGTGCCAGACCGAAGGCCGCCAAAAGGCAAACAGTCCAAGGACAATGAAAACACCAAGGCATTACTAGCTCTGAGTTAAGCATTAACAAACATCTTAACGCCTGCATGTATGCCAGAAAGGGGCAAAGGCACTTTTTTTTTCATTTCATATCCTGATACTGCCAAAAAGGGTCCCATAGAGATAGCCCTGCATCAGATTTGTCTTTCAAGTAAGCCCACTTCTTTGCTCATGAAACAGACTGAACAAAATCCATACCTCAGCATTATCGATGTATCGAGATCCATAGCACAATTGGACAGGCGTCGGTGCCAAATGTTGAATTCTGCTTTGATGCTTTGATGTCACCCGGCCAGTCACTTGCCCATCGGCATTCAGCACCTCCGTACCGCTCTCCTAACGCTACCACCGTGAACGTCACTCGTTTAATTCCTATTCCTCCTCGGAGTCTGCCAGACTGCCCATCTCACCTCATCCGCACTGTCATCAACCCCCCCCCCCCAACACCGCAGGTCGCAGCGTTTCTCTGTCTGCGTCTTCCCTCGCATCTGCTCGACGTGAAAATTCCCTCCCATCCCGTCTCTCTTCCTGAGCTCCCGTAACCTTGCCCAATTCGAGAGACGTGTTGGCCGTTCATCCGATGCATCTTTGCGGGTGCTGTTGGTTGCTGGCCACTTGATGTTTTAGGACTGTGTTAAAGACCAAAGGGGTCTCAGTGCCTCTCCTATTTCTTGAGTGACATCAAAAAAACGCAGGAGAGCTTTCCCATCTCAACCGGTCCCAATGCTCGTCTCGTGTTGCTTGAGAAATCCATCACCTCTTGTAGGCAAGATCTTCATGATGCATGTTTGATTGATACTTGAATGAATATACACATATAAACAAACACCTTATCTTGCTGCTTCATGTTAAAATATTCTGAACATAAGTGACGCACATATTGATAGCTCAAGCTCGATATAGAGGTTGGGCCTTATTGTCAGATTGACCGATGCCAACCAATGCATCAGTATGGTGAATCAAGCAGTGATCCTCATAGTCTCACTAGCGATAAAATGACTATCTCCCGACCCTATGCTGTTTTCTCTATTCTGTGTGAACACAGTGTATACACATGGGTCTTTCATAATGAAATAAGTGATAACTCAGCAATACGATATTTTGAAAGTTAAATGGCCACATCTGGTAAACAGCTAATTTGCGTATCACCAAAGCAAAGTGTGATAATAAACGGATAATGTTGCCATTGCGATGGATGTGTGGGTGTGTTGGATTGCGCGCATGTGTGCCTGTGTTTATGTCTGCATATGCACGCGGGTCTGGCAGTTCAACCTGCTCGTAGCCAATTCATGGCATTCATACACGGCCTTGGCCTCTTCAACTCTTACTTGGCTGGCTATGCCAGACAGACCCGTGCAGCTTGGGCGCCTGCCTAATGATCTGATTAACGTATTTAAGTAAATAAACGGTGACTAAATGTCTACAAACCTGGATTAAGGAACATACATTTGGCACAAGAACGCACTCATGTAAAGTATAGTCGGCCTTGATACAACAAAATCATTCTCCTGAACTTTTACGGCCTTGAATTTAGCGGCTCGATTCGGCTGAAAAATTATTCAATACAAAGTCAGACATATAGATACAGGATTGTGCAGAGTGCAGAAATGAGCTGCCTTATGCAGATTGAAGCTGGAACAAAAAATATGCTAAACGTCTCTAAGAAGGATGTGTGTGGAACTACACGAGAAAGGAAGTTTAATTAATTACGGCAAACTGCTGGCTGATCTTTGCAAACCTCCGAAAAGCCCCTTCACGGTTTTGAAACAAAACGCCGGGAGGGGCAACACATATTACGTATGTCATCATATTGGATGTAAATAATTCAAATACATTTTATATATGGTTATAGGAGTGGATCGAAAGTCAAAAAAGGATAGCTGGGAGATATTGATCTGTGTGTGTGTGGCCATGTGTCACCAGAGCATGTGACAAAGCAGACTTAAAACAACAACAAAATGACGAAGCTTATTTGGAATGCGTGAGATGCCAAACACTTTTCTGCATTAAAAAAAATTGAGCCCAGCAGGGAACACAGTTTTTAGAGAATACGTTCGCACTTAACTTCTGCACAGAAAGTGACAACGTTGACGACATAGTTTGCAAAAATTAGTTATCAAGTGCCATTGTCATATTTTTATATTTTGTAGTAATTTCTCCAATTTAACTTAAATTGTGCTTTCGGCAGTTGCATACGCGTTAGAGAATTGCTCGTAAGAAAAGACACCACAGAACTACTTCTGAGACCTCTTTAGGCGACCTATTTTATCTGCCCACTACAGGAACACTGCCCCACATATTCTGTTACGTACATACATTATTTGTGTGGCAGTTCCACCTATAATTGTTCATTGTCTGAGTTAGCATTTTGCCAATGAAGTACAAAACTTTTACAACAAAAACGCTACCTGCAGCGATTGGTGGAGCAGGCTGAACCAATCAACTCACTCGACTCGAGAACCTGGTTTGTAGGTGGCTACTTTGACTGCACCCCAGAATGTCGGTTTTTGGACGACTGTGCTACCCAACCACCCCTACTTGGGTCATAGTTTACATGGCCGTTCCTTCAAAACATTAAGCTACTAGTGCAAGCAATGTGGGAAGAAAAACTGCCAATCGCACATCTGTCTACACGGCCACAGCCAGTGCACGTAGGACATGCGACCGTCAGCAGTGTCACCATGGATCGATTTACGACGCAGAAACTGGATTTACGGCGCATCTTCCGACACGACTCTGAACGCATTTGAACAGAGTCGGTCCGGTTTCCGACGTGACTCGGCTTGGATCATTTGTTATTCTCAGCTGTTGTTTTTTTGCAGATTATTACCGATTGAACCCTGTTAAGTATGGCTTATAAAAGAAAAAAACACATCGGAAAGTGATGTTTCTACTGTTTTTTACTATGGGAAAATAGGGGTCTGCTTTATGACGATGCGATTTACGACGGGGTTTCATACCCGTCAACCCCATACGGTTTACCCGTATTCTTGTACGGGGAAATTGCGTTTTCAGATCCATACGGCGTACAGCCGTTTCAATACGGGCGACATTTTTTTTTGGTTTATTTGTTTGTGTTTCTCCCTTGTGATGGGACTTTGTAGGATGAACGTTGAGATTTATACGGGCACTGGGTAACCAATACAGTCTGAATTGGTCTGTAATACGGTAGGGGCACCGATAAGGGATTGACAGATATGGGGTTTCCACAAAATATTCGTGTTATAAAAGCAGGGACCGCTTGTATTTAGATCTGAACCGACTGAGAGACAGCAGACATCCACTGGTTCATCAGTGGAATTGAAACCATTATTTTCACCCTTACTACATCATTATAGTTTTCGTCATTACACTGAATATTGGGGCAATGTACCAACCAACTTTGTGGACACGTATTGCTCGTATTTGTTTATTCTAACTTTTTAAGACCTAAAGGCTTCGGAGATAAACCACTGAAAAGGAAACGAAAACAAAACGTATGCACTCATCGCACACATTTTAATTGCCTGAGAACTGCATTTCTACCATCACTATTGCCATTTGCCGTTGAGGCAGTCTTTGCTTTATGGGCTTGCCACATGCTGGGACGTACAGTCTCATCCAGCTTGCTCCATACTCAGGCAATGCATCTCTGCAATAAAATGTCAACCTGCTCCTTGTTCTTCAGCACCCGGGGAGTCTTGTACTGGTTAGGACTGGCTCCAGATTTCTCGAGGGTATATTTCTTGAGATCCTGGAATGCCCCTTGGTGGATCAGGTTTACCCGGGCTGGCCCGATGCTGCCTTTGTTGCGGAATGACTTGTACACCGCCGACTCTTCCTGCAGAAACTGATCGAGCTGGGGACACATGCACAAACAATAGTGAATTCGTATCGTTGGTTGAGAAGCAGTCGTATAGTTTGCTGTATGTTACAGGAAAAGGTAAAGGCTCAGCCATGCAATTCCTTGCTCATGCCATGGCTGGCGAATGGTTCTCTATCAGACGACGCTCTAGAAAGCCTCTTCTCGTGGACATGTTAACTATCAGATGACGCTCTAGAAAGCCCCTTTCTCGTGGACATGTTAACTATCAGATGACGCTCTAGAAAGCCGCTTCTCGTGGACATGTTATCTATCAGACGACGCTCTAGAAAGCCCCTTCTTGTGGACATGTTATCTATCAGACGACGCTCTAGAAAGCCCCTTTCTCATTGACATGATTGGCCCACTCTCTCACGCTGGCCAGACATCTAGGAAGAAGTGACAGTGCCCACACTGTAGCCCACCACGCTGCTGCTGATTCACTGACTGTGGTGTACCCATTTTTACTGCTGGGTGCAGAGAGGCAGGGAGATTTAATAAAAATAAAAAAAATTTCACTGCCACGCCAGGAGATCGAACCGGCGACCCCTGGATTACAAGTCCAGTACGTGTGATAACCATTACACCACAGCAGCGTCTCTGTACGTTATGGCACTAGTTCTGGCCATATTATTGTGGCCGACGTAATCATACACTCGCAATTCAGATCCCATCCATAGTTGACCAAGATAAAGATAAAAAAAACATCTTTACAATCTTAACTGACTTGGTGCTGTTTTGTACGCGACACTATGTGTATGTGATGTGTTCTACCAGCCTTGTTGTATTATTTGTGCTGGTTTGTTT
Source organism: Lethenteron reissneri (assembly GCF_015708825.2). NCBI lineage: Eukaryota > Metazoa > Chordata > Hyperoartia > Petromyzontiformes > Petromyzontidae > Lethenteron > Lethenteron reissneri. Next base: position 3,007,138 of record NC_083793.1, on the reverse strand, counting down.
CATGTTGACGCACGACCTTGTCATTCAGACCCTGACCACGTACAGTTGTTTTTGGATTATTTTGTTTGTGTATTTTTATTTTTCTGTAACCAAGTTTCTATTCTGTGACCAGTTCCCATCTAAAATGAGCAGTTCATTCCCAATGGGTTTTACCTGTGGCAAAATAAACTAAACCAAACCAAACATCCCTCTAGGGTTGGTCAAATTAATACTACCCAGGTGAGGACCGCACAATTTGGTCAGAAGTTAACAGTAGATTTCCTTCGCTGAGGATAGACTGGTCCCTGCCACAGTAACATGGAATCATCACCACCGCCTTAGAACTTTCAAGATATATTAAAAATCAAGATCAAGACAGCATCATGGCCAAAGCCGTTGATGTCACCATCCCTTGTTAACGTTTAACACAACCAAATGCACATTTCAAAGTGGGGACAGCACTTTGATTTTAATCACTGGGCTCCTATACCAGTGCACTCTGTTCAATTCCTGAATAATGCAGTTAATACTTAAGCAAGTTATGTATCCCCTCAGCAATATAGAACATTAAAATTAATTTCTTCAGGTAGCAAAAAATTACAGATACCCACACGTAACACGTTCATCAAGTTTCCGTTGATAGGAGGCGGCTGTATGAGCAATGTCTGAAGCGGTTGTACCTTAACCATTAAATCAAGTCAAATTAGCATTTGTAATGTATACATAAATCTCACCTTGATGGTGGAAAAGGTTACAACTGAAACAAACCGCAAGTGTTTTAAACATACACCAAGCTCTCGTAAGTGCACATCTTAAAAACAAATAAACAGGGAAACCTTGTTTCTCTTTTCATCAGATAAATATTGGGTTCCTTTGACTTCCACGAACACCTCATAGTGTGGGTCAGAAGTTCCTGCTGAGTTTCCTAAAATAAGAAAACAAACATTGAATACAAATGCTTTTAGGCTCAGAGAAAGGAATACACATCGTCGTCATCATCATCAGCAGCAACAATTGCAAATGTATAATCATCTATCATCATATCAATGCACACTATATATTTAGCAGTGCAAGAAACAATTACACAAATAACCACTGAGCAATGTTGTATTGTACAAAAGAATCACTCTTCAATACATGTCTATTAAGAGAATATGAAAGCTCAAAAGTGTTGTTATGCTTGCCAGCATAGTACAAGTACAGAATGCATGACATTCATTTCCTTAAAATTATGTGCGCTTTTTTTTTCCAATTGCATCTCAATTGTGCTATCGGCATTATGTCTTGAGACGCAACATGAATTTGCATCTCTTTCACCACAGTGCAACCCTTGTTTCTTAGCGAATGACCCGCAGAAGCTGATATCACATGACACTTCTAAGACTCATCAAAGTGACGTCTGTTCAACACGACAGGGGGCAACACTTCCTCACCTGCTCTACATCAGCGTGGTGTTTGTCGAGTGGCATTAGAATTTAGCCAAATCAAGCTGTGAGCAGCGGCTCTCAATGCAGGATAACTCAGTTTAATCACTGCATGGAATCGCAGCCAGGATTTCTGCAGTTCTAAATTAGTACTTGGAACTCTGTACCACATACCTCAGAGGTAGCTTAAATAATTCCTGCTGGTGAGATACAAGTCTGGAAGGCTGATAGCTTAAAAATACTGTATATTATGCTTACATTTCGGTCTAGAATAGGTGACTTATTTAAATGAATACAGAGTTGAGGTTGTGTACTGTGATTGTCCATCTCAGTTACGATGTAAACTTTGAAATTGTTAATACAGAAAAGTGGCAAAATTCCCCCAAAATTGTTAATTTAATTGTCGAATGATAACATGGCCTTATTTCCATCGAGGTTCCTACTAGGTGTCTGGCCAATTCCTGTTTCAGAATTATTATTATTTTGGAGAAAACCAGAGCATTGAAAAGAAAAAAAAGAAACAAGACCTATAGGGAAACAAGTCAAAAGCAATTGAGGCTGACTTGTAAAAGACACGATAATGATGGACATCATCCATACGTACAGTCAATTATTGCCTTGCGGTGACATGGCTAATGGTGGATCCGGGAGAGCTCGGGGCTCCTTGCGGCTGGCAAGCGTCCTGAGGCAGGCGCCGCTAATGCGAGGTGGGCAGGTTGCTCAGCGGTGAGAGCGTGGAATCGGCACTGCTGAGATCTTGGCTCGAGTTTGAGCAGCCACCCGAAATTACAACCGGGTTTTCACTAATTAGTTGACTGCACAAACAACCAATCGCATTAAATTTGATTTTCAATAAATTTGGCTAAGCTGTAGCTCTGCATATATAGGTATGAAAAAAAACCACTCTATGGCTGCTATGTGACAAACATTTCATCCTTCAGCAGGGTACGTGAAAGAGTAGGCCTCCTTGTCAAAAGTAGTTCCTTGATGATAATTGTTTTTTTACCCTTTTATCTGGCAACAAAACTGACACCTTTTTTACAAGGAGTCATGTTTGCATTGACCACAATACCTGCAGGCGTTATCTGGTCCAACACCATGTGAGACTAGGCTCTAAAGAAAGCTGTCTCGGGTGTGGACCAATCAATTTCAAGGACAGTGCATACATTATCAGAGTTATGTTTTTTGTATGCATTACGACTGCAGGTATTGTGGTCAATGCAAACATGACTCCTTGTAAAAAAGGTGTCAGTTTTGTTGCCAGATAAAAGGGTAAAAAAACAATTATCATATTTTGTTACTGGCAAATGAAGTTCCAATGGTAGTTCCTTGATATCACCTTCCACAGGCCATTCTCGAACACAGGTTGATGCACTGCCCCATAGAGTTACGAATGGACGATCAGTCTCATGATGTGGCAGCGAAAGCACAACTTGGAGGAAAAGTTGAAAAGGTTGAAAAGACAAAAGGAGATGGCAAAGAAAGATGACAAAACTAACAAGCAGTAAGGAGACTGGGTCTGTATTTCCTCCACGTACCGAGAAGGACACTCTCCGCACAGCAGTAGTCGAGCAGCTCGGAGCCACCCCAGATGCGAGCGGTGCGCTTCATGACCCTGTCGAACAAACCTTCGGACGTCTTCTCTCCTCGCACGTTCAGCATCATGCCCTGCCTGTCAAGCGAGACGGCGGGGGGCTGCTCATGAACTATGTAATCCGGCAACGGAACAACGTGGAAATGTGAATGGATTATTTTGGGCGCCCGAAAAAAAATTACAGCCCGGAGGTTGATTGGTTTCACTCATAGCGCAGGGTGAACTTTCAAGTTCTAAATTGCTTTAACATCTCTTGCTGACAAATACAAACCCGCACGGCCCTCATCATTAATGAACCAAGTAATTGGCCTTCCGTGGAGTTTGATGCTCAAGCAGGTAGAATAAATCTGGCAAAGCTCACGACCATGTTCTCATACTTTTTATACACAAAAGGCTCACTAAATTTCAATAGAGCTTTATTGATTTTAATGCTAAACCATACAGGCTTCATTGCTAGAGAGAATGTTTTCGTGTCCAATGACGCTGGAATAAAGCATACCAATACACGCAATCAATATCCATACCAAAAAGTGAGTTAAAAACTTGACATCCCTGGCAATAACTTGATATTTACCTTTACTGTATTGTTTTGCACTCGATTGAGTCTCATGGTCTATTGGGTTTTCGAAATACGTATGGAAAATTGGATGAATTTGCCCAATAACTTCCAATGTGCCTTGGTAACGCAGCATATGCGCATTACATAAATGGACTTAGGAACTGCAATAAGCTTCAACACGGTGCATTATGTCTCGGGCCGTCTAAACAACTTACCGCACACACAAAACTCTCAGTCATCCACACTTTAATTAATAGCAGAATGTGCAACTGTGCGTGCAACGGTTAACGCGATAAGAGCACACACAGGCAACTCACGATGGCAATTACAGCATCACTTCCTGCACAAGTAGAATCTTGTGGTCAGGAGCACAAAGCAAACACGCCAGTTAATGGGACAAGAGCAAACAAATTAAATATTTACGCCGTCCGTGTCAGCTGCAAGCTATTTTAAACCCCGGGAGTTTCATATAATAGAACGATTGCTTTCAGCAAAAAAGGGCGGCATTTGACCCAGATTCTGCACTGCACAGAATGTTTTCCCCATTTTTCACGCGCGTCTCCAACTTAACGCACGGACGCGTGACGCGTTTTGACACAACGCCTCGCCGCTATTTGTTGTTCGGGGATTTTCGAGTGAAAATTATGACGCCCACCTGTACATAAATTCCACGATGGGACACCGGTTGTGGAATCCAACCACTTGAATAACGTCACCAAAGCGATATCTGGGAAAGTAGAAAAGAGAAAATCTGTTTCAGGCATCCGCTGGGAGAGACAAACGACACGGATGAGTATTGCTTACTTTCCCTGAGGATAACAAATTATTATGATTGCCTGACAGACATGGACGGAGGAAGAGCAGCACAGACTTCATACGTGCGTTCATGCGTGCGTGCGGTGCAGTGGTTAGCGCTAGCTGTGCTACGAACCCGGTGACCCGAGTTCGATTCCCACTCACAACCGATGACAGTCGCGAATAGTTTAAGCAGATCAGGGCTTCCCCTAGATCGATTCAGCCTTAAATGAGTACCTGGTGTGTTGAGACAAAAGGGGCCAGACGTGTGCCGGCATAATGGTCCGATTTTGAAAATTTACCAACAAATTACTCAATTGGGATTACACGCAACAGCAATCATCGAACCTGACTCGGAGATATTTTTACTTGATACAGCAATCGTGCTGTGACGGTTCCACCTGAAGGCGGAAGCTTGTGTTGCCTCTGAAACGTCGTGATTTTTTTCTATTAATTTGAATTAAATTTTTTACCTACTTTACTTTACCGAAAAAAAAAACCTAAGAGTATGACTCGGAGACTAACGCCGACTTCCAATTCACCTTGTGCCGCACTGGGACAGCTGCCATCTGGGGGCCAGACCCCCTAGGCTACAAACAAGAAATTGCGCTAAAAAGACATTTAGTTACGTTATGGGCGCAATATAAAAGCGAGTGTTATTGTGATTTTATTCATCATTAACATATAACCGGAATGAAATGGTAGTGGCTTTATTTGTTTGTTTATTAACATTTTTTTCACCAGATGGGCACGTGTCATAGGCTCATTCAGTGTCCCAGAAGGCTTGGTATGCTGCTGGACCATTACGTGTTGCCATGATGTGTCAGTTACCAATAAATGCACGTGCATTCATCACCTGAGACTGCAACAACAGAGGCACCAGGGTTTGTAACACCTCGAGACTGGAACTACAAGCCACTACTATTATCGCAATGTATCTTTACAATGGGCTAATTTTTTACACACACAACGGAGATAACACGCGCCGCAGAAAATGTGACACACCTTAGCAGACCTCAATTCTGTTTCCCCCAATGCAAAAACGTTATTGGCTTTCCAGGCCAATTTTAACCGGCAGCCTTTGTCAGCAGCCAGGCCGGTTAAACAAATTCTGCCGGGTAGCCACATGTTACTGGCAAGGGCGCTCCATATATACGATGGGGCTTTGTTGAAAATAAAAAAGCAACATTGTACACACACTCATTATGCATTATTGTGGAGCATTGTAGGAAAGAGCATTTTCAGACATGTCTCTACGCATAAATAATTGCTATTGATTAAACAAATGCTGCTGGGTGATATTGGTTTGTAAAGCCAATAGGCTGATGACTTAAACATATTTTATACGCATGTGTAGATGCTTATATACGTTACTAGCTGTACTACCCGGCTTCGCCCGGGACTTGTATCTACCACGGCCGGCCGCCTTTGTCTCCCCAGTGGCGATGTTAATACGCTACAGTAGTTAAGTTACTCGTTTGAGGCAGAGTCGACCTAGGGGAGGTTCAAATAATCGTCACCGGTGGTGGCCGTGAGCGGGAATCGAACTGGGTTTGCCGGGTTGGTAGCGCAGCGTAGCGTTAAGCACTACACCCACCGCTCCTCACACACCACACACGCACAGACACACACACAGACACACACAGACACACGCAGACACACACAGACAGAAACACACACACAGACAGCACGCTAACCACTACACTACCGCTCCCCACACACCACACACGCACACACACAGACACACACACAGACACACACACAGACACACACACACAGACACACACACACAGACACAGGCAGCACGCTAAGCACTACACTACCGTTCCCCCTACACAACACACGCGCGCGCGTCCATTGCTGCAGACACACACGACTTTCAGGGTGCATACGGCAGTTAACGACTGAAATAATAAAGCGGCAATGCTGTGTAAGGAACGCCTTAGACCCGCATTATACATTTGTGTAATGCGAGCGTAAACACACAAACACACACAAACACATACACAATACACACACACATACATGCAGACACACAGACAGACACATAACACACATACATACACACACATACAAACACAGAAACACATACACACACATACATAGACACACACATACATACACACAAACACATCCACAGACGTACATACACACATACATACAGGCACGCAGACATACACATAAACACATACAAAAAAACCCACATACATACACACACACATACATACACACAAACACATGCACACACATACATACACACATGCATACAGACACACAGACATACACATAAACACATACACACATACACATGACCCGGCTTCGCCCGGGACTTGGATCCACCACGGCGGCAAAACCGACATACATACACACACAGACATACACACAAACACATACACACACATACATACACACATGCATACAGACACACAGACATACACATAAACACATACACATGACCCGGCTTCGCCCGGGACTTGGATCCACCACGGCGGCAAAACTGACATACATACACACACAGACATACACACAAACACATACACACACATACATACACACATGCATACAGACACACAGACATACACATAAACACATACACATGACCCGGCTTCGCCCGGGACTTGGATCTACCACGCCCGGCCGCCTTTGTCTCCCAAGTGCCGATGTTAATACGCCACACCAGTTACTCGTTTGAGGCTGAGTGGACCTAGGGGAGGTTCAAATAATCGTCACCGGTGGTGGCCGTGAGCGGGAATCGAACTCGGTTCGCCGGGTTGGTAGCGCAGCGTAGCGTTAAGCACTACACCCACCGCTCCTCACACACCACACACGCACAGACACACACACAGACACACGCAGACACACACAGACAGACACAGACAGACACACACACACACAGACACACAGACAGCACGCTAAGCACTACACTACCGCTCCCCACACACCACACACGCACACACACAGACACACACACAGACACACGCAGACACACACAGACAGACACACACACACAGACACAGACAGCACGCTAAGCACTACACTACCGTTCCCCCTACACAACACACGCGCGCGCGTCCATAGGTACACATACACGCGCTTGCTGCAGACACACACGACTTTCAGGGTGCGTAAGGCAGTAAACGACTGAAAAAATAAAGCGGCAATGCTGTGCGAGGAACGCCTTAGACCAGCAACACATTTGTGTAATGCGAGCGTAAACACACAAACACATACAAACACATACACACACATACACACAAACACATACACACACATACACACACATACATACACACAGACATACACATACACACAAACACACACATAGATGCACACAAACACATACACAATACACACACACATACATGCAGACACAGACAGACACATAACACACATACATACACACACATACATACACAAAAACACATACACACACATACATAGACACACACATACATACACACAAACACATGCACACACGTACATACACACATACATAGAGACACGCAGACATACACATAAAGACATAAAAAAACCCACATACATACACACACACATACACACAAACACATACATACACATACATACACACATACATAGAGACACACAGACATACACATAAACACAAACACACATACACATGACCCGGCTTCGCCCGGGACTTGGATCCACGATGCCCCGCCGCCTTTGTCTCCCCAGTGACGATGTTCACACACGACAGCAGTTACGCTTTTGAGGCTGAGTGGACCTAGGGGAGGGCCAGGTCCGTTTCAAATAATCGTCAGCGGTGGTGTGCGTGAGTTGGAATCGAACTGGGGTCGCTCAAGCAGCTTAATGACTGTTTGTACAAAGAACATATAAAGAATCGATTATAATAACCAGGCAAGAGTCCACATTATAGACTGCCAGTACACGCACTCAGCTTCATAAGCAGGCTAGAGTGTACATGATAGAGTGGCAGTACGCTCACCGAGCTTAATAAGCAGGCTACAGTGTACATGATAGACTGGCAGTACGCTCACCCAGCTTAATGAGTATTTGTACAGTGAACATTAAAGTAATCGATTGTTGGCGCGTTGGGTTTAAAAGTAATATTAATAGCACACATTGTGGTGGGGGTGTAGTGAAGAGTAGGAAAAACTTTGATGAATTTACCTCAGAGTGGCGTGGTGGGTGTCGAGGCCTAGTAGCGTGCAAAGCCTGCGGCCTCGCCTAAAATTGTCGGCTTGGAAGAGGCAGGGTACGGGTGGCGTTCCTTCCCCCCCCCCTAGCGCTCCAACAATACTATGTAATGGCTATTATTTAATTAAATACGGAGCTTATGAAAGTGGCGAAGGCGTGGCTAGCCGTTGCCAGGTCCAATGAAAGCGGCGAAGGCGTGGCTAGCCGTTGCCAGGGGCAACCGCCGTCCAATGAAAGTGCGTATGGGCCGAAATACACACACACACACACAGACAGACAGACATGAACGATTTTATATATATAGATTACCCAGGAATCTTCTAGAAAGATCCATAATGAGCTTATACAGAAAAGGCATTATACGACTGTCCTTTGTCATCAGGGCCAGACGATGCCTGATTTCTTTTATCTTCCACGAAGTTCATGATCCACCCTAAACCGCATTCGCACAAAGCCCTGGCAGATGCAGATACCTGATGCACAAATGGGAAATTAAAAGTTATCCAGTAGCGAACGACTGTGGTCATCCAGAACAGACCGTACAACGTATAACGACGCAATGCCCCGATCCCCAAATATACGAAGGAGACATCACAGCGGCACAACGCCGCTGCTCCCGACGCGGTTATCTGGGCTTGACCACGTGACTGTGAAATTGTAGTCGTTGCTCTGCATCTACATCAGAGCCGTACGAAAGAAGAAGAAGAATAAGGGCCAACACTGACCGGTAGAGGCCTGAGCCATTCGTGAGCACCAGCTCGTAGACCTGCCCCTCTTGCACCTCCTCCATGAGCAGCGTGCCCGGCTGCTCCTGCCCGGCGTGCTGCACGGGGATGAACTCGCACACCATGGAGCGGGGACACAGCAGGTAGCGCCTTTCCCGACGCCCCGGCCACAGGTTCACCCCGATCAGACCTGCGGTGACCGAGGGTAACGGTGAGATCGCACGACAAAAAAAAACAAAGGAAAAAAAAGAGCATTGAGGTGGAGCTCATCCACTACTGTTTAAAACCTTGAGCCGGTGATGGAAGTTCTCCATTTCTATGGCAGGGGCAAGTCTCTCCATAGGACAACCACTGTTGACTTACGCGCAAAGTGGGACGAGTTTTTATCGAGCCCGGAGAGATGATGGGGTGAGTCGACCCCACCCCCCTCTAGCCAGGATTCAAACTCGCGGAGTTCCGATTGCGAGCCGCCCGCTCTTCCGCTTAGCCACCTGGCCCGGTTTGTGTAATATCAATGATGAATATAATCGCATCAGCTTCTCGTGAGCCTGCGTTTAACTCTCTCATGCCTGAATCAGTTAACGGCACGCCCAAAAATACGTTGCACACTTCTCGCATGATGCGGCGAACACTCAAATTCCACCGTTCGCCGCCACCACCACGGCGAAGTCCTACTATGCCCAGTGTCTCTGGTCACAATGTCCTCCACTGGGTTGCAACACTGAATATACGGTGACCAGCACAGAGGACTGCACGTGCCGAAGGTTTTGAGGCGCTGTGGCTGTAATGTCAATAAACAGGAGCGGTCCACCAGAGCGGACACGGTGCATGAGCACGTCAAGAGCGAAACATATGCATTATTGAAGAATACATAATTTTTATTGCGTGTAAAAAAAACCAGCAAATCATTAAAGACGAGTGAAATTTAAAACAGTGGCACTGTAGCCAATGAGGTGGGTCATATAAAATGTTGCATCATCTGAGGCAGGGAATTGAACCCACCTCCTGCGCTGCATGAAAGTCGGCCTCTATCCCCTCGGCTACAATGCCTCTACACGGTGCGATGTTTGCTATTCGACTGAGACGCATGCGTTGCCTCTGCCTAAGTCTTATGCAATTTGAACTTTTATCCTCGATCTATTTTACGTATTTATTTTGAGCGATTTGCTTACCTTTTCTGTGCATTGCACTCCTACCGCGTTTTTGTATTGTATGTTGTAACTTTCTGACCCGCCCCTACTGGACATCTTTGAAAAAGAAAAGCTTCATAGCTCATCGGATTTTTCCAGGAAAAATAACAAATTCTGATTCTAAAGACTCACCCAGTGGGCCTTGAACCCCCATCGCCCTTCACGCCCACTCCATCCCTGCTAAGAAGTTAAGTTCATCTCCTTCCACCCCCCTCCCACTGCCAAAGGTCCATGGTTACATTGGAACAGACCTCCAATAGTCTCACTAGCTGCCACCCCTCACGCACGAACAACACGGAGTTGCTGTGACGCTCACCCTCCGTGGCTCCGTACAGAGGTGAGTAGAGGGGCACTCCCCGGCAGTAGTGGTTCTCCAGGGCCCGGCCGTATGGCTCGTTGGAGCCGGAGTCTACGGCCAGCACCAGGTTGAGATGCGGCCAGATCCTGCGGGCGATGCCGTCGAATCCGCCGGCAAACGCCCGACGCAGCTCCTCGGCACGCGCCGGATCCGGCCTGAGTAGGGCGTTCAGCGAGGAGCGTATGTCGTCCGGAAGGTCGATGTTGGGGCTCACCTGTTAGAAAAGTGCAGCAGAGTGGTGTGGTCGTGTGGTGTGGGGGGTCGAAGGTCCAGAGGTGGGTGATGCTCACAGGTCACACCGAGGGTCGGTGTCTGTGGCATAGTGCCCGACAGTGCAGCTTCGAAAAGAAGCTCCCAGCGAGCGCCCGGCCAAACGTCACGCCTCACGGCACGAACCGGGAACGCATCAGAGCTCCAGATAGCAACCGCGCAAAACCAACGGTAACGGGCGCCCCGTTGGCGAGATGTTATCCGCCTCACCTGGTATACAGAAGGTCGTCGGTTCGTGCCAACCCTGACGCATGTATATGTGGAGTTTGTGTGTCTCTATCTCCCTGTGGTCGCGTGGATTTTTCTCCGGGTCCTCCGGCTTTTCCCACCACATCTAGATTCAACGTGCGCTTAGAGTAGCTGGCTGTTGATGATAAGCCACTTCTCATTTGGGGCCATCATTTTTGACAGCGAGGTCGCTTCTGCAAAAGAGCTATATAACTCAGTGGGGCCTTACCCGATAAAAAAAAAAAAACCATAAATAAAATAAAATAAAAAAATCGCTTACCCGGCCCAACTCGATGTCTTCAGCCAACGAGCGCTGCCACCGCATCTCCAGCGCGGAGAAGGCGTGGTACACGAGCGATGCGAAGTTCGCCTCCAACGAGCCCAGGCGTCGGTCGCGCAGCGCGAACAGCAGGTGCACGTAGAGGGCCTCCCGCTCGCTCGCGATGGCAAAGGCGCACCCCGGGGTGGAGTAGATGCCCAGGAGTCCCTTGCTGCTGTCCGGTGACGAGGAGTTGGGTCCCACGGGGATGCCGGCCTCCGACGAACGCCAGCGCGGCATGTAAAAGAATTTTGCCACCTTCTGAAGGTTCCTGGCTTCGGGGTACGTGTCGAACATGACGCACAGGATGACGGCCACTCCCTGCGATGATAAAAACAACAACAACGACGACGATGGTGACAACAATGTAGTCATATGACAGAAGCCTCAAACGTAATGCTTATTTATTTTCTCAAAGAAAGTTTCACTGAACGAATGATATGCATATATTTATCATAAAGGTTTCTGGGTTAGATCGCGTTATTTATAAATGTGTCGCAACCCTTCACCACCCGACATGGCCAATCATCATTTAACCCAATCAGATGCCTCTGATCTCTGCATCAGATTGGGTTAAATGATGACGTCACCCTGCTGCTGCTCTATTTAAGACCGGGAGCAGGTGGAGGGCTTCACTATTCTGGCAAATTGCCCGATGATGCTGGTTGATGTAATTACCAGCGAAACGTCGTACTCAAAAATTGTAAATGTTGTGGATTCACTCTTCAACACACCGGTGGGCTAAAGTAGTGAACTATTTGTCTTTTGTCAACGTGACACTTTTTTACTGATTGGCCGTGTCGGGTGGTGGAGGGTTGCGACACATTTATAAATAACGCGATCTAAACCCAAAAACTCTTATTATGAATAATATTGGTCGCGAAAGCCTACGTGTTAAACTGATATGCATATATATGGCTACTTCTCAACATTGTCTTCCCCTAAGTAAATGAACAAACACATTTCTGTGGTGATAGAAGTGTCTGTCTATTTGGCATTGAACGATAACAAAATTAATCAAATTTGAGCCCCTGTCAAAATCGTGCAAATGTATAACCTGTATATCTGTACAATGCGGTGCCTAAATAAATAATTTTGATTTGTATAAATAAACACATTCACTCCAATTATTCATCATATCAAGGTAGGCCTCTCTCTGCCAACTCATCGCCACGCAGGCTGGTGTGTCACACACAGACACACATGTTAACTCCATCTATACACGATCCACCGATCCCGCGCTAAGGGGCCATCCATAAATGACGTCACGCACCGGGGGGGGGGGGGGGTGAGACATTTGTGACGATGTGTGACGAGGGGGTGGAGTGTTTGAGAAATGTGACGTCACATCAAAAAGCACGACTTTAAATAAACAACACGTTCTACTTAATTTAACAGACTTTTTAATAAATGTTTTCTCCTACAACATCAAAGTGCAGCAGCACATTACATACGCACTACAATGACAATAGTTTAAAGCGATTTGAAGCATGTTTTTATTTTTTTGGGGGGGGCAGAGCTTTGTGACATCATATTTGAGGGGGAGGGGGCTGACTTTTTGTGACGCCGTGTGACGAGAGGGGGGGGGTCAAAAATCGTCCAAAATCGCGTGACGTCATTAATGGACGGCCCCTGACGCTCCTACAGCAGCCACCCGACCTGGAGGAAGAACTCCCGCAGGGTGGAGGGCAGGCTGAGCAGCATGCTGCAGTGGCCCGATGTGCCGGACGTGAGGGCCAGGATCGACGGCTGCTGAGATGTGAGAACTCCCAGCTCCCCACACGCCACCCGCTCCACGTACGCCCGGTAGTGATCGTATCTGCGGCAGCAGCAGCAGCAGGCAGCCGCAGCAAGTAGCCACAGAAAGCAGCAGGCAGCAGCATGCAGCAGCAAGCCAGCAGCAGCAAACAGGTAGCAGCAGTGGCGGGTAGCAAGCAGCACGAACGGGCAGTAGCAGGCAGCAATAGACAGCAGCATTAGACAGCAGAAGGCAGCAACAAGCAGCAGCAGCAGGCAGCAGCAGCAGATAGCAGCAGGTAACAACAGGCAGCATCAGCCAGCGCCAGCCAGCAACAGCCAGCAGCAGCAGCAGTCAGCAGCAAGCAGCAATGGCGGGCAGCAGGCAGCAGTAGCAGCAGGCAGCAATAGAAGAAGGCAGCAAAAGCAAGGTGATTGCCAGGCATGTAATTTTATTCATAGATTCATCATCATGAAAACGATGCACAACAATCCGTTAGCAATGTACTTTGTTAGGCGTGTAACGATGCATCGATGCATTGATTGAAATTGATCATTGTGGTTGTGATACACAGACTGGAACGTTTGTGTGGGAATCAATTACAGTATGCAAATTACTGGATATTATAAAATGATTATGTTGCATTCAGGATAAAATGTAGCTCATATCACAAAAAAGTTCAGAAAGTGCAATGTTGAAAGTGCTTACTAAGTAGCTATTATTAACTGTTATAAGAACATTCAAAAGTATGAAAATGTAATAATCTAGGTACGCTTCACAGACTTGCATATTTCAGGGGAGGTCCTGGTTTTAGGATGTTGGCCAATTCCGATTTGAGCCTTTCTGCAAGTAGTTTGACAACTGGAATACGTGAAGAAAATCCACACTATGAGAGAATAATCCTCACTAACTAAAGAGATGGGTTAGCAACCAACGTGCCTGTCCTGTTCTGCGAGAGGGACGAGTCAAAATAGAGGTGGACCAGATTCATAAAACAAATGCTGAAAACAAACATGGCCAGGTATGGAATACGGTTCACAAAGTCGTGACATAGTGGTTATCAGACTGCGCTATGAAACACGTCACCCAAGTTCGATTCCTAGCCACGGCTAACATCAGTGGCGAGTGATACGCAAACCGGTTTAACCCTCCCCCCCGTTCTTCGCCAACCTGGACTGACTAGCATGGTGAAGTATGGTAAAAATAATAACCCAACAGCGACATGGCATGGGAGGCCTTCATCCACTGGTGGTTGGAGAATAACTGGAATTAATTACGTCCATAACTAAGATACTGCCACGGAATGGTTACCAATGAGTTTAGAATACCAAAAAAGCCAGAGATCTCCTCCATAGAGATGTAACTTGTTGAGGCGAAGTGTCGTTAGCAAGCACCTATGAAGAGCAGCACCTATGAAGAAACTGTGAACAAGGGGATGGTGCGGCCAGAAGTACGCAAGGCCCCCTTTGTCTCCCCAGTGGTGAGTCGACCTAGAGGGTGTCCAGAAGTAATTCTCTTACCACAAGCCATTGATTTTAGCAGTGGTCAGTGATTGAACTCGAGCCGCCGGGTTCGCAGCATAGTGAGTTAGCCATTGCGCCACCCGTGTTCATCAGCTGAAGACCACATGACTCACTGTCCATAATAAGTTGCGTTAGTCATGCCCATTACACAGGTAACACATTAATGGAAATAACAATCTGCAGTCCACCCGAATCATGAGGTGTTCGTTAACAGGGGGTGACTGTGAAACGCCTTGAGATAAATACTTAAACAGCATTTTACTTTCTGTACCCCAACCTTGGCCAATGTTTTAAGGAAAGTTTTTTTTTAGGCTTGACAGATGACCGGGCTCTCTCGTCGTGGAATAACACACTTGATGGAGCATGTGACATTCTGTGCCCAAGGGGACAATTTTCAATTGGATTCTTTGCATGCGCCGTGCACGTCGGGGCCATGCCCGCTAGCATCGGGGAGGCTGAATTAATGCGCACCTGCAAAGAGACAACGCTAACGAGCGCAAATTACTTGGGCGAAACGCTCACACGCTGCTCAAAAGTAGTTTCGCAAGATGGGCGCAAAAAGGCGGGCGAGAAAAATGGGCATTTGAGTCATTTACTCAGCTGTCAATCAAGCAGAGGAGCAAGGCGGTGTAATTTCTACTGCGCCACATGCGCATTTGGATGCTAGATTACAGCACATTGCCCCATCGCTTACACCACAGTCGGCCGGATGCCCATTTGGGCCATTCAATGGGTGAGTTACATTACTGAGAGCAAAGACGAGAGTGGTTTGGAGGATAACAAGAGTCGAGGAAAAGTGTCAGGTTTGGGATCCGGGATGAGGTATTGTGCCAGGGGCTCTCTTCTCTGCATGCGGGAACTTTCAAATGTGAAAGCTGCGACACAATATCGAGTGCAGCGCGCCCGACAAATTAAAAGCATCTGTTGCAGATGCTATGGTTGTTGAGTGAAAATGATAAGGCTCATTCCCCTCTACCTCTGTGGCCTCTCTATGTTGCTGTGAAGAAGGGTCATTGTCTGAAATGTCACCTATTAAATATATTTTTTCTTTTTAAGGCCACAGCGTTATTATACTTTTTTTTGCGTGACTCATTAAGAACATGCTTTTGGGATGATATACTGAGCAATTTCTTCGGTTTCTAGAATTGAACCTGTATTTTTAAATCACATGAACGTCTGCTAACATGCGCCGATTTGTTTTTTTGCAGTGTCCGCTGTATAATATGTAACTTAGATGAGTGTACACGTGCGGTTCAACTCGTGCAGCATGGACAAAGACGAGCGAAGAGGTAAAATCAAATGCCCTTGATCGTTAGCTGCTCGAGAAAACAGCTGTGTTACTGAGGGTCAACAGCTGGAGTGACAGAGGCTTTCTGTTGTCTCCGTCACATGCCGTTCAGTGGTCAGAGCAGAACAACCCCATTAAACCATCACGTGATATACACAGCCACGCACAAACTGTGGGCACAAGGGAATAAACAAAATTAAGGTGACGCAACATTGCTTCTATAATTGCCACACAATTTAGATGATTGACCAAGTCAATGTCAGACACTGAACATTGACCAGTGTCCTATAACGCAATTTATGGGCAGTGGCCCCTTTTATGAGTGCAAAAATATGGTCAGCGTTAAGAGCTGACCTTTAATGTCAGCAAGATATATACTAAGTCCTATAATACACAATGAAGACATCAGCATTGTGTGTTGATGGAGATTCATCTATGGTGGTGGGATCAGGTTTGAGACTGCTGTTAAATGACACCTGGTTGGAGAATGTCCACTCAGAGCCATAAACCAGCACAACTGCCCAGGAAGTTAAAGGACCTTTTAAATCAAATAGAATAATGAATTCATTTGACATTTTCACCATTATTATCGTACAAGGCTATCACAAAGGGGCTATGTTTCACATACACTGTCTGCCATAGCTTTCAGGTCAGAGGCGATGTTGCCATGTGCACTCCCATTTGAGTAATCTGCAAGAAAATGTTTGAACTTAGCAAATGTGGACGACGACGCCAGCGCAAATGTCTTACGCTCTCACGTCACAGGAGCTTTCACGTTCACTGCAAAGCCACGCGGGGCGTATTTATGGTTAACGCACGCGCGACGTTAACCCGGTCGACTGTGAGGCTCGAACTGTGATCGTCTGGAACAAGCAGAACACACCCTTGCGCTGGATGTCCTTAGATTCAGAGTCATGGGAATAAACGGATGAGTGGCAAAGGAGCCAGAACCGCCATCAAGAATTGCCCAGGCTGTGTGGGCCTACATTGAGATTCATATTCTTAGGTTTTTTCGGTAAAGTCACGTAGGTAAAACATCAAAATTAATAAAAATAAAATAAAATAAAGATCACGACGTTTCGGAGGCAACACAAGTCTCCGTCATCAGGTGGGACCGTCACAGCCAGATTAGCTGCATCAAGTGAGGCAATGATTCAAGATGTAATCGCTTTTAAGCGATCATGACGAAACGTCGTGATCTTTATTTTATTTTTATTAATTTTGATGTTTTACCTACGTGACTTTACCGAAAAAACCTAAGAATATGAATTCTTGCAGTCACGAAAGCTTCAAATCTAGAACTACATTGAGATGTCTGGCCACATTCGCGACTGAGCGATTATCAGAATCATAATCTGTATTTGTACTGGAGGAATTCGTTGAGCTATAAAGCTCTTTTTCACAGATGTCCAGTAGGGGGCGGGTAAGAATGTTACAACAAGAAAAAATACAAAACATACCAAGTATAGGAAAGGTAAATAAATCACTTAATATGTATCTTACCAGGTAAAGCCCACTGAAGTATTAACTTATTTTTCAAAAGCGACCTGGCCACAAATGATAGCTCAACAAAGTGGCTTATCGTGTGGATATTTATAACAGCAAAATAATCTCATTGCACGTTTCTAAATGTGGAAAAAAGTGGAGTCCCCATAGAAGTCCCCGTACAGGTGACAACCGATGGAGATTAACCCACTTCATCTTCTTGGTTCTTTCGGTAAAGTCACGTAGAAGGGAAATAATAAAATAATAAAAATTTTACATAATAAAATAATTCTCATGACGTTTTGGCCCACTTGTTTCGGCCCACTTGCTGTACTGTCATCTCTTGGAGATCCAGGGTAAGGCAACCTTGACAGCCATACCCTGTAACCCACCAACCCTTGGCTCAACAATACTGGGTTACAGGTGTGCGCCACTACTGCCTACGATGTGTTATTCCCCTGGCAGCACAAATAATAATAATTCCATTTATATGGCGCTTTTCATCTAGAATCTCAAAGCGCTGTACAGAAAGCAGCAGCAGACACGCATAAAAATACTAATATTATGAATACATTTTAAGAATCCATTTACTAAATTAACTCAAAGCTTAATAAGCGAAAGCGTATAAATAGGGTTTGAGACGCAAATAAAAAAAATGTCCACAGACTCTGAGATCTCTGATATCTCGTAGAAGAGCATTCCACAGCCTGGGGGCTACACGGGGAAAAATCTCGGTCACACATAGAACGAAGCCTCGGCCTGACAATGCAGAGAAGATCTGCATCCCCAGATCTTAGGGACCATAAGGAGACGTGTGAGTGCGGCATAACAATACAGTTTAGCGGCGCAACGGAACTAGGTATAAAAACAGCAGAAATTAAACCCTTCAGGTCTGTTAAATATATTTGAGTCTACTGGCCAAAAAATATCACTTTTATTGAATATAAGACGACCATTTTAGAATTGAGTTCAGTTATTTGTTAGTTGAACCGAGGTAGTGTCAACCATTTTTTTGTTACAAATGCAACATAGCCAATCAATTCAATGCATACACATTGAGGGACATGCCATCACATATCTAAAATAATAATACGTTTGCAGGGTTAGGATGCAAGGTTTAATGAACAGATTACCCATGAAGCAAGGAATTGCAAAGTCACCACCAGTGAAAGGAATATTGACAGGTCTGCATGGAGTATTCAAAATTTAATATGAGGTGTTTTCCTGTTAAGAGCTGATAAATGTCATTGACAGACAGTTGGCTCCAATCCTGTTTGTTTAGCTCTGCCAGATTCTCAATTATTAGCACTTGAAATGTCACATGCCCAGCATTTATTGACGGCTAAAAACACACACGCGCGCGTGTGCGCGCATGAAGACACACACAAAAACCCTCAGAGATTACCGATTTCCCTGCTAATTTGAGAAATGTCAGTATTGCTGACCAAACTCTGTTGTTATCACTCAGATATTTTCATTTACAAGGCTATTGTCCACAGATACGTCTCACCTGTTATTACCATTAGACAATCCAAAAAATTGCAATGCGCATCTGATTGCCTGGTAATAGTTATCAGATTTTGCACACAATTTGGATAAAAAGCATTTAATGGAGTTGCACCAAAGTCTTGGAACAACCTCGTGTCATCTCTTGGCATCTCCATTTTGCCACCTCTGTTCTCATTTCAATTTACTAGATTGAAAACGAATTTCTTCAGAACTGCTTTTTGTGTTCAGTTTGTTGTCCTTCCCCCACACCTCCGATGAGCATGGCTGGTCTACGCACGGTGTGAAAGAAGTTAAACATTTCTAGATTTCATAACCAAGAGGGGACTACATTTTTTACCACTTTAATAGACTCGACAAGGAGCGTGGCCAAGTGAAACCCACGGACTAAGACTCGAATTAAAATGCAATTCTACAGGTTGCTGACGAAGGCCACGCATAAAATAAACGTGCAGATGTATATATTTATATATTTTAAATGTCAACAAAGAGCGGCGCGCGCACCTGGTGAGTGGGTGCCTCTCCCTCAGCTCCCGACGGCTGCGGATGGAGTCGAGGCCGTGCTGACGCCCGTACGCCGTGCCGCCGTTCCGCTGCAGCCGAGCGAGCAGCGTCTCCTCCTGCGCGGTGGCCACGTCCATGGTGTCCGCCTCCAGCCTCTTGCGCTGCCACCTCCCCAGCCTGTGGGTGCACGCGCACCGCGGCACGGGCAATTGTCCGTCCGCGCGTTCGTCCGCTCAGTCACTCCTGCGGCAGCGTGCCGATAATCCAGCAACTTTGGAAGCGAGTTAAATTTCGATTTAAAGCTTTCGTGACTGCAGGGATTCATCTTCTTGGTTCTTTCTGTAAAGTCACGTAGAAGGGAAATAATAAAATAATAAAAATAAAACATAATAAAATAATTCTCACGACGTTTCGGCTGCTTGCGTTGTGGCCGAAACGTCGTGAGAATTATTTTATTATGTTTTATTTTTATTATTTTATTATTTCCTACGTGACTTTACCGAAAGAACCAAGAAGATTTGGAAGTGAGGGTTGGTGGATTGTACAATCTTTCAAAACTCCCTCGAGGTCGTCATCTCCCGGCTCGCCAGGGTGTGGCAGTACCACCACAAGCGGATTCACTTCCATCTGTACTCCACAAGTACGGAGATTGAGTGGCGAGCGGTTACCCGCCTCGGATTGCGGGGCCCAGGAGAGCCGTTAAGTGTGGGCCACCATAACTGGGATACGCCGCTAATCCGACTGAACTTGGGCGCGACAAATGGGAGATTTGGCGGTGTGGAGCCACCTGGCACTGGCCCTCTTGAGATACCATTCACAAACAAGTCGTGACTTCTTCTTGGTTCTTTCGGTAAAGTCACGTAGAATGGAAATAATAAAATAATAAAAATAAAACATTATATAATAATTCTCACGACGTTTCGGCCACAACGCAAGCAGCCGTCCCCAGGTGGAGAACAGGTCTGTCGAGAAGACAGAGTCTGAATGACACACCCCAGGCTTGGAGCGACTATTTAAGCTGCAGTACTAATCGCATATCTGCATTTCCCATAAATATGCTAAATTCCTCTTGATATGCAAATTATTTTGTCAAGGTGCTCTTCCCCCCTCCATCCCAGCTTAAATAGTCGCTCCAAGCCTGGGATGTGTCATTCAGACTCCGTCTTCTCGACAGACCTGTTCTCCACCTGAGGACGGCTGCTTGCGTTGTGGCCGAAACGTCGTGAGAATAATTTTATTATGTTTTATTTTTATTATTTTATTATTTCCATTCTATGTGACTTTACCGAAAGAACCAAGAAGATGAATCCCTGCAGTCACCAAAGCTTTAAATCGAAATTTAAGTCATGACTTGTACGTATATACATATGCAGCCCGTTTATCTAGCCGTTGCTGGATGAGGGCCTCGCCATGCTGTGCAGGGAGTGAGGGTCATGTCATCATACTTCACCGATGAGGGTGGGGGGCATACAGAACTACAGATTTTGCTGCGCTGCCCAACACTGCCCCACAACACCTGTTACTCCACGGAGTTCACCCATCCACGCATTATCTAGGTTCAAACCTGCTTAGCTACTCAAGATTGATGAGATTAAGCACATTCTGGGTGATTTAGTCATAGCTATAACTCACATACCCATTAATGTGTGTATCTGTGCAGTCTAAATAAGAAACCACATTTCGTGAAAGAAAATATATGAACTGCGTGATTAACCAAATCGAAGCAGAGTTTACTAGCGCTTGCTTAAAACCCTATAATCCTTGAGTTTAACCTTTGAGGTGGAATTTACCCACATTAACACTAAACCACCCACACCCTCACAGATAAATCTTCCTAAGCACTGTTTGGGATTCATTATCATATACAAGCAGAATAAATAACACACAATACACTTCCTTGGAATATATATCCTTCCACATAAAACGTTAAATCATTCTCTAAACATACCATCGGTCACATGGTCTTTTGAGAGTGATGTTTTTGTTGTTCTCCCCAACAGCATTGGTTTAAGAAAAGCAAACTATGAACCAGTTTCATCAGCAGAGTGAGGCTTGCTGACAACAATGCTATTGCACTGCCAGATATTTATCAGCAAGGACCCTCTCTCTTTAAGATATGGGTCTTCGTTTGACGCAAATGTATAACAATACGTAACACAAAGAAAACATTAGCGTTGTTGGGTGGACGATATATACGAGCAGGAAATGCAAACAATCAGGATCATCAAACAAGACTTGCCAACTTTAAGTCAATAACTTCAAAGGGAGAGGGAGTGAATAGCTGGCGATATCTCTGAGGGAAATACACAAAACATATTACACATATACGATAGGCAAGTCGAATTATCGCCCTTCATTTGACTTTGTACACAAACTGCTTGCAAACCATAACTGGGCAAAGAATTTTCAAGTTTTGTTGCCAGATAAAAGGGTAAAAAACCAATTATCATATTTTTTACTGGCAAATGAGGTACCAATGGTGAATTCACACCACAGCTGCAAATAAAGTCAATCGGATTATGGATAGTCTTGAATTTAAAGTACAATAATACATTTTTGGCCACACAAAAGCGGGCGAGGGGGGGGGGCAGATAAATGCGTTTCGGCTCGTTTGTGACCCGTGCAGTGGGCCACAGACTTCGATCGTTTGCATAACGACCAAATAAACAAATACATAGATAAATCCACACCGCTTCAACTCTTCTCTCTCTCAGCGACAGCAACACACTTCAATGGCGTTAGAAAAAAAAAACACCATGCTCTATAGATACATAGAACCCATTGGAGTGAATATACGTTTCATTTTACAAAATAATTTCTATGCAAGTGCCTTCACAGTTTCTATTACCCACTTAGAATGTAATTTAGTTGTGTTTATTTTATTTATGCTGTGTACGTCTGCTCCAGTTGGTTGCAACCTTACAGTACGGCGTGTACTGTGTGCAGATAAAGGCGCAGCCTTGCAAGTGCCTGCTTGCTCACGTCACTGCTGGCAGAAGGGCCACGACTACAGGCAGCTCTCCAAAGTCCCTCTCGAGCAGTGGTTCTTAACCTGGGATGCGAGATTCCCTTTCTGGCGGTGCGAGACATGGCCACATTTTTTTCGAAGGTAAATCATCGAAAACGCTCATTAAGCACGGTCACGTAAGTACAACTACTTTGATTCATCAAACCTATGTATTCATTAACGTCATACTTTTTTAAACGATTGAGAACCAAAGGGCTTTGAGGTTTAGAACCACACTGCTCTTGAGGATATTTTTTCGCCTACAATTCCAAGCAGGCCACACGTCTTTGAAAGGGGTCAGAGTACCCACACTTTACCTCGTCACACGTGGTGACCCGCCAACTGACTGTGGTGCAACCCATTTATACTGCTTTGTGGACATGGGATTTAATACTGGTAGGAACCCACTGGTTCCACCAGCCCATAGAGGATTATTGTGTCCGTCCGTCCTACAGGGAGGGACTGGGTGGGGAGGGAGGGGCTGGGTGGGGAGGGGAGGGTGGGGAGGGGCTGGGTGGGGAAGGTGGGGAGGGGCTGGGTGGGGAGGTTGGGGAGGAACTGGGTGGGGAGGGTGGGGCTGGGTGGGGGGTGGGAGGGATGGGGCTAGGTGGGGAGGTATCTGGTCACTCCGTGGTGCCCTTATAAAACTCAACGTTTAACCTACTCACGCCGGCTTGTGCCCACCCTCACAGTCGGGAATATTTGCGGAATACACCACGCCGCCGTTGACCCTGGCCATTGACCGAGCAACCCAACGTTCCCCTCCGCAGGAATGTGTTAAACCTGCCCTATTGTTGAAACTGCCACATCAGCAGCAGAACGATCTGGCCACCGCTGTAGTCTAGGTCCAGTGTACTAACCAATACGCCATAGAAGCATCCCCCTACTACATTCATACGATCTTGATCGTGTCTGTGTTTATATATATTATTAAGGAAGCTGTGCCACAGTTTGGTAGGTGACAGACTGCATGACCAACCCATCGTACCTATAGTTAAATTCCCAGCGAAAGCTAACATCAATATCGAGATGTAACAGGACTTCCCATGGGCACTCCCCTAGGTCCACTCAGCCGTAACTTCCGACCTGCTCAGGTGTGTAAAGATTAACACTCGGGTTAGACAAATATGGCCATGGTATTGAGCACACAATGCCCTTGCCAGCCTCATTGTGTACATGCTAGCAGCACTTGCCTCAATATTCTATACATCTATGTGGGTAATCTGTTCATGCAAATGTGACCATTTTAGTTAAACAGTTTTAGCTGATAATCACATTTTCAAGAATTACGATCTACTCTGTGTTTAGCAGATTCATGTAATTCTGTTTTACATATTGTAAAATAATTGCAACACCATGTAGACAAGCACATACATTTTGTACAAAATTGAATATAAATTATAGTTAAACGTTTCGTGGTCACCTATTTTATATTGCTAAAACGATGTATTTTCTTCTGTAAAACATATCACTAAATATCTTCCCGACTGCATGATGCACGTCACACTGTCTGTGTGCGGCGTCTTGAGGTGCAGTTGTATTTATATTTAGACTCTTTCTACAATGATGTTCAGGGCAGCATGCTGGCAGGCACGTACTCTGCCGAATGGGATTGCGGTATCTCAAATGCAAGGGTGATTATGGTGACATTTTACATTTCCCATGTAATCATCCCCCTGTGATGTAGGCTGAATGCCAAGGACTAGAAAAGAGGACAGGATCTTGCTTGAACCAACGTTCTACGATGAAGAAGGGTCATCTTTTGAAAGAAAAAAAACACAATCATGGCATCTGTATAGTGTACCTGGCCGATCCAGTCTCTAGGCCCACAGTTTGTTTCCGCAAAGACGTTCACTTGCCAAGGCCTCTCCCATATTAAAGTTGCACGAACATTAAGAGTTATTTGCATCTGTTATTGCCTTTAAGCTTGAGTGTTGCTCGCCGTGTAGGATGTGTTTACTTAGAGAACACGGGACCGGTATGTTCTGTGGGTACCAAGACATTAGAGGTCACTTTCCACGCGAGAGCATTGTGCCAGCACCACTAAGAGCTGGGTTCGAATCCAGGATTGAGCCACCGGTAGTCAAACATGTTTCTCAACTGCGGCGAGTTAAAGATCTCAGGCCAGTTAGCAATTATGGCTGCAAACAAAAAAAACATGACATTAAATGTGGTGATTCACTTCATTTAGATTATTCTAGCTCTGAGAATAAAACAGTTTGTGTAACTGCGTGAGAACCACTTTGCAGGGCATGTGGAGTGTCCCTTATTGGCCTACAAAAGAGGCTTCAGAAGAAGTTGTTTTGACATCTTCCAGGTCACAATACCAGCTGCGAGGGTTCCGAATGGAAATGTCTCCATCGCATGTGAAGGTGATAACAGCACCACTACTTGTGTATATTCTGCATGACTAATAAAAGCCGTAGGTGATTCTGCTGAGGCTAAAGAGAGGTGTTTTACTCGATGATCATGTTGTTTGCATCCTGTACACACTTTTATTTCCATCATCAGTCACAGATCTTGCTTGAATTTGTTTGCCTTGAGCTTCTGCAACATTTTCCATACCATATAGAGAACTATAGCTGCTCAGAAAAAAAAAACATCTGGCACAAATGGCATTGGAATATAAGGACATTGTACCGATAAGTCCTAATAGGATTTTATTATTTGGTGGTGCCGCATTGGCCCTGGTGTGCTAAGCACACTTAACACATTCGTCAATAACAGTGGCTTTTAACAAAAATTGTATATATATATAGATACGTATAATCGGCTCGTATTCGTCTTGAGCAATGGCCCTTCTTCACAGCACATGAACAGAGGGGCCATGCAGATAGCGTTAATGAGGGTTGGAGACTGTGCACCTAATGCCACGGGGCCTGGTGAGAATTTAATTTAAAAAAATTTTTCTGATGACCAAGTTTTTGTTTTAATAGGCATAGTAATAGTTACCTGATAGTAGCTGTGATGTGCAGTGCAGTCTCCAATCCTCGTTAACTCCATGCCTCTGGCCTCTCTGTTTATGTGCTATGAAGAAGGGACCATTGTCCAAGACATTGAAAATTTATATTAAAAAAAATATTTCTATCAAGGCAGTGTGATTGATGTATGTGTCGATTTAAAAAAAACTCATTCAATTCGGTCATTGCAGAATTCACTTCATTACATACCTGTCAACTCGTACGGTTTACCCGTATTTTTTTACAGGGAAATTGAGTGCCAGGTCCATACGGCGTACAGCCGTTTCAATACAGGCAAAACATGTCTTTGTCTGTTTGTTTGTGTTTCTCCCTTGCGATGGGACTTTGTAAGATGAACGTTGAAATTGATAAGGGCACGGGCTGACCAATAAGGTCTGAATTGTTATGTAATAAGGTAGGAACTGATAAGGGGTTGACAGGTATGTGACTAGTGATTAAAATAAGCTGTCTTATTAATGAATGTGTTGCTCAGAAGAAGAAAAAAACCTCAATGAGCAAGAAGCCATGATTGCGTTGTGTAGTTGACCTATCACTGCCTTAGAATTAAACATAATCTTTTGAGCCTGGTGGTCAGCATGGGTTACGTGTGCAAGAAACACGCCCAGAGGTCGTGTGGGGACACGGCCAAGATTGAATGCAGGGGTCACGCAATGGACAAGAGACTACGCCCAGAGGAAATGAATTCAAGAAAGGTGCAAAAAAGGTGCTAGGGGATTGGAGGGAAAAACTCAAAAGATAAAGATTGGTGGGAAAGAGGAGGTGAGCAAGACAGGGGAAATACTGCGTGTATGTTGCACTTGTTCCACAACGTACGTAGCAGAGGTCGCAACCGGGTACCCGATACCCGTACCCTACCCGATACCTTGCGACCCTGGTGCAGCCGGGTACGGGTACGGGTAGGCCGTGAGTCACTGGTGAGTAGCCGTTTGTCACTCATTTCGGGTAGGGTACGGGTACGGGTAGGGAACGGGTACCCGTACCCGGCCGGGTACGGGTACGGGTCGCCGTTTGCGACCCTGGTGCGGCCGGGTACGGGTACGGGTAAAGAATCAAAACCTGTTTGCGACCTCTGGTACGTAGCCAACCGTGCTCATCGGAAGTGTGGAGGAATCCTGATACGAGGAGGTGTGAGACAAAGGCTCGGGGTCCTGGGGACGAAATGGCTGCAACTGTTCGTCTTGGTGCTGAGCGGAACAACAAACCGTTCCGTAACCGGGACGACCCACGTGGACTCTCTTGCACAATGCATGAGTTAAGCTGTCATCTAGATATAAATGAAGTGCTGGGATTTCCTCATTTCCTGGTTTGTATTGTGGTCTAACACTTTCTGTGCGTGTATTAGTTGGCACACCTCCGATGAGCGAGGTTGGCTACGTGCGGTGCGAAAGAAGTTCAACGTCCTTATGTAAAATTTCACTGAATTTAGCCTGACAGTGGGAAACACTGCTGTCTCCTCCGCACCAAGTGACATTCAGTACAGCTGGAATATTTTAAACAAGGGACTTATTCAGTCTCAGGTCAGGACATTTTTAAAACACGTAGCTCGTCAACAACTCCCTAAAAAGGTGGAATTCCACAAGAGGCAATGATGATTAAATATCAGATGTTTTTTGTGCTAACTCAGTTCTTAAGGCTGCAGCCCAACACATTACTTATTTACATGGTGTACATACCGGCCCATCTATCTATTCATAAGTTGTACTTTCTACACGAGATATGAGAATTAACAAAACATGAGGCTACAAAGGCTCAAAATGTAGCAACCATTAAATATTTTTTTGTTTTTCCAGCACCAATCAATTAAATCAATGTGTTCTACCTATTCAGTTGCTCCGCAGGAGAAGAAAAGATGACTAACACGTAATTAGTTACAGCAAAAGAATGCAATCGTGCTTTAGATCAATATAAAACATGAGACAACATTCACCCAGGGATAAAAATAACTCTGTATCTCAGGGTGTGTCGTTAAGACTGCAAAACCTCTGGACCCCTTGGCGTGTGAAGGCCACGTGTTAATTTGTAGTCTCGGCACAGCACAGGCAAACGCGTCACCACCACAAGGTGCACAAGAGCAGGGATGCAATGAGTTTGTGAATATTCACAGGTTCGGAACATTCCACCACTTTGCACGTTTACCAGTGAAATTCAAAACAACTCTGCAACATGTTTTTCATAGAGGTTGGTTGACCATACTTCACCATACTGCTCACTGCATGCTGGTGAAATTGGGGATGGGGGGGGGGTAGTGGCCAGGACTGATTTGGATAATACTTTCTGCTGATGATCACAATGGCCAGGAATTAAACAGTGTGCGAACCACTCTGCCACCATTACTACTTTACAGTCCCCTGCCTAGCATAGAGGGGTTAAGCCCCCCTCCCCCAACCTCGTGCTGAATCCTCACCCCCCTCCCCCCTTTGTAAATTCTCAAGTAAAAACAAGCAAACCCGTAAAAACAAAGTTTTTCACTCTAAATCCTTTATATGCGTGGCGGCTAGAGTCCTCTCGTCCTCTGTCTTGAGATGGCTGCAATCTATGGGTCAGATGATTGTCTGCCAGTATTAAGCAATTGGTAATTAAATATTTAATTTGTTTTCCCTAAACAGTGTAAAATTTTGGAAAAACATTTTCACGAACATTAATTGTCTGTCATAACGAGTCTGTGTGGAAAATGTCAGCTCGATTGGATCACGGGAAGTGGGTTAAAAAACGACCGAAAGATTTGCACGGTCGTAAGCAAGCAAGCAAGCACGCAAGCAAGCAAGCAAGCACGCAAGCAAGCAAGCAAGCAAGCGAACTTAATATAAAGGATTTAAAAACAAGTAGCGTGAAACAATGAGTATCGCAGCTTCTTCTAATACACACAGGAATTGAGAGCTAGAGCATGGGGGGGCATGACAGACAAAAGCAGATAATATAATTATTAATTCGATTTATCAATTACATGCGTTCTAAGTTGTTTTTTTGTGTGACCCAACCGCCCCATCCCAGTTGATGTGGAGGATGGGTCCCAACTGCACCATCCTCCGCCCCCATCCCGGTTAAGCCAGGTTGACACGACCGTGCGGCTGCTCTGGCCGAACGACGGCCGCACGCCGCGCTAACGGAGGCGCGGAGCGGGCCACGCCGCACTGACCTGTGCAAGACGGCGTAGCAGAAGTACTGTCCCAGGAGGCTGCCCAACGTGTGGCTCTCGGACACCGTGCGCTGCCTGATGTCCCACGCCAAGGCGAAGGCGCACGCCAGGCCGGCGCCGCCGATCGTGGCGACGCCGATGCCGAGGAAGGAGCCCATCGCTGCTCCTGCTGCTGCTGCCGCTGCCCTCCGGGGCTCGTGTGACTACGGGCGGACACCGCCTGGCTGCAAGGGGACACACTGGACATGGCAGCCACAGAACGCAGACGCTGCTGAAGACTCGCATGGAGGATCTCGTTGAAGAATAGTATTTACGAGGGAGCCTGCCGTGGTGTAATGGTTGGCGCACTCGAATTGCAAGCCAGAGGTCTTAAATAACCCTGCCTCTTTCCACCCGGCAGTACTAATGGGTACATCACAGTTCATTGATGGGCAGTCTCGCGTTTAGTGGGGTAAAGAGTGGGTAGTCCCATCTCTTCCGAGGCATCTGACCAACCAACGTGGAAGAGTAGCCCAAAATACACTCTAGAGATTGCTCTAGTGGAGGAGCTTCCGCAAGCAGTGCAAACAAACATCTATCTCATGGTGCTCCCCATGCTAAGCTTGGTCTACGCCTGCCAAGCGAAGAGATGTCAAGTGCCGATTGCTAGTTAGACAAAGGCAAAAGGATTCATGCAACATGGACAATTTGTAAACCGAACGAACCGGTCACCTCTTGATTGCAAATCCAGTCTGTTAACAATTACACCACAGCAGCATCCCCCCCTTTTCCATAATGTCGAGTCTAATTTAATACAAGCTCCGTTATCAGTGCAAGCAAGAGCGGTTGATGGAGCTCCCAGCAGTTGGCGGGTTCACTAATCATAGCGCCAGAGATGGGTTGTACAAGATAATTAGTTCGATGACACAAGCAGGGAGCAAGGAGCTTAAACAAACGCTGCAATTAAATGGAAATTAATTTAAACAAATGAGACGTAGCTTTTAAATGTTTAATACGTATCATGTCCATCCACTAATCGGCATCAGCTCCGAGTTCGGACGTCTATGATGAAGGTATGCCGACACATCCTCTCGGCACAAACTACCGTGACGATGTTATCCCACCACACGTCCCATCACGTTTGTCTCCCTCCTGGTCCTACCGTCTTTGATTCTTGTTGTTGTTTTTGTTAAAGCGGTGAAATCAATTCTACAGCGACTCGCTGGAACGCGTTTTGATCGATGGGCCTGAGTTAGTGGTACGCATTCCACATTCCTATGGAAGGGGTAGACACTTAACTTGACAAAAAGGTGCACAAAGTAACTATATTATCGACCCCCTAGATAGGCTGCAAGAAACCCTGAGATTTAAACTTGAAATCTAGAATCCAACTTCAAGCAGTCGCAGCTGGGCAAGATACTCCCTCTTATCAACTATCATTAAGGGCCGGCCATAAATGACGTCACACGATTTTGGCCGATTTTTGACCCCCCCCCTCCCCCCACGTCACACGGCGTCACAAAAAGTTAGACCCCCGTCAAACATTGACGTCACAAAGCTCTGCCCCCCCCCCCAAACCAAATTTCCATTTTGAAAATAAAACATGCTTCTAATTTAAACTAAAACTATTGTCGTTGTAGTATGTATTTAATGTGGCGCTGCACTCTGATGTTGTAGGAGAAAACATGTATTAAAAAGGAGGCGTTGGAAAGCTGAAATTTAGCATAAAATTCACTTGAAAATATTCAACGTCTAACTAAAACTGCAGATGTTCAGAATATTATAGTTAAATTATCTTATAATTCAAAACTATTTAAAGTAATTATAAATATAAAAAATACTTTAAACTTTGTAGTCGAACGAAGCAATCACATTCATTTCATAAAATGAAAAGCCCTGGTAGAATCATTATAATCAAAATGTTTGATAACAATCATAAAAAAATTAATTCAAAATGTATGCTTCTCCATTCTCCCATGGAGAAGCAAAATGCTCCTTCATGGAATAAATAAACGGTGACCTTAGTACATTTTAACAATCAAATACAGTAGTTAATAATGAAAATTAATAAAAATTAGTGTTGTTATAACAATTCAATTTAATTAATATTTATTTAAAGTTGCGCATTTTGCAGTTATGTCACATTTCTCAACCCTCCCCCCTCGTCACACATCGTCACAAATGTCTGACCCCCCTCCCCCCCCCTCGGTGCGTGACGTCATTTATGGACGGCCCCTTACTGAAATATAACTTCAAAGAAATAACCTATCCTAATAGCTGTTGGATCATGCTATCAATGTTATAGAAGATAACCAACCATTATTCTTTTTTCTATTAATAGCTACTGTTCAGAACACAATGTGTACACATCAACATGACAGGTGGCTGAGCGGTAGAGCAAGTGGCCGCCCATCATCTCTACTCTGGGGTTCGATATGGGGCAGTCACAACAGTGGTTGCCCTATGGATAGACATGCACCCGCCATGGGAACGTGGAATTTCCGCCACTCGTCCAGGGCTGCAAACAGGAGCTGTTGGACCGCACATCGATGCTCAACTTCGTGCAGCGAAGTCAAGTCAAGTGAGCGCAGTGCTTATTAAAGTCCAATCTTGATTTGAAACTTTCGTGACTGCAGGAACTTATTCAAGTTCACAACCAAGGTCGGACCCATTGCCAATGCTTCATTTTCAAAGTTGGGCATTCGGAAAGTGAAACCGAAACGAAAACAAACGACGCCAATTTTACGATCACCGACAAATTAAGGAACTCAACCCGCGATTATAATTAAAACGCTCGCGAGTCACACTTTGAACAGATGCCAAATCAATTATCGATAACGCCCGCTGCCCCGAGTAACAACTAAACCCATCATCATCACCACCACCACCATCATCACCGACGACTTCCGACAGATTTAACTGCGCCGTTCTCATCACCGCATTCACTACCGAGTTGTTCCGAGTGTACATCAGCACTGTGCGTCCTCACCTCTAAATACAACTGCGGTATAACCATCTGCGTAACCCTCCGTGCACAGTGCGCTTGCGTGCTGCCTGTAGGCAGTACGGACTAGCATCACGCGCCGTACAATGTGACAACAATGCTACGAGACTCAGAGCGCTTATGACACGCACGAGTACATCTCACATAGTATAGGGCATCGAACACTCACACACGAGTACATATCACATATTATACGGTATCGAACACACACGCACGGACACACACAGCTACGTGTGCTTACATTGTAACGAGGACACTGTACTACTCTGTTGTCATTACCACGATTTCCCAGCCCTTCCGTGTTTGTTATGCAACGCGGCCACGTGTTCCCCTTCGTCAGCTGATGCTGCTGGGGGGGAGGGGCGCGTCAGCTGTTGGCGAGTGGTGACGTCGACACTGCCGGGCAGCCGCATCCCCAGCGCGTGCGAGCTGCTGCTGGTGGTGCTGGTGTAGTGGGGGGGGGGATCAGCTGGTGGTGTTGGTGTAGTGGTAGGGGGGGTTCATCTGGTGGTGTCGGTGGTGGTGTAGTGGTTGGGGGGGGGGGGGGGTACAGCTGGTGGTGCTGGTGTAGTGCCTGGGGGGGATCAGCTGGTGGTAGCTAGTGGGGGGGAGGGGGGGTCAGCTGTTGGTGGTGGTGGTGTAGTGGTTGGGGGGGTACAGCTGGTGGTGGTGTAGTGGTTGGGGGGGGGTACAGCTGGTGCTGGTGGTGTAGTGACTAGGGGGGGGGGTCAGCTGGTGGTGTTGGTGGTGGTGTAGTGGTTGGGGGGGGGTCAGCTGGTGGTGTAGTGGTTGGGGGGGGGGTACAGCTGGTGGTGGTGGTGTAGTGGTTGGGGGGGGGTACAGCTGGTGGTGTAGTGGTGGGGGGGGGATACAGCTGGTGGTGTTGGTGGTGGTGTAGTGGTTGGGGGGGGGGGTACAGCTGGTGCTGGTGGTGTAGTGGCTGGGGGGGGGGGGATCAGCTGGTGGTGCATCTACCAGTGGTCATCTTAGTCGGTCAAACTACGGCACTTGCTGGGTCTGTCCCGAGACCTGTCAGCGATCTTTTCGACACTTCACGTGATAGCCTCAAAGTGCACCTAGCCTGGCACAGGCACCGTGGTGGAGAATGGCTGGTATTGGTATTGATATTGGTGTGTGGGGGAGCGGTAGTGTAGTGGCTGCGCTACCCACTACGCTCCCAGCAACCAACACCAATGACGATTATCTGAACCGGTTCTGAACCTCCCCCTAGGTCGACTTAGCCTCAAACGAGTACCTGGTGCGGTGTGTAAAAATCGCCACTAGGGAGACAAAGGCTGCGTGGTGCAAGACGTTTATTGTGGTGCTGGCCACTCACCCCCTCGTGTGCCGTGCCGGCCTTCATAGGTGCTACTCGCTAACAACACTTGCCCCTATAGTCTGTTTAGGCTACACGGGGAATCTTTGTCTTTGTTTCCTCCCTCTGTGTGCACAGCACTGTACCACCTGCTTGCTACATCCTGAAACACAAAGGAACAGAATTGCATCTCAGACTTCCCCGAGTTTAACGTGGAACTTTGAGTGAACGTTGGTTCAATGTTGGTGGACGTTTGTTCAACTTTGTGTGAACTTTGTGTGAACGTTGGTTCAACGTTGAGTGGACGTTTGTTCAGCTTTGTGTGAACGTTGGTTCAACGTTGAGTGAATGTTTAATCAACGTTGGGGGAACATTGGGGGAAGGTTTATTCAGCTTTGTGTGAACGTTGGTTCAACGTTCGGTGAACATTGGGGGAAGGTTTGTTCAACTTTGTGCGAATATTGGTTCAACGTTAAGTGAACGTTGGGTGAAGGTTGGTTCAACGTTGGGTGAATGTTCTGCCCCACGGCAGATATGGGGGTGTGTTTACACAGGAACTCCCTGATAATATGATGGTGTTGAGTTTGGTCACGTGACGATGACGTTACGAGTTAAGGGTCTCTAAGCCACGAGGCCAGGAAGGTGTGTCAGCCATTACACAGGGTACAAAATGCAGACACAATTAGCATATCGGCGAAGACGGGTGCATCTGTTCATTGCGGGAGTTTAAGAAGCATTGTCTGTAAGTTCGTTTATCTTCTTATAATACTGGGAATGGTGTTATAATGTTAGGATTGCCGTTATAATGCTGTAAATGCCTTTATCCTGCGAAATTGTTACGATGAACATTAGGCCTAGTTAACAACGAAGCCTGCCACTTGCATTATTGTGAATGTTATTTGTAGTTGGATAATGCTATGCCGTTAATCTTAAGAAACTAAGCAGGTTTGAGCCTGGATATGGCTTTGTGGTGAAGTATGGTCAAATAACCTTTACTGTCTGCACGGCATGGGGAGACATTCAGTCGATTGACACATGTGTAGTGTAGAACAACCACGCGGAAATGAATACTATTAGGGCTGGTTGACGTTTATTTTCACACACGCGGCATCCTACACTCACACCAGTGTAGGTGCACTCTGTTCTCTGTCCTTCACACGGACACCCCGTAATTATTTAAGGTCCTACTCCGGCTCCCCCTTGTCTCTGCTCACTCGTCTGCCCGGGGCGGGGGATCAGCCAACACCGCCCCACGACGAGGAGAGAGGCCTCTTCTCCAGCAGGTCCGTACCCTGGCCCCCAACGACGACCCCGCCCTCGTCACGGGGTCACCCTTAAGAACTCTTTGGGTGGCTCCTCCCTCCAGGTCGGCCCCGCCCACTTTCCCGAAAGTGCTTTCCGAAAGCCCCTTATGTAACCCCTCACGCTACGTCATCCTTGGCCCCACGTAACTCGACCAACTCGCACTTTCTTACGCTCGCCCCTCATTGGCTACTCACAATACTCCTCTACACATGTGCTGTACATGTACACAGTATGTGCACATCGATACGTTTGAAGTCGAAATAAACTACACGTAACATATTCCATCCAATTAACGGACAGTTATAATTGGGACGCTACTTCAAAGTCAATGCATTAAACACAGCGCACGTGCCAAAGATGTCCATTAAAGAGAAATAACCGATTTCATTTTGTAAAAAAAATTAAACTTATTGCAATTACATCTTGACTTAAAGCAATTAAGGCGGAGAAGTTGTATTTGAATATGCTGTGTTTTATATTCCACTTTCGAATTGAAATCAATAAAAATGCTACTGACCTTAGCCACCTCACACCACCCTGGTCAATGTGACTTGGTGTAAGGGTGCCAAGACCAGTTCAGATATCGCTTGCCGCTTGTGTTAGCAATGACCGGGAATCCAACTCAGCAAGCCAGCGCACTAACCGCAAGCATCACCACACATCCATTAAATTCGGCCAGTGTGATAAAAATATAGTACGCTATATAAAATATATTTGGGACATAATTTGACCGTAAATACAATTTACTTGACCAATATTTATTGACAGACATATATCTCTCTAGGCGGGTGTAGAAATGTCCATTTATGTTAGTCACATGCAGTATATATATTTTTATACAATACTCATGCTACAAACTATATGGAAGCTATAACTTTGTATTATGATGCTGTGTAAACCCTATATATGCAATCAATGTCAATTATTGATGAGGACCAATATGTGTATGTGTGATGCCTTATTGCCACTTTCCTCTGATATAGTACTGTTATTTTCAACATTGATTCACCAATATATTGTTCCTACACTTAAGATGTTAGCCAGGAAAGAAATCCACTTTAAACCATTAATTATTTATCATATTTAGTGAATGTCATGTGAACATGAAAGTTAATGAAGAACTTTCCATTGGAACACCTTGGGTTTAAATTCCCACCAGATATATCATGTTGACGAGTGGTGATATAACATCCCAGAAATGTATCATTAATTATGATAAATGGTGCATTTGAATACGTTTGGTATTTGTAATACTGATTAAAACAAGCGGGTGTAATTAACCATACAAATACATTCCATCTGCTTTCCGCAGTGGACGTTAAAGATCTTGTGGCGTCCTTGGCAAGAGTAGGCCATTGGGGGCCGGCATCATGGTCAATAGGAAAACTCTATATATAGGTAGCAATCATTGCCGCCTCATGCAAAAACTTGGCAGGGCTCTCTTGAAAAGGATACGTGAGACTCAATGTTGCTTCTCTGGGTAAGCAAGCACAATGATGATAATATTCCAGATAAAAACCCTTCTCATTCTGTTTGTTCCATTGTACTACTCGATTTTGGAATTCCATTCTATCGTCTCTGTTTTCAATCTAGTATAACCTTGCTTAAGACGTGTATTAAATCGTATTTATTACAACTCTGATACCGCTGTTTGCTGTTTGGGCACTTGACGTGTTGGGTCTTTGGCCCTGTGATGAGCAACTGTGTAAAACGTACATTCATCATAATGTAATTGTTTAAAAAAAATACAAAATATAATTTAGTAATTTGTATTGAAAATGAATATCAACAACGTTTGCTACTTACAATTATACAATATCTCACGTGGAAGAAAATACATATCAGCGGGCTCTTATCTGTCTATATAAAAGGACCTCAGCCTACTGCAGCATATGCGTTTATCCCTGATGCTGCATTATTTTCACATGACCTTGCAGGTCACTGACTGGAGGGTTGGAAAGTTTGAAATGAGGTTTGTGCCAAGCCATGTCGTTTTGTGGTAAATGAAGGTCATCAGGAACCCATTGCGTCATCCTTTTCAGATACTATGGCTGACAATGAAAAGGAAAATGTGATTGTATCTGCTTTTTCACATCTTCTCTGCCCATACATGGTGTGGATTATTTTTATTTGAACGTAAGAATCCACCAAAACAGAACTCAACAAATAATTCATTGTTCAGCATTATAACACAACACATGAATACAATTTTAAAAAATTGAAAATGTATTAAAGTGATATAAAAAAATGGGGGAAGAACTTTATAGTGAAGATATGATATTGCCTTATCTTCACCAACACATATAACGTGCATACCTGCTCAAATAGCATATTATATTCGTTATTTATTCTTTGAAAAGTGACTTAAAATAGAGCTGGTACCATTCGTCGTGAAAGTCGATTGCTCGATTAACGTCTAATTTTCTGTGGTTCAATGTTGGAGCCCCAATAAAAATGACGGCGGCCGCACATTCTTGAAGGCAGGAAACCCCCTGCAAGCCACACCCAGCGTGACCTCGCCAAGCCCAGCCCATCACCTACCATCCAGCAGCACATGTGAGAATAGAGGTGAAACTTTTCTCCCCAGTTGTTTACACATTCCTGCGGAGGGAGCTGGTAAGTACGTTGGGTTGCTCGGTCAATGGCCCGGGTCAACGGCGGCGTGGTGTATTCCGCAAATATGCCCGACTGTGAGGGCGGGCACAAGCCGGCGTGAGTAGGTTAAACGTTGAGTTCTATAAGGGCACCACGGGGTGACCAGCCCCTCCCCACCCAGCCCCACCCCACCCACCCCCCACCCAGCCCCACCTCTCCCACCCCCAACCCAGCCCCTCCCCACCCTCTCCACCCAGCCCCTCCCTACCTTGGAGTTATTTAGATGTTACTAATTTTAGTCAACGTTGTTTGGCCTCTATCTCTCAGCAGCCTTCAACACCATCGACCATGAGACACTCATCAGGCGGCTAAGGTCCAGATTCGGTGTATCTGGTACGGAACTGGGGTGGATTGAGTTATACCTATATGGTCGATCACAGTTCGTCAAGCTGGGTGACGAACAGTCATCGTCTGTGCCGTGCCGAGTTGAGGTACTGCAGGGGTCTGTTCTTGGGCCCTTCCTAGCGTCAACAAAAGTCTATCCGATCGCTGATGTCATCTCTTCGCGTGACATCAAGTCCCATCGATATGGTGGTGGTAATGATGATGATACACGAATGTACACCGCAGTGAAGTCAAAGCTAGATTATGAGAGCCTCGGTAACCTCGAAGATTGCACGTGAACGGTGCCCGCGTGGTTTTCACAAAACGGAATGCTGCTTAATACAGGAAACTCTGAGGTCCTGCTGATTAGCACTCGGGCTCGGTGAAAAAAATTATTGGGAGGATCCGGTGTGGCAGTTTTAGACTCCAGGATTCCGTTTTTTGTTTTACTCATCTAAAGAGCCTCGGCACCATACTGGACCAGAATACAATGTTTGCTCACCACGTGTAAAATATAGTCAGGTTCTGCAATTTTCATATCAGGGCTCTACAACACGTTCTGTCACTATCGAGTCATGGCATAGTCAACACGCAGGCGTGTTTCATAGCATCGACAAGGCTTCATTATTGCAACTCACTATTTTACGGACGTCCGGCAAAACGATTATCAAGCTGCAGCGTGTACAAAATGAGTACCCTGCTGATCTCGTCAAGGAGCACAAACCATCATGCAAACTCAGGTCATCCTCGCAACGGCTTTTGGATTATCATCAAACAAAGCCGGTCACTGCATCGGCCACTTTCAGATGCCCTTCTGTGGCCGTCTGGAGCGATCTTCCAATATTAGGAAGCCACTGGAGCGATGCACTTTTACATCTAAATTGAAAACGTATTTCTTTAGAACTGTTTTTGTCTTCTTGGTTCTTTCGGTAAAGTCACGTAGAAGGAAAATAATAAAATAATAAAAATAAAACATAATAAAATAATTCTCACGACGTTTCGGCCACAACGCAAGCAGCCGTCCTCAGGTGGAGAACAGGTCTGTCGAGTAGGCAGAGTCTGAATGGCACGCCCCAGGCTTGGAGCGACTATTTATGCTGGGATGGAGGGGCGAAGAGTGTCTTGACAAAATAATTTGCATATCAAGAGGAATTTAGCATATTTATGGGAAATGCAGATATGCGATTAGTACTACTTGTGAAATGCGTAGGAGGTTTGGCGAGGGGTTTAAAGTCATCATGCCCATGCATTATGCAGGATTAGCAGTATCAAAGGGAGGGAGTAAGGTTAAATCGAAATTTAACTGTTTTTGTGTTCAACATACGTACTTCACCACACTGGTCAGGGTTAGTGAAGTAGAGAACCAGGAACCAGTTCCGATATCACTCACAACGTCTGGGAAATCAACTGCGGTCTGCGAGTTCATAAGGCAGTGTGCTAACTACCGTGCCACTGCTCCCCCACTGTAATGGTAACCATACTAGTTATACGATCAGTGATGTGGGGGTGGATACATTCTAGAAGGGCACGTTTAAGGGCTACTCAGCCACTTAAGTAGGACTGTCATCACGGGTGAAAGTGCTTAACGTTTTCCATGTGGATGAAATCAATAAAATGAAACAAACCAGACCACCTTTTGGTGAACCCAGGCCAATTGCAATTTGAATTTTTGCTCTAAACTTTTACACGCTCGCCTGCACGGTGCAACTTTGTCTTCCTTATTTACTGGGCAGGATTGGGCTGGTGACGAGCTTCAGAGGAGGGGGGGCTGTGGGGGGCGTGGGCGAGGCACATGACGAATGGCTGTGATTTCCACGGTGAAGGTGTGCTGATTGAAAATCTGCACCCGCAGAGAGGTGGAAGGGGTATGACATAAAAATGGAACAGGACTCGCATCAGAAAACGAGTGCTGTTCTATCGTTGGTATCCAACCCACATCCCATTGCTTTTTGTATACAAACGCCCCATTGTCTCCGCACGAGTCTTGCTCCAGTAACACGTGACAATTAACAGTTAGAAGGGAAAAACAAACACGATGCAATAGACTTTCTACATCTGGTAAATTAAACAACGGGCGTCAATAGAACGTCACAGTTTCACCCTGCCCGCAATGCCTTCACCACCCTTCGGATGTTGTCTTGTGACGAGGGATGCAAAACTTTGGAAATGCGACAAAATCTTTGTGTGACGCTCTTTGCAATTAATTTCCTTTATTTATTTCTAAAGTCATCTTACTGCAGAACCATAACATTCTCCGACTGTGTGTTTTGTAGATATTAACTTTTAAATTGTGTGAAATGTAACAAAAAAGAAACAATTCCATTGCTTATTTGCAAAAGAGATATTGAAACTCTTCCACGTGCTCGTATAATATTAATAAAGCAACGGTGTAATCATAAATTTGATAGAATTAAAATAAAGTGCAATATTGTAGAGTATACATATTAATGACCTTCGCAAATGGTTGTTTTTTGCAAAATATTATTGCAAAATAAACAACCATTGGGTTTGTGCAGATAATCCGACATCGTTTGTGTGAATATTCACAGTAGATCAAGATCTTTCGCTTTGGCTCTGGCAGAGTGTCTGGCAGTCAACGTTGGAGAGAACTGTCACTCGGAGCACTGCTTCAGACAGCTCTGATGAATGTTCGACTCTGCACCCGAAGGGAAGGAGGCACGGCAGCCCTGTCGTGTCTACACGCCCACGCCTGCCAGACGTGGTGGACGAGCTGGGAGTTACCCACACTCTACCCCGCCACGTGTGACCTCCTGATCAACTAGCTGTGCTTTCCATGCTGTTAGGTGGGCAGAGGCGGGGTGATTTAATTGCCTTGCCCTTAGTTTCAACTGCAGCACCGGCGGAAGATCAAACCGGCGACCTCTGGATAGCAATTCCAGTGTGCTGACCATTACCCCAAGACAGTGTCCATTTGTATAGAAAACACCGATAAATTATAACATAGGGCAATTACACGGCAACACTGTCCCCACCTAAACTTTTGTCTTCATGACCTAACGCAGCAAATCGGCACACCGGTGAACGTGCCATTTCATGTGTGGAGATTTTTTTTGTTATCCCAAATGCCTGTGGATAAAGAACATTGCATCCGTGACTCGACTTTACGGGCTCTCCGTGGGCAACAGATCCACCTGCAGGTTCCTTCCTCACTGAAGGCCTCGATGGCTTGCCAGTTCCATCGTAAAACACACAACGGTCTCTGGCAGCATTGACAACAGTCCATCAAGGAGCGTGTCACTTGGGTCTTCAGTGTCGTTCATGTGCTCTGTGTGTCACTTGGGTCTTCAGTGTCGTTCATCTGCTCTGTGTGTCATTTGGGTCTTCAGTATCGTTCATCTGCCCTGCGTGTCATTTGGGTCTTCAGTGTCGTTCATCTGCTCTGCGTGTCATTTGGGACTTCAGTGACGTTCATCTGCTCTGTGTGTCATTTGGGTCTTCAGTATCGTTCATCTGCCCTGCGTGTCATTTGGGACTTCAGTGTCGTTCATCTGCTCTGTGTGTCATTTGGGTCTTCAGTGTTGTTCATCTACTTCGAGGTTTCTCAATCAGTGCTTATGGGTTTCTGTGGATACATCTTCTCAAGCCTTAGATATGTTTATTTGCCAGGTATTGGCTGGGTCTAAGGTTAGAGACTATTTTTGAATTCTGAATATTTACAAATGGATAGTTGACTTATCAGGCAAACAAGCCCTGTGTCAGCGTACCAAACCAGCCCTCAGTGTGCAAGTTTCTCCAAAATGAGTCAATTGCAGCCACATCAGTTACAATTCTCCCTGTGGGTGTTTCCCGGTTGGTCCGCGTGTGGTTCTGCGGGACAGCCCAACGTCCCGCTCCAACGCGCTGTGGGAACGTCTTCATGTTCTGGAGGAGGAACTTCCAGAAACTTCCAGAAAAAAAATCTCGGCAACGTGGGAGCGTGACGGCACCACCGGAGAACCACATCGGAGAGCAAATGCAGCACGACCGTGAAATCCCATGCATGTTAGAAATAGGGTAGAGACAGTAGGATTAACAAAAGTCCAGATGAAAAATGTACTTTCACAGCTGATGAGCAGTCTACTGTGGAGCCAAGTACAGGACACCCATGAGTCAGATACTGGAATATATGATCGAGTATATCGATGCTTGGTGCTCTCTGCCCGGACGTGTCACGTTCTGTGATTGAATGTTCTGATAACAGATCGGAGCTCTCCCCGGTAACTGCTCCTGGTATCGTATACTGTAAGTACATTATATAAAAAAAGAATATGAAGAAAACATGTCCAAAGATTTCAAAACATCAGCCAGAGAGATTTATAATGCTTACAAGTGGACATTGTGAATCAATCAAGATATGATCTTTGACCTCTCTAAGAATACATTTTAAAAGGTAGCCTAAGCCACAATGGCTATTTGCCATGATTATTCAATGAAACCTTCTGGCGTGTGCACGTTATTTAGGGGTCTAGGCGATCAATCCACATCGACTCGAAACATAAGTCTAGGACAGCAGGTGCTGTGGCTTCGTCACACCTTATATTTCTCATACACACCGTCCTTCCAATGGTCCACAATCCTAGGAGGTAGGAAAAGCGAGAGAGGTGGAGGGGAAAGGAGATGGAGGTAGCCCACATCATTGATTTTGGCAGAAGGGTCACACCAGAAGGTGTGCATTTGTTTATCCGAGTGGCTTTTGTGACAAAACAGTAAGCTTCTTGCGCAGAACCTC
This sequence comes from Lethenteron reissneri, assembly GCF_015708825.2. Taxonomy (NCBI): domain Eukaryota; kingdom Metazoa; phylum Chordata; class Hyperoartia; order Petromyzontiformes; family Petromyzontidae; genus Lethenteron; species Lethenteron reissneri. The sequence goes on along the minus strand of NC_083793.1, from coordinate 2,965,039 downwards.
CTGATTCACGGCAAAATGTTTGAACTGCCAATGCTCCTGCCCAGGGCAGAACTCATTACGCATTTAGGTCGTGGCTACCATTAAAGATGTTAAACTCATTTCCCAGTGGGCCTGTTTGTATATTCTATATTTGTTTATTTATTTGTGTGTGTGTTTTATATTTCCTCCATTTCATTTTTTATTTAATACAATATATTCTATGTTCATAATCATTCAATGATAATGTACAGCCCTTGAACTATCCACTGCTGGATGATGGATGATGTCCTCCCGATATGTTGGTAATGGTAACATCACACCACGCTATTTGTCCTGTGAGATCGCAACAGGATATATGTACTGCGACATCGCAGCATGGTCTGTGTACTGCAATGTCACAGCATACTTCACATTTGGTATATAGTATATACATTTAGATAGCGTATATCACTTGGTACTCACGTTACCAATGATCAGGAATCAAACTTAGAACATCTGGTTCCTAATGCAGTGCGCTAAACACTGCAAGACTGCTCCCCCCTGTATTTATTATGCATTTACATCCATTTAATACACCTATTTCACAATTTTAACCCAGATTGTCGAATGCACCAAGACAAAAAAAATGCTATATTAGTTCTGCATATCAAATCCAGGATTCAAAAAAATATATTCGCTAAATAGCTATAATTTTTATACGCAGTCTATTCATTCTGTCTGGCTGATTAAAATAGCGAAGTTACCTGTGACATCTACAAATGTATCTCTGTATGCCTCAAATCATCTCACCCCCCCTCCCCCCACTCTAAAATAATAAAAAAATCTCCAAATATATTTTTTGAAATGAGCCGACGGAATCTGTTCCCACATACCGCTCGCAGGCAGAGCCATTTTAGTAATCTACAGCGCTTCGTGAAACTCTCTTCCCGCAGCCATTCCTCTCTCTCTCCTGATTCCTGCAGATATCAGAAGCAAACAAACCTTTGGTCTCCTCACTGCCTGGATCGGAGACCCCCCCCCCAAAGGAAATAAAATAAGTGGCAATGTTAAGCAGTGAAAGCCTGCCATCTGAGTGGATGCCCCATTTAGCATCGTAGGTTTTTGTGGGAGATGGCGGCAGCTTGAGGAGGCCTCTATCCAGCAGTGGATAGACCATAGCTGCTGCTGCTGATGATGATGACGACACTTTTAATGGCCGCTCGTCTTTAAAATGTTTCCTCTTACAGGCGAAACGTGAAGCAGAGGCTCTGTTTGCCAGGTCCTCGGCCTTGCCTTCGCATTTCCAGCGGCAAGTGTGGGCTGCTGAGGCACTCGACAAACTCGCCGAGCAAATACCCTTAAATACATTTAAAGCACACAATGACGTGTAATTAAATCTTATCACAGCCAGGGGTATAGCTCTGATAGAGCACATTTCACCTCGAGCTACTTCGGCATTTGGCTCCTCATAATGAGGCTCTGGTTTCTATACAAGCACCTCGCAATGTTTCCATTGTCATTATTTTATTTTTGTGTTCATGGCTTGAGCAGCTGTTACAGATATGCATACACTTTTCTTGCCCTCATACATGTGCATGCATATATATACACATACTATATATAAATCCTGTATATGTACTAGCCAACATCGGTGACAAATATCTACATCCCCTAGGTCGATTCAGCCTAAAATGGGGACGTGATTTTGATGTGTTAATATCAGCAATGGGGAGACAAAGGTGGCTAGGGATAGTGTTGGCCAAACAAATCCCGTTGTACGCCATGCCGGGTTTCATAGGTGGTCGCTAACAGCACTTTTCTCAACAGCCTGGATGACTATATGGGGATCTTTGTCTTTGTTCGATGTACTGTGGGTCCTTTGCTCTAGAGAATTTACGAACCTCAATTGAAATTCTCTTGGTGAAGTTGAAGAGAATGTGAGGGCTGTTATGAACCATTTTTCATCACATCAAAGCTTTAGTGAACACCATTTAAAGGCATCGGTGGACCAAGTCAGTAGATATGAACAAATACTATGTGTGTGCCAAAGATTGATTTAAACCCCCGTGCTGCTCTAGGGTAAATGTTCACTGGGATAAGTCAAATTAAGTCCATTTATCTTTGAATGCTTAAAAAAAAACGACTTATATGTGGGTATTTAATTATACCAGTTCTTTGTAGACCTTGAAAGGCTTGTGACAATGTAAAAGTTGACAATCATCCAAACTCTCACGAAACAAGGCCTACATATAAAATAAAATGGGAATAATAAAACCCATACAAAATAAAGGTTGCTACACTGAGACCGCAAGGAGAAAAGTAAACAAAGATTGGAAAGGGAGTCGAACTAGGAGACACGCTTTTGCCAAAGATATCAACAGCAACATTAGAAGTTGTTTTCTGAAAATTGGATTGGAAAAATGAAGACGTAAATATGATTGAAGAAAACATTAGTCATCTCAGATTATCTAGTGGCGTTTATGAAGAGTGATTGATATCTTATTATTAGAACCAAAAGTCACGTACAACAATGTCGCCAAACAATCGGAGATGTTTGTCGGATTGTCACCACCGAAAAACAGAGCAGAACATTTGTACCCAGGGCAGTTGTTGAAGGTGGATCTGGATTAAAATAATGAATCAAAAAGGAGGATGAGAGCGAGTTGGAGTTATTTTGGACGACGGAGTTAAACGATGAAAGCCAACATGCCAATGTGTCTCAAAATACAGTAGACGGTTTTTTATCGGTATATAATGTCTGATATGGCTGAAAAAAAACAAGCTAAACAAAAGCATTGGAACAAAATCTAAAAAGTGTGCAAATAAGCATGGGAGGTGCTTGTTTGAAGTGACATCGAGATACAAAAACACAGATAAAGATCCCCCGTATAGCATTAACATAATGTTAGGCCAAGTGCTGTTAGCGAGCACCTATGAAGGCCAGCACCCTACACCACGCCCGACCGCCTTTGTCTCTCTTGGGCGATGTTTACACAATACACCAGCTACTCATTTGAGGCTGAGTCGACCTGGGGGAGGCTCATGACGGGTTCAGATAATCTTCACTGGTGTTGGCTGTGAGCGGGAATCGAACTCGGTTCACCAGGTTCATAGTGCAGCGTGCTAACTGCTGCACTACCACTCCCCATACACCGAGATACAGGAAATGGAACACACACATCAGAGAAGATATGCTCGTTAGAGACATTCCTTTGATTGTTTAGAACAGTAAATGGGCTTTGGCCGAACACATAAAGTGAAGTGATAATGGCTGGCGGTCGAGACTGACGATGGTATGGCAGCCAAAAGAGAAAAAAAGCTCCCGAGAGGATGTCCACTGCAGAGATGGAGTGATGAAATTGCCTTGTGTGTAGGAGCTAGATGGCTTGTTACATCGTGAGGCTGTGAGAGATGACAGCATGGAGAAGGCTGCATCGATCAGCGGATAGGTCATCGCTGATTATGATGATGTGATAGTATTATCCGATGTATAGCCACACATTTATGGAGTCATAATTTATATTCCTAATTTGGGAGGTCAATAATTTGGTCATTTATTTTCTGTTAGCATCATCTGTCACCCAATAATTGTCAACCTCAAAATGACTTGCGAGATTGACTTGAACGTTCACATGCCATCTGCTGTGAAAGAACATCTAAACCGTGATTTAAAAAAAACGCACGATACGTGAACAGAATTCCGTTAAACACAAGCATGGGTGAGCATTTCAACTTTGTTATAAATTATACATTCAAACCCAATTCACTGCCAGAAGAAGAAAAAAAACATTTTCCGGCACTTCCGTTTAACACCGTGGAGTTGTGACAAAGACGGCGCAACAATGCTCAATTATTCAACCGTGTGCCTGAAGATGATACCTCGTCTCAATTGGTGGGGAGGCATGCTTCAGTAACTGAGGAGCTTTTAAAAGGGGCAACACAGCTATAGCCGGCAGCACACAAAGTGAAAACGTATTGAGCACGAACGCAGGAAGGTCTGAGCAGTCGAGCGTACGTCAATGCAAAGCAGATTAGCCCCGAGGCATGTACAGCCACTTGCGCCGGCGTGGATAACTTTGATTTTTTCGTGCGATCTGAGTGATCCCCGTGCAATTTCTCTGCCCCCTTTCCACCGTGACTGGTTGAGGGTGGTCCAGAGCACAAAGCATGGCCTCATTTGCGGAGTGCAATGAGAATGGGGCGATGAGTGAAGCTTCGAGCATAATGTCTGGAGGCTCCGTATTGAATTGTAAAACAATGGGAGAAATATGTTAAGGGAGACGATCACTTTGTTTTGAATGAGGTGGCCAATGCCTTGCATCGGGGTGATGAGGGACAGGCCTCCTGGGCGAGGTCCTTTGGTTTAAGCCCTGTGGTCAATTTCGCGCGTGACGTGTGAAGGGTGATGGTCTCAGCTGGAACTGTTTATAATTTAAGTAATTGATTACCGATAATTATTTTGTTCGATAACCTCAACTAAAATACGTGGCACGAAAATGAGTAGAACCCGCTATGCCAGATGTGCCGCAGGACGGGAGGTGATAGGCGCGACTTAGCGGTGTCTTCAGCCGCTTCACGACGGGGCCATTTTGATTTGAAGCTTTCGTGACTGCAGGGATTCATCTTCTTGGTTCTTTCGGTAAAGTCACGTAGAAGGGAAATAATAAAGTAATAAAAATAAAACATAATAAAATAATTATCACGACGTTTCGGCCACAACGCAAGCAGCCGTCCTCAGGTGAAGAACAGGTCTGTCGGAAAGACTTTGTCTGAATGAACACCAAGGCGCTCTTCCCCCTCGAACCCAGCGTAAATATACGCTTCCAAGCCTGGTGGTGTTCATTCAGACGCTGTCTTTCCGACAGACCTGTTCTTCACCTGAGGACGGCTGCTTGCATTGTGGCCGAAACGTCGTGAGAATTATTTTATGATGTTTTATTTTTATTATTTTATTATGTTTTATTTATATTATTTTATTATTTCCCTTCTACGTGACTTTACCGAAAGAACCAAGAAGACGGGGCCTTGGCTCGTAGAGGCGTGCATCAAGGTGGACGAGGGACGAGTTATCGACCACGAAACGGGAGTCGGTCAAACAAATACTTTTTTATATCGATTAATGTATGAATCATCCCAGCTCTAGTCTCAGCAAAGTTAGCAATCATTGCAAATAAATACATAACCACGTGATAATTGTCACTATTTAAGCTGTGCCCAGCTCTGAGGGGACACAACACATCACAGAGACACGCACATATATATGTATATTTATATATGCCAAAGCTTCTAAAGTTCAGGAAAAAAAAGTTAATCAAATACAGTAAATGATAAAAGCCCTGTGGTGCTTTAATAGAAAAGTTATTCCCTGCCTGCTGTTTTCCTGCAGGATATGCCACTGTGTAATATGCGGAGAGGAATTTCCAATTATTGTTCCTATTCTCGTGAACTGTGGTTTGGAGTACTGCTGCGTCAACTATTTATAGTAACCCGCACAAATGCGTAATGTTTTAGGGGCTACAAAGCGGTACGGATCAAAAACTGAAAGGAAAAAAAAACTAATATTTCTAAATGTGCGTACGTTGCTTTGAATTTGTGAGGCAAGTTGCCAACGATTTACCTGGGAGGTCTCACAGAGGTTCTTGGCTGTGACGGAAAAGTCCAGGATATTCGGCCAATTCCATTCCGAGGTGTTTGATACGCGCGAGGAAACTGTAACGCAGCACAACATCGCATATCCGACGAGTCGTGGCACTGATACGTGAAAAGGTCATACAACCGTGCTGACCTCCGATTTGCACGGTTGGCTACGCACGGTGAGACAGAACTTGAACATACATACATACACACGTGAGCGGACATCACCAGGACACGATAGTGTGATGCCAAGCACGAATGCCGCACTGGGCGTGGGCGATCAATTGGCCAGGGTGGATAACACGCGACGGTCAGATACGCGGCGTCGTATTGATTGCACGTGGAGAAAAGTCCCGCGTACGAGAGGATGACGCCTCCACACACTGCTGTGTCCCAGTGATTTCACATTGAGGAGGCACAGGCTGTTATGGTTCTCCCCCCCCACCAACCTCGTAGAAGCTGGGGATCAGCTCCCCTCCCCACCTCTAGCACCGATGCTCCCTCTCTCGTGCAGCGGACCTTGAAAATGCCGCGCCGTCTGCAATGCGTCGGAGTGCATGATGGCGTCCGATAAAGGAACAGGGCTGAGCACAGTGGGAAATGTGTTATGGCTGACGTTTCTGACCTCTATCCCGTAGGCGCTGTGAAATGACGAATCGAACATAGGCTCGAGATTCATAATCAACGATTTTTGGGTTTAGATCGCGTTTATTTATAAATGTGTCGTAACCCTCCACCACCCGACACGGCCAATCAGTAAAAATGTGTCACGTTGACAAAGACAAATAGTTCACTGCTTTAGCCCAATATTCGTATTATTTTATTATTTCCCTTCTACGTGACTTTACCGAAAGAACCAAGAATGTGAATCCCTGCAGTCACGAAAGCTTTAAATAAAAAAATACTCATTATTGTTACGTGTTTTTTTTTACCACGCTTTAGCCCACCGGTGGGCTAAAGCAGTGAACTATTTGTCTTTGTCAACGTGACACATTTTTACTGATTGGCCGTGTCGGGTGGTGGAGGGTTACGACACATTTATAAATAAACGCGATCTAAACCCAAAAATCGTTGATTATGAATAACATTGGTCGCGAAAGCCTACGTGTTAAATAGGCTCGAGAATGATGCACATCAACGGCACTATTTGTCTCGTAGGGAATCCTGCGGAAAAACACCAGGAACTACCGTGAGACGTTACAGTGTTACCAATTACATTTCCGTGCATCTGAAACAATTGTTTTAGTCATTCAGGAAGGAATGTATAACATGAATCGCTAGTTGCTTTATCTTTTTGGAATGAGGATAATTATGGGGGAGGGTCATGCACGGTCTTCTCAAATATTATCATCTTGGTTGAGTGGTGAGTGTTGGATCTGAATGTGTCCTGGCATCCTCTTCACTGCCGTGTCACTGACCAGCTCGGTCAAGTGGTATTTTAAATCGTACTAAAGCGGTATTTTAAATCGTACTAAAGAAATGCGTTCAAGATGGGAAGTTCTGTCAGGCAAGTCTACGAATCGACAAAAATAATCTAATTGGCTGGTCAATTGCTCAGGCGCTCCATTAAACCTGGTAGCTACCCGAATACCCTTCCTCCCGAAGGCGGGAAACCCCCTACAAGCCACGCCCAGCGTAACACAGCTGATGATGCAGATGACATCACCAAGTACAGCCCCGCCCATCACCTCTCGTTCAGTGGCACTCATGGTAATAGAGATTCTTTTTTTTTCTCTTATTAGCTGAGTTATTACATCGATATTATAGTAGATTATTCGATCACTTAAATAATTCGATGAACCAGAGGTTAAAAACGCATATACCATACTCAGTATTATATTCTTGGTTCTTTCGGTAAAGTCACGTAGAAGGGAAATAATAAAATAGTTTTATTATTTTATTAAATAATACAAAACAAATATTCGTATTATTTTATTATTTCCCTTCTACGTGACTTTACCGAAAGAACCAAGAATGTGAATCCCTGCAGTCACGAAAGCTTTAAATAAAAAAAAATACTCATTATTGTTACGTGTTTTTTTTTTACCACGCAAAAGACAAGGGAGGCAGCTGGAGTGTGAATTATGACGAGACTCATGTTGCTGATGTGCCGATGATGGGCGAGATTGACATTTCTTACCGCCGGACTGCTAATGAGGCCACAGCCATTTGTGAAGGCACCATTTTTCCAACAAGGTATTTACTCACTCACACGTTGACAGGCGCCGATGCGATTTCCTGTTGCAGCTAATGCACGTGGTGTTAAGAATCAATGTCAAATTGCGGCAATTCTAGAGGGATTTTTTTTTCATGATTGTTGCCAAATGTGTTTGTTTAAAAAAAAAAAAACTCAATCAGTCATTCACTAATTTACGTATTTTTACTCACGTTAAATATTCCTTCTGAGTATCACCTTGGAGAACAACAGACATGGCCATCTAAATTATAATCAACGTTGACGTGCCTTTCCAAATGTGGGCTAAAGCAGTGAACTATTTGTCTTTGTCAACGTGACACATTTTTACTGATTGGCCGTGTCGGGTGGTGGAGGGTTACGACACATTTATAAATAACGCGATCTAAACCCAAAAACGTTGATTATGAAAGTGGAACATCTCCGCTCTCTGAAGCACCTGTGAACACTAAGCACATTAAAACGTACAATACAGGCACCCTGTCACTATTGTAAATGCTAATGAGCTCATACATTTATATTTGACGATGTTACTTTATACCAATATTAACATTGCAAGCGCTTATGCGATCATAAATATTTAAATATGGCCTAGTTATCAGTATTGGGCTTTAATATTACTCAGGTAAATTAAACACAAAATGGAAAAATGGCATATTTCATCATAATCACATTATGAGCGCGTATTAATGTAATTTTCTATTGCTTAAATTGACAAAATGCCTCATCGTGCAAATCTATTAATATTCCAATTTACTTGAAAGCTTTTCCACTAATATGTGAATAAACACCTTGCGTGGATGTGTGAGTCCTACATTGGAGGGAAAAAAAAACCCAGCTAAGGTTTAAATTTATTTCAAACAATTTGTCACTTGACAAAAATAAATCTGGAATTAAGCAATTGGTCGGATAGCACATTACGATGAAATGTATCTCGAACATGAACTGCATTAGATTATTTTGTCATTGAATAACCTTATAGAGGAGCCCTGTGAAAGCACTCGTGTCAGAGCAGCTCGCCGCAATGCAACTCCAAGCTGGAAGAAAACAACACGTGAACAATCATTGTTTTTTGGCTTTGGTTGAAAAAGGGTTGTTAGCATGAGTTTAAAACAACAGTAACTGTGCATGCTATATGCTCTGACAATTAGCCATTCCCTGAAACGTCAGCTTACCGATTATTTTCTGCAGCCACGGACTTTTCAATTGAATATTGAAACATGCATATTTGTACCTGTTCATTTATCAATATATCTCTACACTGCTGAACACGCATCTACACGATTGAATAAAGATGTTTCATTCATTCTAGATTTGAAGCTTTCGTGACTGCAAGGATTCATATTCTTAGGTTTTTTTCGGTAAAGTCATGTGACTTTACCGAAAAAAAGCTAAGAATAGGTTTCATTCAGGCAGCAATTGTTATTGAGTAACATTAATGAAATATAAAGGCGCAGCCCTGCAATTTTTTGCTCGCACCGCTGCTGGCAGAAGGGCCTCCACTAGAGGGTGCTCTAGAGAGCACGTTTATAGATCAACTGGTAAACTGTTGATGCAGGTAACACTGTTGGTATAATTTATACATTTACAGCATTACAATTTACCCGTATTAATCATGTTTGCGATTGATATGAACAGTATCTGTGCCTCTTCTCTACACAGCTAACACGCAAATCACACAATCACCAATGTAAAAAAACACATGTATTATTAAAAGCTATATATGAGCATCGCAATATATGAGCTGTCGTATGTAGGTGGCTATGATTAATTTAACTCGCATCGTAAAAAAAAAACACATCTGGTGGTTTGGCCATTAAAATGTGAGCACATACGGTAAACGGGAAAAAATAATTCACAGGCTTCTACACAGTTTAAATACAAGTAATTAAAATAACAATTTTTTGACTGTGCAAATAGCATGCAAAACCTTACACATTCTTTAAAAAAATTGGATATAGGACTTTGCTGCCACTGCTGCCATTTCAAAATGACACTGTAACTTATTATTATTGCTGCTGCTGCACAGTAATTAATGGTCAATGCATGCATGCACGCATTACGCCCATGCATTTATTTATACAGCCAAAGCTTGCGAGGTGTTGAACACCTGCCACAGCTGGAGCCTGTGTCGCGGAGCGAGCTGCTGCCAGGGAGTTGAACAAAAAAGCCTTCCAGCTTCCTCTCCCCACCCACCCACCCCCTGCGAGCCAACGACGCCACCAGCATTGCAATGAGCCCAAACGGCATTGGAAAGAGCAGCAAAAAACATCGCAGTCACGCTATATATATTGCCCGAACCATCAGCAATATATTTAAGTATATAACGACATATACATGCATAAGAGCATTTTTCAATCACACACTGAATTTGAAGACTCCGTATGGCAATAAGACCCGTACTTGATTTTGTTACTAAAATGCACGGCTGGCCCCCTATGCAATGCAATCTATTGTTCCGTCTCATTGTTCGTCGTCCGCTCACATGCATTGTCTTTCTTGGCTGCCGCTCCACCACTCGTGGTGTGTCCATCGTTTTTTTTTTTGCCATTGTTATTTTTGTTGCTGTTGTTGTTATTTCCCCTGAAGAATTCTGCTGTCTATCAAAAAAGGGTACAAGCAAATGCAACGCTGTGCACATGTGTACAATTATGTCTATACATTCCCCTGCCCCCTCCCTCTGTCGACCCAGCAGTATAAATAGATGCACCACGCACGATCATTCAGGTCGCATGTAGCCCGGACAAATGTGGGTACTCACACTGCTTCAGAGATTTCTGGCCAGCGTGGAAGAGTAGGCCAAACATACCATGCAGATGGGCTCTCTTGAACTCCCAGCAGTGGAGGGGGCCCTTCCTTCAACTATGGCGCGAATACGCAATTTCAGGGCTGCACCTTAACCATATATGTGCACACACACACATGTGGTACTTTATACAGAGTTCTGTCCAGGAACAAAGGGATTTTCACGTTCACTCTGTTGGTGCCGCGCTGCAATATATAATTTCCTTTTTCCCCTAAACCTCACACTCTGGAAACTCAATAATAATTGATCCACTAGTTTCTAGGGATGCCTCTTCCACAGGGGGAAGATTCCCATGGGCAGGCAGACAGCCGTGTTGAGCTAGAGGCTGGGGGCATTAGTGTAATGATCTATGGAGACGGATGGGAATTGGCTTATTGGACAATGGCCGTTGATTATGGAGCAGTGAGCTAAAGGCAGGGGCACCGGGGTCACTTATGAGTAACCCTGCTCGCAGCACAGCATGCCGATGCTTTAAAAGTCACCGTTGAAATATCGTGGCATGTGGATTGATTTATTTTTAGTGTGGTGATGCCATCAGCTACTCATGACTTTCTCACTTGGCAATTTGTGGAAAGCTGCTAGGCTTGGCTTGGAGTAGGGATTATTGGTGTAAGGCACTATAACTAGAGTTAGAAGGTACGCCTACCCATGACAATCCTATATTATTGTACCCGATATTCATGTAATCCTATAACACACCACAGCAAAATCATGAGGACATAATAGTCATGATGAATGAGGCATGCCAAAATAATTCCTAAAATAGCGTTGATTATATACAAGATGAATCAGGGTTGCTTTGAATTGCACTTGCATTGTCGTACTCATTGCATTTTGTAGATTTACTGTATAAAGAAATATTTTTGAAAAACATGCAGAATGTTGCAGCAATACTGTTTACTTGTATTGTCAAGTAAATTACAAGAGTAAAGATAAATTGTGGAATTTTTTTTGTCTGGTTTAAATATGCAAACAAAAAGACACGTGTGTTGTTAAGGAAAGATGTTCATGGAACATTAACTCCCACTTAGCCTGTTAAACGCGGATTGCTTTTTTTCCTTTTTAGACAATGTCAAAGCCAATGGGTTGTGAAATGGGTAATTTTTCAGGTAAACAAATAAATCACATGCTTGTGTAAATTGAATGACGTTTACATTTCGCATCCTTGGTATCCATACGAAGTACAGACATAAAATATTGATTTATGATGCGTCTGGGTGGCTCAGACGTTGGAACACCGAGTAAGCGCCACTCAGAGTCTGACTTTGGATCTGAGTAGCCACTTGTGATGAATGCATGTGTAATGCGGGCGTAAACGGCCCTCCGGAGGTGACGTCAGGAGGGGAGGAGTTAGGTCACGTGGGGGGGTGAGGGGTTAGGCTATAGAAGGAGGGGAACCGGAAGAGGACGAGGAGTGACGGGGAACCAGGGACAGAGAGAGGCCACGAAGGGCGAAGCGGAGTGTGGCGAGATCGCCACGAACACGGGGGGAGCGAGGATCGGCACCGTTGGCCAGCGGTGACCGACCCGAGGCAGCGAGGAGGCTGCAGTCAGCAGCGGGGCTGCACAGAGAGAGTGGGCAGCGGGTCTGCATACAGTGGCAGCCAGAGGGTCTGCACATAGGGGTAGCAGCGGGAGTCTGCATAGAGGTAGCAGCGAGTCTGCAGGGAGGAGGTTACAGTAGATGAAGCAGAGAGTCAGAGGGAAGAAGAAGCTATAATAGCAGTGAATAGCCGGGGGCTACAAATACAGAGTTATAACAGAGTGCCGTGTGGGTGAAGACGAGAACCCAATAAAAGACACGAGGACAGAAGGAAGTCTCCGAGTCTATTTATTACACATGTTTGTATGTATGTATGTATGCACGCATGTTTAATTTCTTTTCCACGGTATTTAGCCAAACGTGCAAATTGGAGATGTTGGAAAACTGTTGTTAATTGGTGGCCTCAACCCAGTCAATAATGCCTGCAAATAAACAGCCATTGCATTTGGTTTTGCACTGAATTTGGTTGTGAGAATATTGACTGTCATACGATAATTTCATAGCAGAATGTGTGTGTACAATTTTCACGTCTGCTATGTAAAGGATAAAACTGCTACGTGAAGGTTATTTCAGGATACGTCCTGTGGAAAAACATGTAATGCAGTTGTTCTCTGACCCACCGCGTCCACCGCTGAGTAAGATTTCTCACAATCGATTCCACAATCGACGCGAGGCCAAAGTACAATTGTAATAAATTAGGAATAAGGCCAGAAGTGGTCTAATTAATTTAAGAAGTCCACACAAAACATTTTGCTCATCACCCACATAACCTTTACATATTGTGGATGCCCATGTCTTAGGCTAAGTGTGCTCACTCAAATGCAGTGGCGGCTCCTGCAAAATCTCTCAGGGGGGGCAAATGTCTGGATGATTGATAAGGATAAGGTCCACTCATGCAATGGATAAATTAACAGCTTAAGCATGTAAAGGCAACTTCACTTCTTTAATATTATTGAAAAATAAAGTGACTCTTACAATACATCTTGTTTGTTTATATACTCACTATTAAAACAAACCACTCAAGTTTATTTTATTAAAGATTCCACTAGGTGGCCACAAATTATATTGTTGAATGAAACGTGCTTACGTATGATGACGTAAGCACGTTAGGGCGAGCCCTCCCGGAAGCCATAGAGAATGCATTGCAGCGCCCCCCGGTCGAAAAAAAACATCTTTGAATGTAAGTCTATGGGGCCACTCGGGGCGATTCTCAGCCGGAGTGAAATCGCCCAAAAAGAGGCGGTACTCCACAGAACGTGACATGACGCTGATTGGACTATATCCAGAGGCACAGTGACGGCTAGCGTGACTCTGTGGTTCAATGACATTGGTGGTGCGTCGCCCAATCGCCCTAATGAAGAAACCGCCCCTGGTATGATGCACAATTTACAGGGGTCATTGCCAAAAGTTTATTTTATTTTGCGCAGCTTAAAGGGATTATCACTTAGCAGAAATGTTGATAACAACGCAAGAATATGAAAATAAAGCAAGCATTTACATAGTTATGAGTGCTGTGGTGGGATGAGTGTTGTGATGGCTAGAATGCTGCAGCAGGTTTTATTTCTGGCCAAGCTTAACAGCGGCACTTAGTATTTGAACTTGGTCTAGACCTCTTCCTCTAGGTTGACTCATTCCAAGCAATGCATTATTGCTGCAGAGTTGTAATACTGGTAGGAACCTCCTGGTTACACCATCCCACAGGGGATTATTGTGTCCGTCCGTCCGTCCGTATGCCGTGCATCCAAAAACGGGAGGGGTGGGGCTGGGTGGAGAGGGGAGGGTGGGGAGGGGCTGGGTGGAGAGGGGAGGGTGGGAAGGGGCTGGGTGGGGAGGGAGGGTGGAATAAGCAAGCCAGGCTCTGTGCCCATGGTGTTACGATGTGATGCGTCCTAATTATTCAATCAAGCCTATAGTGTTTTCCATTCCAATGTTTTGACATTCGTTTATTGATTTGAAGAGACGGCAGTGCACTTCTTAACATGCAGACTATGAAAACTAAATTTATAAACTTTCTGATTTTGAGTTTCTTTTTGTTCATACAGTGTGTTGACATTGATGGCCTCTCCACGTTGAAATGTACCGCTAATCAGCGGAGTGAAAGCTCGCGGTCATCTGACGGTTAACCGGTGAACTCATCACCTGGAAAACTGTGACGGCCAAGTGACATCATCTGAGCTTTACTATTAAACAAAGCCGAGTTCACGTCTTACAATCCATTGCACCGCATTCCGCCACTTTGCATCAGGGCCAATATGATGACCACCGACGCGTTCACTCTCCAGCACTTTATTAGAGCTAAGTTCACCAGACATCGCTGCATCGTGCTGCTTGTAACATGTCCATCACGTCGAAAATGATGCTCGACAACCTGTGGTGGGGGTGCTCACGTGCCGAGGCTGTTAGCGCCACTGGACTTTCGATCCAGAGGTCGCCGATGCGATTCAATCTCCGGGCGCGGCAGTTGAAGCGACTGGAATTGATCTTAAATCGCCCCGCCTCTGTCAAACCGAGCAGTATTATAAACAGTTACACCACGGTTGATACATCGGAAGGCCACGTGTGCTGGGGTACAGTGTGGGCAGTCACCCCTCGCAGTGTGAAAGAGTAGGCCAAATTACTTCAAGAGGGGTTCTCTCGAAGCTTCCGCCAGGAGTGGTGTGGGCAGTAAGTCTCCGGGCTGCATCTTTACCTTTAACACACACGGTGGGATAAAGAATGGGCTTCCTCACCTCTTACAAACCCGCCTGAGCCGCGTGCATGAGCTGGCATAAAGTCCTCTCAAAACGTGAACGATACTCTGCCCGCAGAGACAAATTCCTGCTGGCTCGATCGTCAAGGTATGCCCTTCAAATTGCGCCCGTACACGCATACGGCGCGGCACAAAAGGCAAGAGTAGCAATACAATTGTACGCCAGTCAAAGAGCAACGCTGATTTATACCTTAATGCTAAATCACAACCTCCAACGCCGTTATCCCAGAGGGAACACACACCATGGCGAGCTCAAAAGCACACCACTCATCTTAAGGATCATGGCTGCGTCCCACACCGTCTGGCAAATTGCAAGGTATATGTCCTGTTTGGGCTGATGTCGGTGACGGCTATGACATGCGATGTCTCCCAAGTTCATCACTTACGATGTTGTGAGTGCTGATGCTCTGAAGGCCAATTTCCATAGAGCCTCGGCAGGCAGACTGCGAGTTTGAACGACGGCGTCAGTTGGGTTTTATGTTTTGATGAAATCTGCGAAGGGGTTTTCATGAAATCAATGAAGATAGAAATCGTAATCAGCACAAGGGCAGAATGTGGATGTATGATGACATAACAGAACAAGCACAATGGAACATTGTTAAACGAATAGGGATGTATTAAATATATATTCACTATATTATTCTGCATTGCACGTCTTGATCGACTTACTGTATATAGGTAATATTGAACGCATTTATATTTTACGTATTTAGTTTTTCATATATGAATGTACTCACACAGTATGCATACGAATGTGCTCCCATTGTATGCAATCTTCACAAATGTCAAGTGTTACCCTCAATATTTATTTTTGTATAAGGGAAAGTAAAAAAAAATGCATTAGACCAAGAAAATGTGATTGTCCGTTTCTATTTTGTTTGCTAATGCTGCTGTCTCAAATATCAAGAAATTCATTTGTTCGGTCTCAGTGGCCTGGAAACGCATATCAGGAAAGTAAAACTACACGTGACAGCTACTTTTGTGAGTCTGTCCACATCAATTTCATTTGAAACCATTTCCTTCCAATGCAATTGTGTGGGAACCATAAAGCCACAAATGTCCAGTTTCCCGAGTATTTTGTCATGTGTCTTGGCCTGAATCTTTAAATGTGCTGGATACCAACAAAGTGTTTTTAAGCATAGTTTTTTACGGTTACAGCTTATATTTGACTTATACAGAGAGAAACTGTGATTTAGGATGCGAGCCAACAGATGTGTATGCACCTATGTCTATCTGTACATGTGCGCAGTTGGCAGTTGTGGTGGAAATGTATTCATGTCATCCAGCGACGCAGAGGAGGGTTTGTGGTAAAACTGGTACAATTCGTCGATTCATTTAATTCATAAATCACATGTAATCGACTCATACTTTTTGTGGTCGATCACTCGGGCCTCATTCAATTGCTGGCTCCCCCCCCCACATCCATGCCTCTTGAAGGTGGGATACCCCCGAAAAGCCACGATGAACGGCAGGTTGCTGGTCTCTGCAAATCTGTCTATCGTGTCTTCGCCTTTTTTCAAAGTGTGGGTTAAATTCCGGTCTCTTCATTCAAAATACTCAAACATGCCAAGCGGGATCCTGTTTAAAACAAGTCTTCAGACTGTGGCATCCTGACTGATAAATCAATAGATGTTATTGTTAATATGCACGCACCGCATGCATGCATATATACTATAGCGGAGGCAAGATCTGTTCTGAAATGGCATACAAGCATTACTACTGCCAAAACCATTCAAGAGGCAATACACCTTTTTTAATGGAATGCCCCATAAAAAATAATGCCCCTTGCCCCAATGTGCACGATGAGCGTAAATTCACAGATTTGCTCATTGCAGGTCAGTGCGTGCACAGCAAGTGTAAAGTACTGTGGATACCAGACATACGGCAGTGTTCTCAATATTTGTTTTTTTTTTTATCCCCATTGGACTCCGCATATGAATTAAGTGAACAAATCACATAGAAAATACAACATAAATGCATAAAATAGTGGTGCGGTCAATTATCACCGTGGGATTGTATTTTAGAGATAAATGCCTGTACCGGGGTAAAGCGTGTAAATCCGTGCATTGGCAATGATTTCTGCCGAAAAAATATAGTAATTTAATCAATCATTGTTTGCTATAAATGATCACTATTCCAATAGGGGGCAATGTAGCATTAGGCAATCTGAAGGTAGTGATAAAATATGTATATATTTTTGGGAATATGTATCTGAATGTGTTACTATAAATCCTAACATTTAATGATGCTGCCCATAGCTTTATAGTGGCACTGTGTTAAACTGTATTTGATATATACAGAACATAAGAGTTTGTAGCAACTTCAAGCTACGATAGAGACGAAATAAAATTGTGTGTGCGTACATGACTACAATGTCAAACACGATTCTAATATTGAACATTTCGATGGAAGGTCGATAATAATAAAAAAAAGTCAAAATCATCGAGCACGGGTGGCACTCATTTCCTTGGGACAACCTTGAGTCAGTGGTGGGATTTCCTCATTCCTATGACAGGAGTAAGTGTTTCCATAGAATAACAAATATTGGCCTCCCCCCAAAGTGCTACTTAATTTATTTGACCACAATTTGCCATCATTCGTGTGCAAGCGACACACTCGACCTCTGTGCCACTCAAGTGTATCACTTGAGTGGCACAAAATGTAGAGAGAGAGGGGGAAAACATCTACACTTGAGAATAGTTGGAGAGTATGATGAGAAGGAAAGAAAGTTGCATAGGTAATGCATACCATAAGATGATCAACTAGAATATGAAGATGCTTGTGTTGGGGAAAATTTGATGGATAAATTGGAAGAAAAAAGAAATGAGACAGCAGAGAGTTGGACGTGACTGAAGACTCTGACTAAGATGCTGAAGATCTCAACGGAAACGAACACAACAACAGTAAGAGAGGTGAGCACATTTGCACACAAAAAAAACACGTGAAAATAATTCACTGGAATATATTGATATAAAAATTAATGTACGACACAATGTATAAATTGATTTGCATTCACCCTGTGAATATTAACGAATGTATAAATGTATCCCAGTGTGGGTTTTATCTTTAACTTGCTTTCAAGTAATATTTTATATTAATATGGGTGCAGTATATTATTTTTTATTCTGCAAAAAGTAAAAAGAAAAATGTAAGGATATAGAATTCCACAGAATATCAGTGCAATTTATTCTACAACAACCTGTACGTGCGTCATGACAGAAATTGTGAGCACACAGGCAGGTGACAATAAGTTGGAATCTGGCAACGTACAATTTGTCTACACAAGTAACACACGAGCATTATCGATTGCAAGCATGCGCCGATAACTTATTCAACCACGTTTGTTTCATGAATAAAAACCAAACGGACCGAACGCACAGGTTTACAGACGGAGCAAACGCTTTCCCTCCTCCCCTTCTTGGCACACGTGGTTTAGTGGCTTCGCATGGGCTTGACAGCAAGATGGATGGAGCCACTGCCACCCGGGTTCGATAGAGGGCTGGTAAAGGGATGCCTGCGAATACATATTCCATGAGTTTAGCATGCCAGCTGATGAAATATTAAAACCGTCCTGTGCTCGCCATTTGACACCTTGCAGCATCCAATTGGAGGTGTGTGCACTTGGCAGTCGCGGCAAATCTTAACCATTAAACGCGAGCTAGCTGCCAGGCCCCCTTCAGGTGTCGCTTCTCCCAAGGTGCATTTGTCCACCCTGTCAGAGCTGCTAATGCTCCACATCTAGCGAGCAGGTAAGAAGAGAACTGTGTGTTTCAATAGCTTGGGGCCACGCGTGCTTCTCACGGTGCTGTTGTGAGCGATGACCTTTTAGATTCACCCTGAGAATGTGTGAAATATCTGTATCTCTTAAAAATCTATACATAGTTGCGAGCTTCATTATCTCCCCTTCTGCCAAAAGCGTTAGCATTAAACTGCTACGTTATTTCACACTGAACCTATTTTGTAGTTTCAAAACATTACTGTCATTTGAACACTTTCATATAGAACTGTGTATATTGTGAAAGAGTATCAGATAAAAATGTCCGATTTCAGATATTTAAATACATTTCTGCATCTTATGGGTTCTCAAAATGTTGGATCATCGACACGATATACTTTGTTTAATGTCACATCATAGGAACAAAAGTAATGCCACTCCATGTCATGTGATACCTCTTTTCGCGGAAAAATCAGGTCATGTTATTTCATTTCCCAAAGGCTTCAGCATTAAACTGATAAATGATCTTACGCCAATATTATTTGGTAGTTTCACAACATTTTTGTCACAGCGCTTTAGTAATGTCACCGTACGATTGCTATGATGGAGTGACTGATCGTAATTTAAAATAACATTTTATCGTCAATAAATCTTAAAACTTTCGTCAAGTAGACACTGTGCACATAGCTACAAGATTTTTTATTTTTATTCGCATTACATATTCGTTTGTTTTTCATGTACAATATAATGTCTCTTGGTTTACGTTTTTGCTTGAGTTATCAAAAAATTATTGTACAACAAGGAATGCATCACATTGCAGAGCGCCGCTGCAAGGGTCAGAATATCTTGACTCGCACGAGTTACAGAGCCTCCCACAGAGTTCTGGTAATTTAAATCATAACGAAAGCTAACATAAATCTCATTAAAACATAGTGAAGCCCACTTAATGCAATGTTCTTGGGGGTCATAAAAATTGATGGCAACAAGCGGAGTGTGAAATTAAAAGAAGTTATATAAAGCAAAGTTAAAACCAATCCGACAGAAGGGGTGCATTGGTCAGAATCGTGGATTCGGACGATGATATTCTGAGATTGAAAGAACCAAAGAGTATGTTTATTGGCTGTTGTTGGCTGTTGTCTACAAATTGTTGAAGCGAAGTTAACGGCGGAAGGGACTTCAGACAACCAGTCTCGTATTGCTGGTAAAGTCTCCCTTCAGGGTCTTTCGTTTGATTCCACTCTTTAGAAGGAGCCAATATTAATCTGATTGCCGTTGAAGGAAATCGTATGCGACGTGCTTAATAATCTATGGCATTCACAGTCGCACAAACACTATTATCTGCCTCAAGCAAATTATCTCCAGTAGAAATGTTTTTGTTTACCAGACCGTGACTAGAACAATGAGATGTGCAGCCTTCTTCCACATGGGCATTCGCTTTCAAGGGAAAATGTTAAGACGGGAATTACAACGGAACTAATGGAAAGAGAGATTTTAATGTTGATTACGAATATTTAGCAAACCTCTATGGATGCATTTAAAATCCCATGATTCTACATGAAAATATCACACTCTTCCATGCCCAATGTGAGACCATGCGCTTTGTCATGCTGTGATGTTCTGCTTTTCATACATATGTTTTACGTACCGCCCTTTGTCAATTCCCTTCTGAAAGAGGGTCATGGTGGGGGGGGGGAGGGGGGGTTGTATGATCATACTTCACCGCACAGGTCATTGTGGTTCGGGGAAAGTTGCAGCCCAGGACCAATTTGGATATCATATGGAACCGATGTTAGCCGTGGCTGGGAACCAAACGCAGGTGGCTGGGTTCACAGAACAATGCGTTAACCACTGCGCCACGAAATGTCATTCTCAGACGCTATTTATTTTTTTCATCATGGATGTAAATACCATTTCGCAGAGGTTTTAAGTTGCGTTTATGTATGCACGGGCACTTCCGCGTCATTAATCACTTTATTTATAGACTTTTAATCAGAAAAATAATTGTGACAGCATGCACAGCTTTCCTGCTGGTTGCTTGGAGACTTGTGCAAAAAAAAACTCATTAGCCAGCCTTAGTCATTCTGTCCATTGTTCTGCAGACCACTGCGATTTTACGCATTTTCCACTGAACCATTCGCGTTCAAGGACTTGAACAGTGCACTCGCAAAATTGAGCGACAAAGTTTGATTCCCAGTCAAGGCGATTGAATTAATCCTTCGGCATTTCTCGTTTCACGCACTGTTGCCTCTGTGTACCCACGAGTGAAAATCGAGCCCGCTTGCAGCCGAGCCCGTTGGGAGAATGTGTGCATAGTTCAGTTTACTCCTGCATTTGATATTCTAATTAATTATCACGAGCAAAAACACTCTGACTTTGCAAACACAATTTACACATGCTTGCTTTAAGAGGCACGTTCAAGCTCGACAGCGGTTCAAGGTAGAGATGCAGACCTGCAAGTGCTCGCTCACGCTGCTGCTAGCGGATGCGCCTCCACTAGAAGGAGCTCTAGGAGGGCTGCACATCGGTCAAAAGTCTTGGACGGAGTGAGAATATCCGCACTTCCATTCTGCCACGCGTGATCTGTCGATCGACAAACAGAGGTGTACACATGCATACTGCTGAAATCCCAATATTTTAGCTAGCTACAGGAGCTGTAAACTTTTGGATCTCGATTGAAAACTAATTTATTTTTTTGTGTTTAGTTTGTTGTCCTTTCCCCCGACCTCCTGATTTGTACGGTTGGCTACGTACAGTGCGGAAAAAGTTCAAAATGCATGCATATTCATATCGTTTTAATAATATTGAAGATGACTTAAGTTCTATAGGTAGGCTTTCATGACCAATATTATTATTCATAATTAGTTACTTTTGAATTTGATCGTGTAGGCATTGTATAAAATTTTGAGCAAAACCCTCCACAACCAGCGAATCGAATCAAGTTGTCATCTAGGCAAATACGACAATCTGTGTGGTTTATCAGCAAACTGGAATGCTAGCAACCAGATAGCAACCAGCATCATCAGGCGTGAACAAAAGCTCAGCTGTTGTGTGGGAATCCGAGCTTTTGAATCGCGACCGAGTTATTGTATCAACCTCCCCTTCTACAGGAAAGAGGTCAGGTACCACCAAAGATAATCTTGAAAGGCTCCAGTGTGGTTTCGAACAGAGGGGTGGTTGTGCACAAATCCCGTATTCTCTGTCCGTCAGCTAAGGCAGAGGTGAAGGGAATTTCCATAGGGTGAACACCTCTCTGCTTGTTTGACCTGGTCAAGGCCGACAGAACTATCAAGAGGGAATGGCTTTGCATTGTTCACCGTGTCTTTTGGGTCACTAACCCGTCCACTCATGATATTAAGGACCTTTAGAATGGTGGACTGGCGCAAGGCCAGTAGTCAGAGCTATTCTCCTTTCAACTTGGGGTACAACAGCCCTTACGATTGCATGGATGTTTCTATTATACATCCATTGCTTAAAGGCATTATTTTATTTATTTTTTGACTGTGCAGTACTGTAAGCCTTCCGATGTGCAAGAAGCTCCGTCTACTTCACCAAGATCCAATGTTGATACCATTGGCATCATCATAGGTGAGTCTACAAAGCTCCAGGTCCTCCTGCATTCATGCAAACACGGAAAAGTTTGAATCGTGCCTATAATCAATCCCGCATTGTACCACACTGGATTGTGCAAAATGCTCACAGATTTTTAAAAAAGCTGGACACAGTTCAGTCAGCGGGCTCCTTTGGCAGGCCAGGATTCATTGGTTGGATCATGCAGCATGCACGCTCAGCTCCTGATTATAATATTTGATATAGTAGAGAGGAGGCTAAATGGGCACAAAACAAGCAGGATGAGCGATAGACGGATGCGGCAAAGGTGGACTTGTATTTGCCGAGGTTGGCCTCTGTGGATAAAGTTCAAGAAATATGTTGCTGTGATTTTGGTTGCAGACACTCTCCGGCAGTAATATGGGCGGCAGAGGAACGACGCTCACATTAGTGAGCAGTGACAGGTAAAACACAGCAAGCTAGCAAGTGTGAATGTGGCAATGCCTCATTCACGCTGGCTAATTCATTTCTAAAGTATAGATCTGTCCCACGATGGTGTTGCCTCACCATTCCACGTAGCTTCAAAGTACACCCAGCCTGGCACAAGCACCATTGTGGTTGTTGTGCTCAAAAAATATATATATTTTTGGTAAATTGTTATTCGTATTTTGACCAGTTTTATGGTTAATTGTGTACTTTATTATATTGCACTGAGAAAAGTCATGAACATTAAATCTTTTTTTAAAGCTATCCTTGCATATGAGGCCAATATTTAATCATCGTATAAATACCGTTCCTATTACAAACATCAAAACCTATTGGCAAAGTGTAAAATAATCCTTCAGAGCATATTATCTTTACAAAGAGATGTCGACTCTTGGAAAAGCCATCCTCTTGAGTGCCGAAGAGCTGTGTCCAATTACATCGTTCAAACGGCAGACCCACGGCCTTTTACAAATACATATTCTGTCTATGAATGCTGCCTAAGTGAAGAGAAAATGGATGTGCGAGTCTGGGATTTGTGGCTTTAAAGCAGCACTGCAACAGGATAGGTGGAGGAATTAGACAGTGAAAAGAAGAATATGTTTAAGGTACTCAATGAGCTTCTTATTGCTAACGCTGGACATTATTTTGTCATTCAAGGACATGTCCAGGTTTTTATGTTTTTTATAAATGTTGGACTTCTTTCGCACAGTGCGTAGCCAACCGTGTAAACTGTAAACCCACCGAATTCAATCGCTACAAACCTTACTCCTACGCAGCTTATCCAACACCACTGCCCAGAGACAGGTATGATTCTCAATACAATTCTGTGCTGAAAAACATATCTCAACCTTGCTCAGTAGCGGTACAATTAGCACACGCGCGCTTACATGCAAGTACATTGGTGTTACTGTTTATGCCTAAGCTGTGCATTCACATTTCGTGCCCTTTTTCCACGTTGCCGTGTGCAGGTGTATTATTTCAATGGTCGAAAATGAAAATTGAAGATTGCTTAATAACTGGCTTGCCTCGCTTGTTTTTAGGTTCACGATATGATGTTTTATATTCCGCCTAAACCTATGTTGACAACAAATAACTAGTTTGCAATGCTTTGATCGTAATAATTAAAAGGTAAATATGCATGCCCCTTGCATTTGCATATTTACGACCTCTACTTAGCCCCACAAATATATTAACATTTTGTAAAATATATTAATAAGTCTTATCGGGAGCGGAGGTGACATTGTGAAGTCAATGATTCTTACTAAAGCCAAATTGTGTAATAATAGTGGGGGAAATGCAAATGCCATTATGATACGAATACTCTACCAAGTTTAATATCACGTACTGTGTGAGCACAATGTCATCCCATATTTAAACTAAGTGGCAAAAACACAGCATTATTATTTTAATTCAAACGATGAACCACAACAGAGCTCTCTTAAAGGACTTTAAACCAATTTCTGTGTGGAGATCTACACTGTAAAGGAAACCAGATTAATTGTGACTTGTCCAAATATGCACATGGGAAGTTGTGATGCAGTATAGGAGTAGGGTTACCACTGTATAACAGTTCTACGGTATGTTGTAGAACATTGATGGTATCTTACGTTTTTCTCTCTCTCTAAATATCGTTACGTT
Source organism: Lethenteron reissneri (assembly GCF_015708825.2). Taxonomy (NCBI): domain Eukaryota; kingdom Metazoa; phylum Chordata; class Hyperoartia; order Petromyzontiformes; family Petromyzontidae; genus Lethenteron; species Lethenteron reissneri. The sequence goes on along the minus strand of NC_083793.1, from coordinate 2,940,770 downwards.
GTGATTATAGTTGTTCACTTAATTTCTCTTTACAAGATTTATATTTCCTGACAAATATTCACGAACTCTTTGAATAAGTGCCTGGTGCCGTCAAAGACGGTTGAGCGTGGTGCTGGTCACCACCCCCGCCTGCCATGCAGGCATTCATCGCTGACAGCTGACAGCCCCAGTAGTCTGTGCGGCACAGAGGCGACATGTTATGTCTTTGAGCTCACATGTGTAATGTGAGGATATATCCGGGTTGCTGATGGCTCACACCTCGTTACGATGATTGGCTCTACCGGTCCCGGCCCATAGCCAATGGGGGAAGTCTAGGGGCGTGGCCCTGACGTAATGGGAAGGTGACATCTGTAAGTAGAGGATTTGATCTGCTGGCTTTAGCCACAGCCAATGGGGGGACGAGTCAGGGGCGCGGTCCCGGGAACGTACGATGGAGTCTAGAAGATTCCATAGAGGTTAACCAGGATTGGTGGAAAGGTACCACGTGACCCGGGTATTAAAAGGGGTGGAGACGGACAACACGTGGTCAGATCTGGAACGAACTGAGGGTGAGGCCACGCTGGAGCGGGGTCCAGGCTGCCACGTGGTCCAGGCTGCCACGTGGCCACGCGTGTCTCTCTCTCCATCTCACGCTGTCTGTCAGCAGCGTGAAAGAGTAAGATAGGAGTGTTGTGAACGAAAGACAAATAAAGACCGGATTCCAGAAGTCGCTTCCACGACCTTTATTACACATGTATACATGCACGCACGCGTTTGAAATGATTTGAAAGTGAATTAAAGTCACGTACCAAAGAGATAACACTGCACAGTATACGACAGGCAGGAAAATGGAAGGACACTGTTAATAACAAGCGAGATGAACGTTTAGTAAATTCAACATATAATTGGAGAGCAGGGATTTGATTCCGATTAACAAACCTTAGCACTTTAAAAGATGAATTAAAGCCAACAATTATTCTGTTTTATACCGCGTACCTGCATTATACAAAAATAAACTATTTTAATAAACGACCCTAAGCCTGCGCCCATCATTGTTGACCTCTTTCCTGGTCTCAATATGAACAAAAAAATACTAATTTATTTTAATGACCCATTATTATGGAAGCCATGAATAACCTAACTCTGGAGTGTTGTGCATAATTAACCGAAGACGTACAGCTCTGACAATGAGTCATATTCAATTTGGTTGCTCGTTATGGTTTGTTTTCTCCGTTTAAATGCCGTAAACACACGTGTGCACAATAGTTTGCCTTGATTAGCGATGGCTCTCAGACATTGCTATGCTAATGTGTGACATTTGCTACGACACTGATTGCCACGTGATGCATCTTGAACTTGCTGTGCACATATTTACTGCGGAGACAATGATTTATCCATTATTATGTGTAATTTACAGTCTCTTTATCTGATCTTTATTCTGTCTACCGTCGTTAAAACGTGGACCCTCCGATGACTGGTGGGTAAAGTGTGAGAGTCGTCAATTATTCCATTCCATCTGGCCGGCGTGGGAGAGTGGGTGAAATGAGAACCATCAGAAGTGCTGACATTTAACTTTGGATGGGCGCATTCACATGTAAAATATCTTTTTTTAATATGCAATGCGTGAGCAGAAAGCTGCATATTGTGTCTGTGTATTCACTGTGTTAAACCGTCAAAGTGTAATTACAGCCTTTGGTTACTTAAATGCTCTTTAAATTACTACAGTAGCAGTGGTGTATGATGATGAAAATAATTATCAGTTGAAGTTATAATATTGAAATTCTAATGGCCAACCATTTGTTTTCATTTAAAGTCTTAATAGATGCAGCGTTTTCATGGTTTATATTCATGCCTTTTTAATTATGAATCACATGCTTTATAAATGAACCTAATCATGGTACAGACTTTATCACAAACATTTTCATTAATTTGTTAGGCCATAAAGTATTGTTTTTTAATTTATAAGGCCACTGAGCTGAGCCAATTTAAAACATATTAGCCATGACACTATTGCAATCATTGGTAATGTTGCATTATCTAAAAAAAAATCATTCACTTGCACATTCAGTATAATCCTTAAAGTTACACTGCAAGACTTTTTTGATAAATGTTTTGGCAGGATATTACTATGCGCTTTGGAATATATAATGAAATTCGGAAAATTTTCTAAGACATTTTTTTATGATAATGCACTGAACTGTTATGAACCTCTGGCCTTCACAGGGATTCTCGTGAGCGATTATGCTAGGTACCTTTTTTGCAGGTAAACAAATCCGTCTTATTTTATTCATTATAAAAGCAATTGCAAACATGCATGTTCTCGTGCCTGTATATGAATCGTGGGACTCTGAATGTCTGGAGAAAGTGAATGCTCCATTTTCACCCAGCAGCCTCATCGAGTGAGATAGCCATATCTGGTATGTGTTGTTCTTGTAAATATGCCTCATCCAGTTTATGTTTATATTGACCTAAAAAAAATAACATTCAAGAATTGGATGTTTCTAACAATGTAATGTTATATTTTGATTTAAAGCTTTCGTGACTGCAGAGATTCATAATCTTGGTTCTTTCGGTAAAGTCACGTAGAAGGGAAACAATAAAATAATAAAATTCTCACTGATTTATATTTTTATTATTTTATTGTTTCCCTTCTACGTGACTTTACCGAAAGAACCAAGAATCTACACTATGGGGACCTCATTTGCCAGTAAAAATATGATAATTGGTTCTTTACCCTTCTATCTGGCAACAAAACTGACACCTTTTTGCAAGGAGTCATGTTTGCATAGACCGCAATACCTGCAGTCATAAATACAAAGATGGGGACCTCATTTGCCAGTAAAATATGATAATTGGTTCTTTACCCTTCTATCTGGCAACAAAACTGACACCTTTTTGCAAGGAGTCATGTTTGCATAGACCGCAATACCTGCAGTCATAAATACAAACAACCCATATGAGACTAGGCTCGAAGGAAAGCTGTCTCGGGTGTGGACCAATCAACTTCAGGGACAGTGCACATTATCAGAGTTATGTCTTTTGTTTGTATTTATGACTGCAGGTATTGCGGTCTATGCAAACATGACTCCTTGCAAAAAGGTGTCAGTTTGTTGCCAGATAGAAGGTAAAGAACCAATTATCATATTTTTACGGCAAATGAGGTCCCCATAGTGTAGATGCTTGCCCCGAGCTCTCATACTCTGATGGTGCATTGTCCTTGAGTTGTGCGCCTTTTGGCGTTATCTGGTCCAACCCATATGAGACTAGGCTCGAAGGAAAGCTGTCTCGGGTGTGGACCAATCAACTTCAGGGACAGTGCACATTATCAGAGTTATGTCTTTTGTTTGTATTTATGACTGCAGGTATTGCGGTCTATGCAAACATGACTCCTTGCAAAAAGGTGTCAGTTTTGTTGCCAGATAGAAGGGTAAAGAACCAATTATCATATTTTTACTGGCAAATGAGGTCCCCATAGTGTAGATGCTTGCCCCGAGCTCTCATACTCTGATGGTGCATTGTCCTTGAGTTGTGCGCCTTTTGGCGTTATCTGGTCCAACCCATATGAGACTAGGCTCGAAGGAAAGCTGTCTCGGGTGTGGACCAATCAACTTCAGGGACAGTGCACATTATCAGAGTTATGTCTTTTGTTTGTATTTATGACTGCAGGTATTGCGGTCTATGCAAACATGACTCCTTGCAAAAAGGTGTCAGTTTTGTTGCCAGATAGAAGGGTAAAGAACCAATTATCAGAACCAAGAATATTGTGTAATATTATCATTACCGTTTTGTGGCAAATCAACAGTCGCTGTCTGCGATAGGAAAATGTTTATACCTGATCACGGCCGTCACTGGTCATTTGAGATTGAGGACAATTGAACATTTTAAATCGGCCTACAATGTTTTTTGATTACCCATGCAAAGGAGAACGTGTTAACAAGCTGAGTTTTATTTCAAATATCGCCCTCAAACATGATCACGATCGATCCTCATCATCAGCCATGGTCAATCCACTGCTAGTAGATTAAGGCCTGCCCAAGCCCCCCACCATCACTCACGCACCTCCATCTCCTCAGCGAACAACCTCTCGGACGCGTTGCGTTCCTCGCTTTTCTTTGAACATTGGCCACCATCCCGTCTCGAGACGTGTCCTGCCCAAGGCCACGAACTTTCCTGAACACGTTGGGTATTGTTGTTAACCTGCCGGCATTCTCTCATCTACGACGCCCTCTTTCTGGCTCTCGATGCAATTCCAAAACGTGCACTTCCCCGTGCACTTTTCTGGGCGCTTCCTCTTCCCCGCGCGTATGTCCTCGAGTATGAGGCTCTGTGTTGATGTACCGCGCTCGCGATCCCATGAATTGTCACGAGTCATAGGTTGCAATTCGACTCAAGAATCGATTATTTGTTTGTTCCACAACATAGCGGCGCGTGATGCTAATTACCACATATATGAATAAATATTATTAATTAACACACGCATGGTTTGAGTAGAACGTTTAATTAAAATAAATGAATCGATGCATTTATACACCCTAATTGATTCTAGAATGGAGTGGGGGCTGGTTCAGGAGCAATGAAATGATCATTATTGTAATGTATTGTTTATCTATCCATCTATCTGCTCTGTTATCAGTCAAACACAGAAATTTCACAGACCGGGTCTGTGGTTGTATATCTATCCCCCTGACCTACAGCGTTAATATATCATACAAATATCTTATTTTTTATATATATAGTGGTTTACACTGCAACAGATGTAAACCTCGTGAGACGGGCTCATTCACGCATTGTAAATATCAAGACTTTGGCATTTGCATTCTTATTTCTAAGCCACAATGTTGATATGTTTTTAGCATCGAACCGGGTCAAATGTCAAGGGCTGTGATCATCATCATCGTCATCGGCCACGATCCATCGAGGCAATGTTTGTAAAGTTAAGACTAAACGCAAAACGTAGGATGACATACAAACCGAACGTGACCATTTCGTTTTGGAAACGATGGGCTCTATTGACTGCGCGATGCCAAAAGTCAACTTCGCTTTGAGAAACTTACGTGGCCGCAGTGCGCGGCGGTGATTGACGGCACGGGTCCATGGATTTGGATAAAGGACAAGTGAAATGAAACCATTGTCAATACAGTCCCTGCTTGTATTTGATCGATGTTGATGGAAATGGATGGCCAAGTTTGGCAACTCAACTGTGCCAATGAATATCAGTGGAAAATGCGGCTCAATCTCACAGACATGGTCGCTATTATGAAAGCACGAAAAAATATCTCCCTGTTTCAGTGAGCACGTGGCCGATGTTTACGTGGTTTGGCAGCCCTGAGCTGGTCGTGGAAATTCCACATTCCTTTCATCGAGAGCAGTCCGTCCCTGTATCAGACCCCCTGCTGTTGACAGTGCACATGGCAGGACTCCAATTTTTTACCTGAAAGGGATTATAAGTTGTGTGTTTATCACTAAACCTTGATGTGAAAGTACAAGCTTCAAAATTGTTGGAATTTCATTATCATAATCCGTTCTTAATCCAAGCAGAAATGTTGACACCAGTGACTAATACATCTGCAATACAAGAGCCAACATATCATTGGCCCTCCTCTACCTTGATTATCCCTCTAAGTTCTAACTTATGCTACTCGTGTATGTAATTTAATTGAGCTATTTCAACTAACACTTCAGATTGAGATAAATTTATTCAGATTTTTTTTTCAAGCTTCCATCTGAATAGAACCGTGCAATATACACATCGGGTTGCATGATTACAAGCGACGAGACCCGCAACAACGCGTTACACGCCTGCAATAAGGTTTCCTGAGACCACACGGCGCAACCACTCCGTCGCACAACGACGAGAACCCTGAGCGATTGTGCAGAGAAGTGAATCTCGACAAAAAAAAACAGCCCCGAGCACACCACGCGAACGCATTGCCAACGATGGAAAAATCCAATGGATGTCCTCCCAACACGCGTTTGTTTAGTGCTTCCAACGACAACGAGCCAATTCCAATGCTCTTAAGCTGCCCCTCCAAGCCCAGCATGACGTGCTTGCTCATCTGGTCCCGGGCTCCACGGCAGTCACGAACATTTCTGGCGCTTGTCTGTGCTGCCAGTGAAAAGCAGCAGCGGCGGCGGCGTCGGCTTTTGGTAAAATCCGGCGAACAAAAACACCGTGGGCTCTTCCCTTCCGATATTTGGAAGCAACTATGAAATCACCCAGATTGAAAACTAATTTCTTTAAAAACTGCTTTTGTGTGTGTGAGTGTTTAGCTTAGTGTCCTTCCAACCGCAACTCCGATCAGCTACGTACGGTGCGAATGAAGTTCAGCAAAGACTAAATATCCCCCGTATGGCCTTCAACAGACTGTAGGGGCAATTGCTGTTCGCGAGTAGAACCTATGAAGGCCGGCACGGCACAGGAGGGTGGCCAACACCACCACGCCCGGCGGCCTTTGTCTCCCCAGTGGCGATGTTTACACAGCGCACCTCGGGGGAGGCCCAGAACCGGTTCAGATATAATCGTCACCGGTGTTGACCTTGAGCGGGAATCGAACTCGGGTGGCCAGGTTCATAGCGCGGTGTGCTAACCGCTACACCACCGCTCCTCCACCGCACACGCACGCGTAACAACGCCGATTGTTGTCGCGGGCATCGCGCGCGTAGCAAAGCGGAACCCTTTCCGGCGGGCGTGAAGACCACCTCGATCAACTCTCGATCAATCCTCGATCAACTCTCGATCAATCCTCGATCAACCCGCCGGGCGGTGTCGCCGCGCTGATGGGGCAGATGCTGGGGGGTTGGTTGGGGTGGGTGAGTGAGGTGAGTGGGGTGGGGTGGGTTGAGTGGGTGGAATGGGTGGGGTGGGGTGAGTGGGGTGGGAGTGAGTGCTTGGAGTGGGTGGAGTGGGTCGGGTGGAGTGGGTGGATGGGGTGGGTGGGGTGGGTGGGGTGAGTGGGTTGGGTGGGGTGAGTGGGTTGGGTGGGGTGAGTGGAGTGGGTGGTGTGAGTGGAGTGGGTGATGTGAGTGGGGTGGGTGGAGTTGCTGGGGTGAGTGGGGTGGGTGGACTGGGTGGGGTGGATGGGGTGGGTGGAGTGGGTGAGGTGGGTGGGGTGGGGTGAGGTGGGTGTGGTGGGGTGAGATGAGGTGGGGTGGGTAGCAATATAACCAGCGCGGACGTGTTACGCAACAACTTGACGTGCAATTGTCACGTGTGTTTGCGTGTGTCGCGTATCCTCAACAGAGTAAAAAAATCCCCTGATAATATCTACAAGCATTCCTGTTTTGCCATAATATACAGTTTGATATTTATACAATCATATATATACAGGGTGGTTGTAAAGTTAGCTTTCGGAGCTAGACATATGTTATGATATTTTCATAAATGTACAATATCTTTCGAGACAAAATTTCTATTCAGTTTTGTTTTCATTGCTGTTCCGTGCTATGGCAAACTATTATTTACGTCCAAATGTATTCTGTTTCACAGGAGAAATAACAAGGTTCTTTCAATACAATATTTATTTCACCGTTCTATTTTAATGCGCGTCAACTTTGGGCGGAGCAGAAATCAGTGCACGGCACTACTAAGTATGAATCCAGCAACCTTCGTATTCTCAGTCACGGGTGAGAGCTTAGTGATTTCTGGACTGGTCCTTGGAACCGCCCTGCAATTACCAAGCAGCACAACCCAGCATGGCCAAGTATGGTAATAACAAAACCCAATGACAATAAAAGCATGAGGATGTCTTAATCCAACGGTGGATCGACAAAGAGCTGGTATTTTATCATTTGCGATTTTAATAATAACCGAACCCGTCCGTCATAATTCGGCACAATTATACAATTCAGGCTGCACAATGAACATCATCAGTGATGTTGGTCTCATTACGTTCTCATCGTTGCTATACCTTCCGTAATTCTGTATGGGATCAGCGACAATACTACTCGTAGTAAAAAACTAACTAACGATAAACTAAACACCCCATCGTTAATTCAACGGGGAATTATAATTACCCGTTGAATTAACGACGGTAATTATCAGCACGTTGCTCCTGACTGCCCCCGTATCTCCTGCAACTCTCCTTGCTGGATAGGCGTGTAAACATTTGCAGTGTCTCGCCGCCGCGTCATCTGTCGCTGTCAACACGATGCCCCATCCCCATCACAGCTATTTCTCCTCTGACACCACGTGTCACGTAACCTTGATGGCTGTATGTCGTGCCAGACGCTGTGATGGCCCAGTGCCAGAACCCACTCATCACATCATTACACACCGCCACCTGCATACAAACAAGGGCGCCCCTGTGCACAAACGAGTGTCTTCGTTCATCAGATCAAGCCACCCCTTCTCTCTCTCTCTCTCCACTCTGTGCTTCCACGAGACCTGTGCGTACAGTACGTCTGTACGACAACCGCAATACCACTAATGATATAATTTTTAAGAGGTATGCCAATCCACTACCAAGTCGAGAACAAAAAGTAGTAACGGAAGATAAGAAATGCGTGAAACATCAGCAGGAAAATTCTCTATTTTAAAGTTCAAATAACCTGATCTGGGGAGCGGGCAAAGCTTTTAACAGATTGTTTGGTCGTGATTGTTACTGGAGACACATTTATGTATGGCAGCGTTACAATACTTTTCCAAACCATCATCATACCACTATTAACTAATTGGCATGTTTTACCATCTGGAGTGTGAACATGGCATGGTATATAATGTGGTTGTCATCATAGCTGGCTTTGTCCACTTTCAGCTTGAGTATCAGCTCCTATAGGAGGCAGATTACTTGGTTAACTGATTATAAGCCATCATATATTTTTTTGAATGTTAAGCATAAGGCCAAAACAAAGTTTTCCATTCCCTCCGAGTAAATCAATCAATCCCTGTGCCGTTTGGTAGCCCAAGTTTTGAGATTTTGGTTTTGAGATTTCTAGTTTCAGCAGAGACCTAGCAAGAAGGAGATCTTCCTTGGCATGATGAACTAGGTGCTTATTGAGTAGTTGTTTGCATGTAATTGAAAAAAAGTATTGGCAATGATAAAACTCAACGTGTTATACAGACGTGCCATCAAACTTCTGGCTGTACTACCCCATCTGCCAATTTACGTGCCAAATATTACATTCCTAGTTTATGAAAACAGCCAAAGCATATGTATCGTAACTTTTTTGTCGCGTGAATAGATTAATTTGACTGTTTGTAAAAAAAAATCTGAGCAACTGATGTGGAGGATTTAATCACAGCACATGGTGGTGTAATGAACAATTTTCTGGAGTGCACAAGTGCAATGAGAAATTGAGAGGTGTCCATGAGTTCAGATCAAATATGGGTTTGTTCGCAAATCTGAGTTTATATGCAAATACATATGTTAGTCCTGCATCTAAGCTGCTGGTGATGATTATTTGAAGCCGATGAAAATATTAGAATGCACAATGAAATACATTGCTGTCATAATGAGTAAAAAGTTCACAACATAAACACAAATTACATTCACTATCAGGCCGTAAGGTTTGCAATAGTGGGGCATGCAACGTATTGTACAATAGAAACACATTTCTCGAATGTTAACTTTTAGTTAGTGATATTTCCAGTGTGGAAAAGACCAATGTTCTTATCATGGCTTTATCCCTGTGTGTTTTCTAAGTTGTTATAACAATGCAAGATGTATTATGACTCGTACATTGTACGTCTCAAAATGAGTGAGAACATTTGAATTAAATATAACTTGTTTTACATTGTTGCTGAGCACAGGCCCAAAGGTGCAGCGTGTGGAAGCGGCCAGCAAGAAACCACACTTTAAAAGTTGTAATAAATTAGTTAACACGTTTCTGGAATCGAGTGAGTTGGTGAGTGGGTGAGTGTTGTGACATGCAATTGTGGGAGTTGTACACTGTGTGGATGAGTGAGTGGGTGACAGGGTCAGAATCGTTGAATTGTACTGCACGTGGCATTCAGGGAAGTAGGGATTTGTACACTTAAAACTTTCCTGACTGCAGGAATTCATATTCTTGGTTCTTTCGGTAAAGTCACGTAATAGAATACAAAAAATCTAAAATAAAAGCAAAAAACCCAGGACGTTTCGATCGCAACACAAGCGGTCTTCATCAGGCGGAGAGAAGTAAGGATGTCCGATATGATCTGTCCTACTTCATAAAATCAGCATTGAAATGCAAGGCCGATGTCTTTGTAATACGTTTCAATGACAAAGTTGGTTGATACTTGCCAGCTGGTATCAACCACAATACGTGTGCATGTATATTTTTACTCACATATGTTTGTAAGTATGTGTGCATGCACAAGCAGATGCTCACCCGTGTGTATGTGCGTGCATTTCAGCATGGGACTTGTTCACGGAAGAATCATTAATTATTTCTGCAAAAATTTCATAAATTGAAAATAATTCCTGCAGGAATTTCCCAGTTGTAATGAACAACACAGATGCTTTCTTTCGGTTGAATTACTGAATCAAATATGAAATGGCACATTTTAAAAATATTTCCCCCACTTTAGCCATCAATCAACACTTTACTTTTTCAGGTTCTGAATGCAACGAAATTCATGCTCTCTCTGAAATTACAACTTCATGTAAATGTCCATCAGCAAATACACCACTTACATGGATAATTATCCTGCTTGTGTCCCAGGGCAATCATTAAACTATCACAAATTTCAAATTCTATCACACTGAAGTCTGTATATTGAATGCAGCGCACATGTTGAATAGAATGATAGTTAACAGATTAATGCAATAATAAAAATATGCGGAACAGTATTCAACAATATTTCATCTAGCTTAGTGGCACTTGCTTGCAACCCGGCACTGTGAGGGGGGGGGGGGAGGCGAATGGATCATGCCGATTTGAGAGACTCCCAAATCCACTGGGGCTGCAAGGGGAATCGAAGGCAGTACAGCAAATAAGGTTTGTACATTTAATTACGTGGAATTGGAGTGTTATAGCCTCATTTTTGTTCGTTTTATGATAAGCATTCGAGTTTCAGTCCACCATGCAGATCGTACTTTGAAAATGAATCTGTCCAAACAATAGCAATGCCACAACTTCATAAAATAAGTCTTGAGACATTTGTAAATAAATGGAAAAATAAAATGTGTAAATACGTAAATAAATTTATGTTCACATATTTGTGTGTACATGTACACACACGCAACTAAAACGAGATGATGTAACTTCAGCTTAGAGGAAACCTTATTCACTAATTCCATGGGTTTAGGAAGTATAGATAAACAAAAACCAAATCCCCTTAAACATAAATTCCTCCTTGACATTGTACTTAATGGTCATGGGACAGGCATGCATCTACAAGGGATTGATTAAGGGGGAGCATAATTCCTCGTGATAATGAGGGAGCATATCGGTGACAGCTTTATAAACAAGCATGAGCCGGCCTTAATAACAACACTGAGAATGACGGTTTCTAGCTAAGGGAGGAGATAAAGATTACAGTGATGGACAGGCAATTTTGCATTAAGGATAAACTGGTGTGATGTGCACTGATGCGTGCATATAAATTGTACTCGCCCAGAAGCAGCTGCCTCGTGTTGCTGCCCTATTCGCACCGCTGACATTACGGATCAGTGAAACATGGTTGCAAACATAATTGTTGGTTTCTTCTATCTGGGATTTGCATCCGCATTGGTTTAGCAAGTTACGTCACTTGACGTGCCTGAGCCATTGTTCAATCGTGAAATGGAAAATTACAGCTCAATTAATTTAAATTGGCGTCCTACCTTGCTACATACATATCAAAGGTCGCAACCGGGTACCCGATACCAGTTCCCTACCTGATACCCGGCTACCCTACCCGGCCGGGTACGGGTACCCGTTTGCGACCCTGGTGCGGCCGGGTACGGGTAGGCCGTGAGTCACTGGTGAGTCACTGGTGAGTAACCGTTTGTCACTCATTTCCCAACGTCTTGTCTCTTCTCACAATTCAAATTCCTAGAATCAACCCACCCGCGCCTGCAACATGGCTTCATCCCAGAGGTCGCAATCGGGTACCCGTACCCGTACCCTACCCGATACCCGGCCGGGTACGGGTAGCCGGGTATCGGGTAGGGTACGGGTACAGGTACCCGTTTTCGACCCTGGTGAGGCCGGGTACGGGTAAGGAATCAAAACCCGTTTGCGACCTCTGATACATATACGTATCTGTCTCCCACTTTCTGGAATATTGTTGGGCCATAAAAAATATAACCTGGCTGATAAGTAAGAGCTCAATTGAGATGGTCCTAGAAGCCCAGGTTATTTAATTGATGCGTAAAGCTTGTTTTCTTATTTTCTCGTGGGTTTCACGAAGTCTTGCTTCCCCTGCCTTGAAAACGGCGACAAACTTCCTCAAGATTGACTTCACTTATTAAAAATGACTGCCCCGTCATCGAGTGTGTTTGGTTGTGAGCGTTCCATCGACAACTCACACTTGATATCGTAAGCTGTGACAGCAAGCTTGAGCAGAAACGACATTTCGGGGTATCAGTGCAGAAGTGACTGTAAGGATTAACTTTGGAAGCCCACAACTCTCAGAAACAATCACCACGCTGCCGAGGAAGGCGCAGAACCACGGCAGAGAAGGCTTGAGTCAGGCGCCCTTCAACAAAGCGTGTGACATTTCACAGTACAGCCTTCCGCGTACAGCCACTCACGAGACCGAACTTTATAGTTTTTTTTAGCTCTTCTGACATTAAGATGCACTTGCTAACGGCTGCAGGCACTGACTTTGGGAAAACACAGCCGAAGTCAACCCGAGCAGGTTGTCCCCGCGGCAGACATCGTGCCCGCATTTTTTTTTTTCCACGACGCTTTCGACACGGACGTCAGCCGCCCGGTAAGCAGCTGCCGTGAGCTCATGCGCCACGGATTCGTATGGCGGATGTCAGGACAAATAGCAGTCAGAGTGGCTCTCAGAGGCAGCACAGAATAATCTACCTTCCGGAAAACCTAAATCGTCTCGCTGGCGCCCACGATTATTATTTAGCGGCGCGAAATGTATTCAATGCGTCACCCCCACAAAAAATTACACATCTCCATCATCGCCAGCTCTTAGAGCAGAGGGGTTACCAGGACAATGCTAGGTGATTGGGTGAGTTTGCTTGTTGAGACGTTACGTGACAAAACATTTATGTATGTTGATAATGACCTTCATACATTCCGTGGATTCAGAGCCGTGGAAATGAAGCTGCTATCCTGGAAAAAGAGACACTTGTCAGAGATTTATTGAAATGTGCTTGGCAACACATACAGGATTCTTTAAAACATAATATATGCGGCTTGTGTATATGCATATATATGAAAAAGGCACATTCACACTGAAGAGGTTTATCTTTGTTGGGGAATTGAACTGCAAACATGACTAACGAAGTTAACGTATGTTGTGCACCAGTGTACTCCATTAAACGTCATATTCGTCTCATTTTGTATCCATAAACGTACTTTGTACTTATTTAAAACCGTTCCACTGCTTATTTATATATAAATAACTATGGCCAGAGTAAAGCCTTACATTAATAACTGTTGAATATTTTGTTATACCTCCATGAAGTATGCAGTCTGTGTTAGTTTCATGTGTGTGCACCCAATTAATTGCGTAACATTATTGAACCTCATGGCAGGACCACGGAGTCCCGAATAAACGGAAGTCAAAATCGTAATTAATCTATTTGTTTTTGGCGACTCCGTCCCACCGCGCACACAAACGCCGCGACCCACGTTGCGCGGATCATTCTGTTGTCATGTCGTTGTCCAAGCGCAGCAGCGAGGACGAATGCGCAGAAGAGCTGAACAAGCGAATGCACTTCACGCTCGGGTATGGGCAGGATCATAAGTCTTATCTAAAGCTGCTCAAACTGCCTACACGACTTTAGTCCTTTATTTGTCATAACGGTATGCATAATACAGTGAAACTGCTCTCTTATCTTCATTATTATTTGTGACCTACCAATGTCTGCAGCCAGGATCAATCGATGACAATTCTATTACCTGCAGATATTTAACAGATGAGATGCGTTGCACCGTTAATTCCTCCTGTTTGATAATACTTTTCTTGTCCGTATGCATCTGTGCAGATAGGTTTTTTTTTGCGGTTAAGCCATAGTCCCCACATATCGCTCGTATCAATGCGGATAAGAGGAGCGGCGACCCACTACTCTGTAGAGTAACATTGTTATAAACGCTTGTTACAATATGAACAGAGTATTCAAAACGCGTACTATTCTATGTACTGTTTACAAAGTGCTTTCACAAATCCACACTGAGAAACACGATGATTGACAGAGGGGTTTCAATTATTTTTTCCATAGTGTATTTAAATAGAGGTACTGCAGATAAGTAGTTTTACATTTTAAAGGCATAGTTTCAAACCCATTGGTGAAAAAGAGCATCAGGTTCACGTGCCAAATATACTTTTTTTTCTTTCTTAATATATCATTCAGTGGTGCAAGAAAGCATTGTATATTTAATCATGAACAGGTTGCGATGGGGGAGACACGTGCCCACAATACAGGGATGCAGGTTGCCAAGACAATTGTGGAGATTATCACTGAAAGGATGGCCACGAAGGATGAAGATATTCCATCACCATAAACACAAACCTTGGAGGTCAAGAGTTAACTCTACAAGATCCGGGGCGGCTGGCAGAAGGAAGGAAGTGATTCCCAGGTGTGGATACATCAACATCGTTGGCTGCAATGACCCCTTAACCCAAACGCTAGCAATGAACCGGCGTTGCAGTAACTCCGATTGGGCTCTCTTTTGGTTCAGCAAAGAGTTCTTCTCACTTTGCCCTGCATCACCCATGGAAATGACAGTTTTGTAGAGCCAAAGTGAAACAGGAGGGCACTCGATGTGTTTCCGAGACGCTCCATTTAAAATGAGAGCCGGTGCAGGCGCTGTCACAAAGCAATGCTTCTGTAAAAGACATTCTCTGTTGGCCAGTAAGACACGTCTGTCTCGTATGTTGATCTTTAAATGCCCCCACATCACTCACCTGCAGCACGACCCTTTGCCTTATGAATATAGTTGGCAAATTAAATATCTATTCTCATAGGGTTTTCCCCTTTTTTCTGGCAACAAAACTGACACCTTTTGCAAGGAATCATGCTTACATTAACCACAATACTTGCAGTCAAATGCAAACAAAAAACAATACTTTGATAATGTATGCATTGTCTTTGAAACTGATTGGTCCACACCAGAGACAGCTTTCTTTAGAGCCTAGTCTCATGGTGTTCGACCAGATGACGCCAAAAGGCGCAGAAAAAAAGGGGAAAAACCCTATTCGTATATTTTGGTACTGGCAAAGGAGGTCCCATGATAAACATCTATTGTGCATCACATCCACAAACAAGTGTGGCTTTCTTGTGGACACATTGTCCACAGCTTAATAAAACTTTGCCATATAAAAGATAATCCATGTGTATATTAATAAACATAATAACAATAGAGGATGAATGGAATGTTGGTGTGAATACATAATTCTATTCCTCGGTTGAATGATAAATTATGAGTTGCAATACTCGGTGCTGAATGCTGCTGAATGAATTAGCATCATTCATAAGTGTTGTATTATACAGTGATGAATACATTTTGACTTAAAACTTTCGTGAATGCAGGAATTAATAATATTTGATTCGTTCGGTAAAGTCACGTAGATAGAAAATAAGAATAAAAAATAAAGTGAATAAAATAAATAAATAAAACAATAATGTAGACTGTATCCTGGTTCTTAACCTCGGTGATTGTACTGGCAGTCTATAATGTAGACTGTATCCTGGTTTTTAACCTCGGTGATTGTACTGGCAGTTTATACTATAGACTGTAGCCTGGTTTTTAAGTTGGTGAGCGTATTGGCAGTCTATGGTGTAGATTGTAGCAATGGTTATTAAACTGAGTGAGCGTACTGGCAGTCTATAATGTAGAGCGTACTGGCAGTCTACATTATTGCCTAGTAAAAATTACTTGGGAACGCTAATTAATTCTGAATTTCAGCTATATCTACTTAACAGTACATGTGCACATCACTGCAGTATAATACATTTATGCCAAATTATAGTGGGGTAAAATGTGGGTGCCAATTATTTGTGTTTACTAAATAAGAAATCAGATAGATTTCATATTTTAATAACTTGGCCTTGATAACACACTAGAAAAGGCAAAGATGCCTTTTATAGACGTGAAGACTAGATGTGCTTTTAGTGAACACCGGCCAGGGGCTGATTCAGTGCACAAGAGGATTACGTGGTAAGTCGTTTTATTTAAAATGTTGGAGCCTATGGCGTTCACAATAAAGTATATACATCCTAAACATAGTATGGCCCATACTCTTTGATTTTTTCGGTAAAGCCACGTAGGTTATTTCTCTCTTTCTTAACCTACGTGACTTTACCGAAAAAACCCACAGAGTATGGACCCTTGCAGTCACGAAAGCTTCAAATCTAGACATAGTATGGCCCGACTGAGTCAACTTTCAGAAACCCATCGTTTCATTGTTTTCTGAAACAATTATCATTAGCAATATCCCAATGCTTGTTTCTCAGATGTTGCAAATGCTGGCCTGATGATGGATGTTGTATCTCGGGCTCGCCGCATTCCACACGTCACCGATGTGTTGCCATCACGTGACAAAACCACACCTTTGTTGCTGTTTTCTGAAAATGGGTAAAAAAAATATCAAACATTGTAAAAACTACAAGTGCTTGCTGTTTGGATTTCCACTTATCACAACTTTATGTCAAGGGCTTCAATTTGCGCTAAAACGTACTTTTTTTTGACGTGTGGATAAAGGAGGTTAGAATAGAAAAAGTGAAAATGCGAAACTTTTCAATGGGAATGCACGTACAAGTGCTGTTGCCTTTGCCGTGTTGACTGGAAAAGTGTTGTTTCCAGCATTGCGCTGTGCATCGTATTCTTTCCGCATGGCGTGATAACGAAAACCTGCAATTTCGTTCCCGAGCACACATTCCAAGTGGAGGTGACCCAGATGAATATTTTTCACCGCGGTGGAAAGGCCATTTGAAACCGTTATAAATATAGGCCGTGGAGCTTAGCTTTCAAGCTTCTATCTTGAATCTGGGACGGGAAAAAAAGACTTCACTGTACTGCGCAAATGTCACGCAGGCACAAAGTGTCACATTAACGAGAGGGGTTGAAAAAAAAGAGTGAGATAATGCTTGATATAAATGTGGTGGTTTTCTTTGGCGCACTCTGCTACTGCCCTCTATGACTCTCTCTAAAGCACGCGTCCTCTCGTGATGGATGAAGGCGCTGTCCCCCCACCTTGACATTGCCCATTTCCCTATTGACGAAATAAAAAAAAACACCACTTAATTTGAGGCTGTGAATCAATTCCTATTGTGATTTTATGGCCTTGTGTGACACCGGCGAGGTTGTTGTGTCGTCCCCCTTCAGAGAAGCACCTTTGCTTGCAACTTGCAGGAGCCGTGTCTTAAACCGCTTTCCCTGGTCTCTGTTCAGGTCATTTATACCGTATGCTTGATTATTCCCTTGATACTGGTAGGAACCACCTGGTTCCACCAGCCCACAGGGGATTATTGTGTCCGTCCGTCCGTCGTGCATCCAAAAATGGGAGGGGTGGGGCTGGGGGGAGACGGGAGGGTGAGGAGGGGCTGGGTGGGGTGGGAGGAGTGGGGCTGGGTGGGGAGGGGCTGGTCACCCCGTGGTGCCCTTATAAAACTCAATGTTTAACCTACTCACGCCGACTTGTGCCCGCCCTCACAGTCGGCCATATTTGCGGAATACACCACGCCGCCATTGACCCTGGCCATTGACCGAGCAACCCAACGTTCCTACCAGCTCCCTCCGCAGGAATGTGTTATACAATTGTGCCCGTGATATCCCTGGTTGGGATATCCCAATTTATATCTCATATCAATTGATATCCCAATTGTGCCATTGATAGCTCTGGTTTGTGTTCAGATCATTCATACTGTATGCTTCATTATGCCCTTCATATCCAAATTGTTACATGAGCCAGAAACGTTTCATGTTATGGTACAATTAGCTATTTATGAGTTTTCACGTGAAAAAAACACGTTGGGTCTTATTATAATATAACATTGTCGAATATTTTTTTGTAATTTATACCAACACTGTCTTCCTTCTGAACATCAATGGCAAGTAAAACATTTATTTTAAAAGCCACACAATATCCGAACCAATCGATGCTTACTTTACGAATAGATTTTCTCTGGATATTTCCATTCACCGCATGCACTTACAGGGATCGAATTGAAATGCATTATTACAAATCTAGGCGTTCCTAACGTGAAAATCGACGACTATTTCAATTATTGATGCCACAGGTGTTCGTGGTCTGTGCTGCACAGTTCTCCGATTTTTTCTTAGGTGGCACCGCGTGCCATTTGTCACGCTGCCGGGCGTTTCGCTTTAAGGACACTACCCCAAAATCCTAAAACAGTGTATTCTGAAACATAGCGTGCGAAAATATAGCGTGGAATGATTATATAATATATTTGTAATTATCCAATCACATATTCCAAAACAATACAAAAAGATCACGAGGCCACGCCACAGTGCAGGGAAACGATAATATTCGTCTGGAGAGCCAATACGTAGATGGACCTAACTAAATATTTGTACATAAATAGAGAGACACGGAACAGACTTTTGCCGATATACGCATTCACCCTAAGATAGGCGTTTTCAAGGACGTATGGCCATTTCCTGAATATCCAGTGCTCTTGCCGTAAGCAAAAGCCTCCAAACACGTCAGTCAACAGAGGTGCATAGCAACAACAGCAACAACTTAACGGGCTTTATATACGAGCGAGATTTTGGGGCGAGGGAATAAAGGAAGAACCAAAAAAAGGAATGCAATCTCTTGCAAACGACAATTTGAAGTGTAATTGAGTAGTATAAAAGCAAACCCCAAGACGCATGTGAAATTCAACTGTTCCCATGTGTCTTGGTGAAAGCCGTGTGGAGCCCCCCCCCCCCCCACCTCCTCCTCCACGCTGCTCCCCGCTGCCAACAACACAGTCGCTTTCATTGCCACCGCGTCCCCATTTCCCACTTGTCAACGGGGCCCTCCGCGTGCGTCACAGGCGGCGCGCGCGCGCGTGGCTCTCGCTCCCGTCTGCTTTGCGCTCGAGTGGGATGCGGGCACGTGACCCTTGCTGGATACGCGTCTTCCAGCGAGACGACGCTCACAGCAGCGCCCCACAATGCCCCATCTCGGCCTTTGCACAACGTGACGCTTTGGATACGCGCTCCACCCGGGTGCGAACGCCGCGCTTGTGCGGATCGGCTTAGCAAGCTGCCTGTTTGGTTGTTGCCGGGCTAAAATTCGATGTTGTTGTGCACAGGTTTGCATGATTGTACTGTGTGCGTGCGGTCGTGCGGGGAGCGGTGGTGTCGCGGTTGGCGCTGCGCTGCGCTACGAAATCAGCGACCCGGTTTACATTCTCACTCACGGCCACCAACACCAGTGACGATTATCTGAATCGGTCGTGGACACTCCCTAGGTCGACGCAGCCTCAAATTAGTACCTCGTGCGGTGCTTAAACAGCACCATTGGGGAGACAAAGGCGGCCGGGCGTGGTGTGGGCCACGCCACCCCTTCGTGTGCCGTGCCGGCCTTCATAGGTGCTCGCTAACAGCACTTGCCCCAACAGTATGTTAAGGCTACATGGGTGATCTTTGTCTTTGTACTTGTGCACTTGCATGCATGTTGGAATTAAAAACATATTTTTTGAATGTAAGGAATCCTTGATTTTGTTGAACGAACATTGTCTTCCGAGATTAATGTGTAAGGCTTATTGTCACACAGAGTGTGTCGTTAACAAGTGCCACGTGTGTTGTGTTGAAGACATTGTCTTTGTCGAGGTCATTATTTTACTGCCAATTAAACGAATTTGACATTTCTACGTCTTTAGCATAAATTATAAACCAGATATATCTGTCAGTAAAAGCACAGTATTGGACATATGCGTGCATACTTAAACATGAACAAACACGAGCACGTATCATTAAAGTTCATTACCGTCTATTTCTCTCCCTTCAGACCAAAAGTCTGACACAAAATTTCCCATTCCACACACTACCCATTATCTGTATTTGACCAGACTCGTTTCTTTTTAAACTCAAAGGTTGACCTCAAAGTTCACAGCCATGTGCTCGCATGAAATATATGTATTTCACGACCACAGCAAGCGTGCCCCCTATTTTACGAGACCAAGGGACACGGACAACGTGCGTCCTGTATAGTAGGGGGGTGGGGGGGGTCTTGTTTATAATACTGAGCCAAGGCAACAACAGTCGAACGTCGAGAGAGGCTATCTTCCAAAAGCACCACGGGTTCTCGATTTTTCCTCACCGTCCCCTCCTCTTTACCAATTAGGCTCCCTCTCTCAACCAGCTGGTCTCTAACCGACATTACCCTTCAACGACACTTCCCGAGTTTTCAATTCCTTTCAATCGCCACCCCCCGCTGATCGGGTCGACTAGGCTTACACTTTCAGCAATCCGGCGTGCGCTTAGCCACCAGCCAATGGTGTGAACGGAGACAACCCTCGCTCTGCCCAGCTGTGACAGCTGACCAATCTCACCTGGCAGGTGAGGTACACACAGCTACTTACCTCACCTATGTACACACCTACGTACCTCGCCGAGGTAGGTATACACAGCTACCTGCCTCCCTACCTCGCCTACAAGAGGGTCACAAAAACAAAAGGTGGCTCATTTCTCAAATGTGAACGTTATGGGGCAATTGCCGTTCGCGAGCACCAGTTTCTGGTTTGCACAGCAAGTGACGAATCGTCATGCAAGTTCCAAGCACGCCCAGCCACTGTAATAAGCTTTTATTTTAGGCAGATTTGACATCCTGTAATTTAAGCCCATGCCAAGTTCTAATATCAATTTCAACGAAACTTCAGGGTCAGTAAGAAAACCCTGGTTACTGGTATCGTAGTGCTGTGCGTTAACAACTGTATTGTGGCTGCCAACATTATTGTGCAAAACGCACACAGAATTGTATTGGAACATGTTTTTGCGTGTTGTAGAATTGGGTTGCCTCGTGGTTAGTACACTGAAAATAATTCGCCTGCTGCTACTCTAGCATTTATTTGGGGGCATTACCAAAGTGGTATGTCTGCAATACAGTGGACATTAACGATAATGCATGGTCATTTTATAGAGGATGTTATCTTGTGTAGTTGTCAAGGGCCAAGTGAAACATTTGATAATGGTAACTGGCAGGAAAAGAAATGTCTCTCACAGTAACTGAGACTTTCATTAGCAGTGAAAGCTTAATGTGGTCATTTAATATTAGGTCATGCGGCAAATATAGAGGTCACATTTCTAGGCTGGAGGGTAATGACCTCTTGGGCTACTCAGCCTTAAATGCAGCATTTCCAGCAAACGAAGACACGAAGCAACATGCCCATTTACTAACTTACCAGCATTAACAAAGGCATTAATGAATTAAAATGCAAAGCACATCTTAACAATAGAGAGGCAAGGATGTGTAGTTGTGCCGCAAGCCAATTCGTCTGCTTGCTACCCTTACGTTCAGGTACGACCACCGTCGTTGCCATTTCAAGAACTCATTGCTTGGTTTCGCGAACGAAGATCTAGGAAGGACATCCACGTCTTCTGCAGGCACGCTGGTGGCTGACGAGGCCTATGCGGGACAAGCAGGTCCTGCCACAACGGCTGCAAGTATAGGTCTCATCTGGGATGGGTGCTGAGGGATCACGGTTCTTCCTCCTTCTCCTTTTGTCCTCCATACGGGCCCTGCGGGTATCTTCGAAGAAGCAGGTGGCCTGGTGGACTGTGTGCCGCCAGGAGTTGCGATCCGCTGCTTGTGTTGCCCACTGACGGTGATCGATGCAGCCAGCAGTGAGGGACTTCTTCAGGGAGTCTTTGTATCGCTTTCGTGGTGCCCCTATGTCGCGATGGCCAGAGGACAGTTCCCCAATACAGCACAATCTTAGGTAAGCGGTGGTTCTCCATTTCAAGAACTAATGAAGACTAAAACATGGCACATTGTTAACACCTCTATAGTATATGAACTAAATTAAAGGCGCACATTTAAACTAAATATTAATAATTCACAGACCTTTATGAATCCACTGTCGAAGTCCTCGCATGAGTAACTTTTGTTCACGATTGTCCACATGCATGGCGTGCATCGGTGGTGCAGTGGCTAGGGCGCTGGACTATTAACCCAGTAACCTGAGTTCGATTCACGACCACGGCTCACATCAGTGCCGAGTGATGTTTGAACCGTTTCTGCGACCAATATTATTCATAATCAAGGTTTTGGGTTAGATAGCGTTATTTATAAATGTGTCGTAACCCTCCACCACCCGACACGGCCAAACAGTAAAAACTGTGTCACGTTTACAAAGGACAAATAGTTCACTACTTTAGGTCACCGATGTGTTGAAGCGTGAAACCACAACATTTAAAATTTGAGGACGACGTTTCGCTGGTAATTACATCCAGCTTCATCGGGCGATTTGCCAGAATGGTGAGGCTCTCCTCTTGCTACCAACAGAAACCGACCGGCGTGGTGAAGTATGGACAAACAACTCTCGGAGTACGGGGGAGCCGCTCATCCAGCACTGCATTGCCAAACGGGCTGTTACATGTGCAATCAGATGAGGCTGAAAAGCTGTACAGATAGACCAGTAACCTACTTGCTTCTAGATTTGAAGCTTTCGTGACTGCAAGGATTCATATTCTTAGGTTTTTTTTGGTAAGGTCACGTAGGTAAAAAAATTAAATTAATAAAAGTAAAATAAAAATAATATGATATATTTATTTTAATTTTATTTTACTTTTATTAATTTAAAATTTTAAAAGTAAAATAAAAATAAAATAAAATAATATATTTTATTTTACTTTTATTAATTTTAATTTTTTACCTACGTGACTTTACCGAAAAAACCTAAGAATATGAACATACTTGCTGTACTGCATCACGTAGGCGCAGTCTTCCTTTGCAGGTGAGTGCTTCACGTGATGGCTCCATCAATTTACGACATAGCTAGAAGTGAGTCTTTACAGCACTATGTAATTCCAACACCTAAATGTTTGGGCAGTGGAGAATAGATAATAGGGGAATCTCGATGTTTGTCCGTCTGCTGTCTGAATTCCCCGTTGCTCTGGAGGATGACGGATATGATAGCTGCAATTCGCCCACTGGCAGGAAACCAACGCACTTACACAACGAGCTTCGCAGGTTCCACCTGGTTTCTTTTTTAGGATTTATGATAGATCCTGAGAGCCAGAGGATTGCAATATTTACGAATTGCCATGCTTGTGCACATTGTTGTTGTAAAGCTCCTTTTCTCTTTGCCATAATGCATTTTTATGTAAGCTCAGATGACCCACTAATCATTAAAATATAAACAAATAAGCATGTATCTACGATTAGCACGATTGTCTACGTACGGTGCGAAAGAAGTTCACAAAAAGACAAAGACACACATGCACACTCAATGCTTCATCGACGGTCCAAACCTGTGTAACAATTAGAATTAAGAACTCAGTTTTCACGTTTGCCTCTAATGCATGAGAGAATCAAATGCATGCCAAAAATAAGCAGGCAGCATGACACGTCACTTTTGTGGTGGGGCTTTTGATTCGTTGAATTATAACACCTCCACTCGAATGGATTCAAACTCAGTCTGGACAAAACCCCAGTGGTATGTTAATAAGACGACACATACTACACGAGCGTATGAACAAGAGTTTTCATAAATCATTCAATAACCTACTTGTTTCCATTATACTGACTTCACTATTAGTCCACGGAGATTCCCCTCCAGTAGGTTGAGGTATAGTTTTTAATCTTTTTAAATTATTGTCCTGAAAGAACGAAAAAAATGTATCATAGCCCAGTAGGGTTCTCTGCAAAGCCTGCATATTACTGTGGCCTCTTAATGGCTAAGACGTGCATGCACACTCAGCCATGGACTGCGTTAAGCACTGAGCAAGTAGAGAATTGAATGTGGCAGTGGCATTCCGTTTGACCTGGCTCAATCCAGAAGTGTGCGAGAGCCAGGAGGGAGAGGCAGAGGGACAAAGAGCTCACCATGAACAGTGTGAAACATGCAGATACTCATCAATAGGATAAGCACCCAGTTGGCTGAGTGGAACACATAGTGGCTCACAATCGGAAGATTGTGAGATAAAGTCTTGCTTACTGGTTGACTCACTAAGTACCATTTTTGTGGGGAAGTCAACAGCGGTTGTCCCTATGGATAGACGCATTCCCCGCATAGGAATGGGGCATTTCCATCACTGGCCCCTGGCTGTAAACTGGAGGTGAGGATAATAAAGGAGCGTCGTGACGCACACTCGTGGCTGCAGTTGAAACATCTCCACTTGGTATTCAAGCGAGCGTCTTCTCGAAAATCCCCGGCATACTCCAAACGCACGTGCTCTATGTGATATTTCTTGAGCAATATTCCTCTGAAGCGATGCCACGTTTTTTTTTGTATCGGCCGCATGCAAAAACTCATTACGTGCAGCAGAAACAGCCGCATACCAATGCACCGTGACAACGCAACGAGACTTTGGGCGAGGCGAGAGAGAGATAAAAAACATACAATCATGAGATATAATTAAACAAGTTTTTTATTGGTTACTGTGAGCTGTTAAATGCAGCATCGGTAGACTATCGCTATCATCACGTGTTTCACGATGCACAACATCCACTCGCAGTCTCCATCGTGACTCGCTGTGCCTCCCTCGCCCAGACTCGTTCTCTCCTCCCTTCTCGCTGCCCATCACTGGGACAAACTCCCACTTGCAGCACGTAAAACAATCGACACTAGCCGGCTTCCATTCGATCCCGTAAAACAACCCATTTCTTACCCCGAGCCCATCATCATCATCATCCTGCTGCTGATACTTATTACCCCCGCCACGCGGCTACGACCAGACCGATCACTACCCCTATCACTGCCCATATCACTATCGCTACCCCTATCATTACCCCTATCACTACCCCTATCACTATCGCTATCACTACCCCTATCACTACCGCTATCACTACCCCTATCACTACCCCTATCACTACCGCTATCACTACCCCTATCACTACCGCTATCACTACCCCTATCACTACCCCTATCACTACCCCTATCACTACCACTACCCCTATTACTATCACTATCCCTATCACTACCCCTATCACTACCACTACCCCTATTACTATCTCTACCCCTATCACTACCGCTATCACTACCCCTATCACTACCCCTATCACTACCCCTATCACTACCACTACCCCTATTACTATCTCTACCCCTATCACTACCCCTATCACTACCCCTATCACTTCCACTATCACTACCACTACCCACATGACTACCCCTATCACTATCACTACCCCTATCACTACCCCTATTACTACCACTACCCCTAGCACTATCACTACCCCTATCACTACCCCTATCACTACCCCTATCACTACCCCTATTACTACCACTACCCCTAGCACTATCACTACCCCTATCACTACCCCTATCACTACCCATATCATTATCACTACCCATATCACTACCCCTACCACTATCACTACCCCTGTCACAATCACTATCACTACCACTATCACTACCCCAACACCTACCACTACCCCAACCCCTGCCACTATCACACCTGCTATCACTACCCCGACACCTATCACTACCCCAACTCCTGCCATTACCCCTATCACTGTCACTATCCATATCACTACCCCAAACCCTTAACCACTCCCACCTGTGTTACTGTCACCATAGCTACACAACCACTTTTAATAACCTCACTCTTTATCACAACCACTATGTTATGTAAAAATGCATAATTATCATGAAGTGCCTTGAACTAAGACCGTATATATATCGATTAAAGATAAGAGTCGGCAGAGAACCAAATGTGGCATTTACATCAAACCCAATAGCCCATTCTAAGACGAGAAAAAAAAACATGAAAATGCCGATAGTTAAAGTGGCTTAGTTCATAAACGAGTAGCGTTCATTTCCCGTTTAACAGCCACGAGGACGCGAAGGAAATTCTACATTTTTATGGCGGGGGAAAGGAATTCCAGAGGGCAAACACTTTCCCAGAAAGTGGTCCACACGTTATCTACACCAGAAGGCTTGGTCAACCCCCATTGCGTGTTTGAATTAACATCTTCTGATGTAAGTAGCACACTCTACCATTATGCCATGCTGCAAGATAGGTATAGAACAGGAGTGGGTAACCTAGATAGCCATAACAGACACTCTTTGTTGTTCAAAATCGGTCCAAAAAATAAAGTCTATATTTCAAGAAACACAATGCACTGCGTGGTGAATACGAGACGGAGGTGCTGAGTAAATAACGCGTCACGAAGCAGCAGTCCTTATGAAGAGCCGCAGGTTATAGACCTCGAACTATTATTACTACTGTAATGAGCCAAGAATGTCTGTGTGTAACGCGCGTGACGTCACTCCACATGCCGCACCCCCCATCATTAATATTCATGAGCGGGTGGATTTTTAGACTCACACAGAAGGTCGAGCGGATTTTTTTTTTCAAATTCGCTTTAAGTTGGACGTTTATTTATTGACAGTGAATCTATTAAATATTATACGCAGCAACAAAGTCCTCATGGTCCTCTACAGCACATTAGTTTGAGTGGTTTTGAGAACACTTTGTTACTAACTTTGAGTTAATCCGCATGAAGGAGTATTAGGGAACTTCCTCTTCTTGGTTCTTTCGGTAAAGTCACGTAGAAGGGAAATAATAAAATAATAAAAAATATAATATAATAAAATAATTCTCACGACGTTTCGGCCACAACGCAAGCAGCCGTCCTCAGGTGAAGAATAGGGCTGTCTTCCCGACAGACCTGACAAACCTGTTCTTCACCTGAGGACGGCTGACAGACGCTGTCTTCCCGACAGACCTGTTCTTCACCTGAGGACGGCTGCTTGCGTTGTGGCCGAAACGTCGTGAGAATTATTGTATTATGTTTTATTTTTATTATTTTATTATTTCCCTTCTACGTGACTTTACCGAAAGAACCAAGAAGATGAATCCCTGCAGTCACGAAAACTTTAAATCGAAATTCCTGTCATCGAGTGAATGACTTGAAATAGAAACAAAAAATTTACCCAGTTTTCCAAAATTTCATAATTGGATTTATTATCTCAAGATTAGTGCCACCTTTGTATCACTTTTGCTCATTATTTTAAGAGCACCGTAGCATAACAATATATTCAGTACATCGTATTCGTTGCATGCAGTCGAGATTTAAACAGCATTTGAATGCAACAGTAAGTTGGCAATCGTTCTAATCGGTCACGTGCTCTCACCTGCACGAGCCCCCTGCCTGTTAACCATCTCCCCACCAACATGCTAAGTTTGTTTTGCAGCAGGACGTGGTGTTATTATTAAAGCACAGCTGACGTAACTTGGCATGCGTTAATATTTCTCATTTTACGTTATAAACACGTGCTTAAATTAAACATTGTTCAGTCGATTATTGTCGTATTTTAGAAATGTGCCTTCGCGATGTTGGTTTATATACTCACTTTGTCAATTTATCCCACACTGAAGATATAATTACACACGTTATTACTATAGCACAAAATAAACACATTCGTGAAACCTGTAGTAATAAAATGTGTGTGTTTTAAGGCAAAAATCATCTACGAAACTATTTAAATTCCAAACAAGATGTGTGTATTACTCTACAATTATGAGTAAGGTTTGATTCTTCTTCACAAGTCTGGTAATGGTAGAAACTCGACAATGTGATGCAGAGTCATTACTAAATCTTTGCTAATTCATATTATTAAGTAAATGTTCCCTGACATTTAATTATGTACATTAATGTTTGGAATATTACATTTATAATTACGTGCCACTTCAAAAATATATACATTATTTCCTCATTAATCGTTTTGGAATTATTAAAAATGTGTTTGGAATAAATTGTGAGAGGGCTCAATTAGTTAAGTGTGATTCCTAATTAAAAGACAGGCACCCATGTGAAATGAAACTCATTTTGTCAACCCAATCGCATTTCCTAAATACCATTTATGTGGCAATTTCACAGATGATCATAAGGTACTCATCTGACGAAGAAATACAGCGGCTTAAACTAATATCCCAATGTGCTTTTACAATATACACATTATATATAAATGGGCCATTTTTACAATCTTTCGTTTCAAGTTTCAAGTTTCATTTATTACGTATAGCCCTGTGAGCCATTCGGCTCTTGAATCGGGTGCAACCGCAACAAACAAAAAAACTAAAACATGAACAAGAAAACATCTTAAAGTGACTATGTGCAAACAGAAAATCCAAGAAAAGACAGCAAAATATTGCAAGAAAAATGCACCGTACACCAACACTGTGTGCAAAAATTCCAGTGGAATGCAAGTCAAACAACAACAACCACAAGACAACTTAGATTAAGGCCATCAGTCTAACTCTGTATTACAACAAACAAACATGGCCAAACCGAAAAACTTTTCAAAAATCACCAAAATAAAGCCATAAAAGCAATGAAACAGTGATCATAGGAACTGTGACCGAATTTTCACAATAAGGCTACAGGGGAATAAATCTTGGGTTATATGCGGATTCTATCCAACTGGGTCCATAAATAATTCAGCAGTAGACTGTGGCCATGCAAACTAAACTATTAGACCATATAGTAAACCACTGTAGTCGACACCCCTTTAATATGGGAGAAATTGGACAACCACACGAACTATTTACAGAATCCCTCTCATGGCTAGCAGACCTTGACATTGTCATTTAGCTCCTGGACATATAGCCATATGCAAGAATATAATTGGTAGGTGAGCATCACATCATTTGGTAGTTCCGATAGTCCAAATGGTTCAACAAGTAGTCCTGGTGCTCTCCAGTGGTCTTAGTATTAGCGGTAGTCCTGGCGGTTTCTGTGTACCGAGTGGTAGTTGAATTGGTCCATGATGTACAAAGAGTAGTGCCCAGGGTTCCTATAGGATCTGGTGAAGCTCCTGCTGGGCTCAGCGTATAACCTTGGCTATGACCAAGGATATACACAGAGTTACTCTGTGCATAGCTTAGGGCTCCACGAGGCTTTCCAAGCTTCATGTGCCCTTCCATTTTGCCTGAACGGCATGCCAGAATCCTGTGGAATTGGGCCAGGTTGGTGAAATGAACAGCGGCAATGTGTTTTAATGCTGATAACAGCAATCATAGTTAACTGCTGCTGGAGTTGATTCTGTATCGTAACAACAAAGTTCGGCATTTAAGAGTACGACGTAGCATTTATCAAATGCTTATATGGTAATTTTACTAGGCTAGCTAGGCCCCAAGGGCCCTGTCTTCCTGGCTTAATGCCACAATCAGCTCTACTCATCCCCATTTCCCTGCCCTAACATTCCATAATTCTGATTCCAATTGAAATTGCATTTGATTATTGGAATAAAATTGTGATTCCAGGCTCAGAATTGTCAGGATTTGCCATCTCTAATATTAATAATAGAGAGTTTTTTTCGAGAAAAACCTCGTTGTAAATGTTGTCAGATTGCTGTCCAGCCCACCTGTGTGCTGCTGATGCAGTAATACATCGACACGTTTGTTTAATTGATAACTTTACAAGCTTTATTAGCTGGCTGTGGTGCGTGAAGGAGGAGGGTTCACGAC
Source organism: Lethenteron reissneri (assembly GCF_015708825.2). Lineage (NCBI taxonomy): Eukaryota > Metazoa > Chordata > Hyperoartia > Petromyzontiformes > Petromyzontidae > Lethenteron > Lethenteron reissneri. Next base: position 2,911,115 of record NC_083793.1, on the reverse strand, counting down.
AAATATGTTACTTTACCGATCTCAGCCAAAACTATATATTATTAATGATAATAGTGGTCGTGAAAGCCCAGATTTGAAATACATAAAAACAAAAAAAATTAGCCAAGAAAACAAAACTATAAATAAATATAATGCTAATTTCGCAATGTAAGTATATATTATGTTCCTTTCACTTGAACGTGGAATATTACTGTGGATACCGACTAGCAATGTAATTTTTTTAGGTCCTTTAATAAAATATTTTATAGCATGGCATAAGTAAAAGTACGTGTAAGTGTCAATGTAGTCAACTAGCATTGTTAAATAGCAGAGGTGTGGACTCGAGTCATGTGACTTGGACTCGAGTCAGACTCGAGTCATGAATTTGATGACTTCAGACTCGACTTGGACTTGCATAACAATGACTTTGTCCCACCTCTGAGGTGTGGACTCGAGTCATGTGACTTGGACTCGAGTCAGACTCGAGTCATGAATTTGATGACTTCAGACTCGACTTGGACTTGCATAACAATGACTTTGTCCCACCTCTGTTAAATAGTATCATTATAGTCCACTAGCATTGTTTAATAGCAGGAAAAAAACAACTCCTACGTGTAGGCATATTTGAGTTGGTAATAATTATCACTTAGGCAAGAACCACGCTGTTCTTGCTGAGAGCTTAACAATAGGCAGATGGGAGGCCAATGATTGTGATGTCTGTGTATGTCAGCCAAAGATTATAGCTTCACTTCAACGTCACGTGTCGTGCAATGTGCAGCATCGTCACGAGCCTTGCCCTACACATTGCTGAATGAAGACTCACCATCATCATCAGTGTCATTGGCCTCTCAGGGCCTTGTTGATGCAATCTGTCTTACTGTAAATACGAGCGCTAATTTAATCACTCGCAACTCCGCTATGCTGGACGTGTTCACTTCCACCACCCTGAGTCACCATTCCATCAATAATTCCTCCTGGAAATGCATTCAGACGGCTTTTAAAAAAAATATATATTCTTCACGATAAGTGTGCTGTCTCGCATTCAGGTTTTGGTCTCTGATCCGTGGACTTGTATCCTCGTATTTTTGATGTGACGCTACGTCCACGTGCTCTTACGTCCTGCTTCGAATGGCTCTCAGCCCTTTCTGCAGTAGCCTTTGTCAGGAGCCACGCTTCTGATCTCAGTGGCGTACACGTTGACACCTCGCATTGTTGTATTTTTAATAAAAGACAACTTAAGGTTGTTGATAGGTGACAATAATCCAGTATGTGGAGCGACAGGTGTATGCATTCATTTCATGTTCCATTCCTTATATTCACCGCTGTCAAATTTGTGAGAATATTATAATGATGCGGTTCCAATCGAAGAACAAGTCAGAGAAATACGTGCATTGAGGAGATGGAGTGATGAAATCAATTTGTGGAGAGGCCGGCATGCAGGAGTGAAATTGACCATATCTTTATGATGACAACGAACATCCTTAATTCTACATCACATTCTGTAAATGATGGATGTTTAAACAATTATTAAGAAACATATGCATTTAAATTGCATAACAATATTTGCGGTGAATATTATAAATTCTATATATTTATGAAATCAAATGTATATTGCATTGGTTACTCATTAAGGGTCCTTCCAATCAGCGGATACGTTAGTCGGCTGTTTCCACGGCATAATTTGCATCCTTGCTGGCTGGTTCACGAACCAGTGAACTGGGTTTGACGAACAGCCTGACCCTGCTAAGGGAGCTGTAACTGAGCCATGCGAGCTCCCTTCTGTTGGACTGAGGAGGTCACTTTGCCAAGAGAGCCGGGCCCAGCCGGCGAACGCAGTGGTCCTGTGACCAGGCTAACGTGAAAGAGACGGTTTTCAAAACGTGCCGAAAATTTTAGGAAAAAAAAGATTACAGCCATTGCTTTGGATAGCGTATGCTGCACGCTACACCAAATATATGTTAAGCCTTATTGTTTTTTTCGTAAATATGATATTTTCCCTTCAGCTGTGGAAACGCAGCATTTGTGTGCTCCTGTACAAATTGTACGTGTGAATGCAATACGGTGCTATGTTTTGGTACTCTCCGTGTTGAGTTCTTTAAACGTGTGACTCTAAACTCTAAAGATAAATGCCAGCGTGAGATTAAATACTGAATTACAATTGGCTGCATTTCACTCAATGTTACAATACGTAAACAATATATCTAAATGAGAAATACATTTCTGTTGATCTGAATATCACGTACATCTGTGCAATAACGATGATTGATGGGATGGGCAAAGCTATAGAAATGTCATTGTGATGTAGGGGGTTGTACTTGCGATGTTTTTTTGCCCTGAAAAACCTGCTTAGCCTGGAACATTGTTCGGTACAGATGACCTGACCTGCTAATTGGACTACCAGCCAAAAGTGTGAAGATAGTATAACTAATAGCACATGCTAGGCAGAACAAATATAATGTAACACGAAGAGAAATTTATATTGCTCTCATAACCGAACACGAAGCTATCTAGCGGCTTTGGCTGTATACACTGCAGATGCCAGTGTTTTTACTAAGCATATATTTTGCTGAAACTTAGCCAAATATACAAGTCTGGCTGCACTTGTCTCCCCAATGCTGAAGTTGACAAACAAACTCTAGATACTTTAATTGGCGTTGCTCTGGTCCAGGCTCCGATTCCAATCACCACTCTTGTTGTGTATATGGACAGGAAATAAACCAGGATAATTCGGCTAATAATTCAGCACGTGAACTACTACACCCCCCACATTATACACAATCATAAGCAAGCATGAAATAATGATCATAAACGTCGACATTAACGAGGACAATCGAACACAAACTGAAAAGTGCCAAATAGAAGCATGGAGAGATGCATACTTGGCATTGAAATGAAAAACCGACATTGGAACACGTGGATTACAGAACATATGCAGGTCAAATACATAACTCTAACCGGTAATGACATTATGTGGGCTTGGGCAGGACACGCCGATTAAAGGGATGATGTTGGCAGCAGTTGAGAATGAGAATGGCAGTGCCAGCCAGGGGGTGGGGATGCCAGCCAAGGGAGGGAATGCACCTCGGAGGATATTCACTGCTGGCATCGAGCAATAGAGTACGGCTCGTGGGCAGGGGCTGTGCGGATTGGTGCGTCGCAGGGCCATGAGAAATGGTGGCAACTTGGTAGTGCTTCATACAGCAGCGGATAAAACATGGCTGATGATGATGGTACACTTGTTAAATATGTTCTAAAGCGAGTTTCAATCATTTCCTGGCAAGTATACATCGAAGCTATGTTTATGCAGTAATCGTATGCAGTAATCTTAATGTTAGCAATTACAGTTGTGGCAAAACAATGGGGTAGCTGTGATGCTATGCACACGATTCCATATAGTATTAGAATTCCTTTCTCAAAGATGAGTGAAATATTCTGTGAAACTTTAAAGCACCGTGATGTCTTCTGAACATCTGGATCCAGCCATGAATTCAAATCGGCGTAGGTATACACAGATTCAATAGAACACATGGCTAACCCCCACTGTTAAATGGACCATTTGTTAAGCATTGAACAGGACACATTTATAATTGCCGCGGTTGTGAGTAGGCTTCAGTTTATTATGCATCTTGTTCAATGTGCAACGTTCCACATTGTTCAATATAATAAACGTGATTTAATAGTATTTGGCTGCTATACATTTCCACGTGATAATCCACTTCATATTCTTTGGGTCTTTCGGTAAAGTCACGTAGATAGGTTCAAAGAAAATAACAACAAATAATATTATTTTACCGAAAGACCCAGAGAATATGAATTTCTGCAGTCACGAAAGCTTTAAGTCAAGATATAAGCCACTTCGTTGAGCAATCATTTGTGGCCAGGTCGTTTCAGAAAAAGAGTTATATATAGCTCAGTGGGCCTTACCTGGTGAAATACAAATAATACTAACTTAGTTTTTATTGGGAATTATGTGCGGTTTGAACACCAGATTCAAATCTCAGAGGCACCAGTTTGATTGTCGGTCCCGGTTGTTGAAATCATTGATACGTTTATTCGATTGCCACAGTTTACCCAGCCAGTAGTGAAGCAGAGGCGCTCTGGTTATTATCAGAGTGGCGTTATGAACCAAGATACCTGCGTTCAAATCCCAGCCATGTCAGTGATGCTATGTTGACATCTAAACCGGTCCTGGTTACCCCCCTGACACCCCCTGACCAACCCGCACTGAGCAGTGTGGTGCAGTATGAACAAAGTAATACCCACAGCTGACAGCGTGGATAATCCTACATCTGATAGTAGATTAACGAAGACATTTATTTTACTGGTAGGAACCTCCTGGTTACACCAGCCCACAGGGGATTATTGTGTCCGTCTATCCGTCGTGCATCCAAAAATGGGAGGGGTGGGCTGGGTGGGGATGGGCTGGTCACCCCGTGGTGCCCTTATAAAACTCAACGTTTAACCTACTCACGCCGGCTTGTGCCCACCCTCACAGTCGGCCATATTTGCGGAATACACCACGCCGCCGTTGACCCTGGCCCTTGACCGAGCAACCCAACGTTCCTACCAGCTCCCTCCGCAGGAATGTGTTATATGATTTATTCAGCCTGTAGTTTGTGTTACTTATATTTAACCAAGTGCAAACCATTGAGATGGCACATTTTGTTTTATGTAATGCATTAAGTTGTGTGGATGAATTAAGTTCCTGTGACTTGAGAAAAAAACGTAAGGGAAATGTGGGAGGCCCTCTGATTGGTGGTATTAACAGTGTGCAGGCCCGACCTCTGCCTAAAGAATGAACATAGACAACGATCCCCCGTATAGCCTGAACAGACTGTTGTAGCAAGCGATGTTAGCAAGCACCTATGAAGGCCAGCACGGCACACGAGGGTGTGTGGGTGGACAGCATCACGCCCGGCCGCCTTTTTCTCCCAGTGGCGATGTTTACACACCGTCCCCAGGTACTCTTTTGAGGCTGAGTCGACCTGGGGGGAGGCCCAGAACCGATTTAAATAATCGTCACTGGCGTTGGCCGTGAGCGGGAATCGATCCCGGTTCGCCAGGTTCGTAGTGCAGCGCACTAACCACTACAATACCGCTCCCTACTGTGACTGAATGCTTCTTCAAAGAATGAAAAAATAATGAACATGCATTCAGTCACAGACACACAATATATACATCTTTGTCGCAGTCCTGCAACTGACCCTCAAGTCATAAATAAATAACCCTAAGCCTACCCCTCGAAATAAACAAAAAAAGAATACAGATAATTTTAATAATGTATCTATTTTTCATATATAGTTCTTTGCTACCTGAAGAAATACAACGCAAAGTCATATTTTCCCTATCTTTGTTATATATATACACACACGGTTTTCTGCTATGGGAATAGAAGCATTCAATCAGAAACATTTTGAGCTGCTTTCGTAAATGCTGTCATTCAGGAATTGGCTGCAGCCTAATTGGTGATTACAAATGCTTCCGTATAATGAATAGGCTCGACTGTATGTTTCTCAGACACGCTTCCCAACAAAGTCCAATCAATGAAATATTCTCCATGGAAACAATGATATAATTGCAGGAATTTGATCCTTCTAGCATACTCAATTTAAGGAAACCAAAATATGGTTAATTATCGCATTCGTGTTGACATAACCTTTACAATTCCTCTTTGATATCACGCATTCACACAGGCAATACGAAGATTCATCCTTTGTAACCATTAATAGACAGTTGGGGCAAGTGCTGTTTGTGAATGCTTATCAAGGCCTGAATGGTGTTCACAGGGGCAGTGCGGCCAAGCCTGGTGATGCCTGGTTGCCAGGTGATGCCTGGTTGCCAGGTAGTGTCTGGTTGCCAGGTAATGCCTGGTTGCTAGGTAATGCCTGGTTGCCAGGCGACGCCTGGTTGTCAGGCGACGCCTGGTGGCCAGGTGATGCCTGGTTGCCAAGGCGATGCCTGGTTGCCAGGCGATGCCTGGTTGCCAGGCGATGCCTGGCTGCCAGGCGATGCCTGGCTGCCAGGCGACGCCTGGTTGTCAGGCGACGCCTGGTGGCCAGGTGACGCCTGGTTGCCAGGTGATGCCTGGTTGTCAGGCGACGCCTGGTGGCCAGGTGATGCCTGGTTGCCAGGCGATGCCTGGTTGCCAGGCGATGCCTGGCTGCCAGGCGATGCCTGGTTGCCAGGCGACGCCTGGTTGTCAGGCGACGCCTGGTGGCCAGGCGACGCCTGGTTGCCAGGTGATGCCTGGTTGCCAGGCGATGCCTGGCTGCCAGGCGATGCCTGGCTGCCAGGTGATGCCTGGCTGCCAGGTGATGCCTGGTTGCCAGGTGATGCCTGGTTGCCAGGCGACGCCTGGTTGCTAGGTGATGCTTGGTTGGCCACACAAAGGCAGCCAGGTGATGCCTGGCTGCCTTTGTCTCCGCAGTGCTCTCTATTTTGCACAGCTCACCGGCTATTCACTTAAGGCAGAGGCAAACTAGGGGAGGACCCAGGGATTGTTCAGATAACGGTCAACAATTACGTTATCTGTGGCCGAGAATTAAACTCAGGTTGCCAGGTTCGTAGTGCGGTGCGCTAACCACTGCATCAACAACAACAACAACCACAACAACAACAACAACCGCCATTCGCCACTAAGTGGCGGTGACGTCACCACGGCGCATGTGCCAAGCCATGTGCACGTTGAGGCCACGTGAAGTGTCGAACGCCTGCCGGCAGGAGGTCACGGGGCAGACCAAGCAGGTGCCACGGGTCGACTGACTGAGATGACTGGCCGATGCACCACCTATGCCCCCTACTTGCTGTGCTTTATCCACCCGGCGCTCTGCTCGTTGTTGTGAGGGTCGCTCATCTTACCTCCGTTGTTATTGGAGGGCGACTGCCACCATCTGCATCATCACCTTCCACACACACATTCTGCCGGATAACAGTGAGGAACATTCTCCACGCATGTGTTTGTGTGAAGCCACAATCATAGCCTTGACTGAAATGCCCTCAATCCATGTTCCTGAACGATTTTCTTTTTAATGAATTGCAAGGACACATCAACATTGCAGCACTTGTGTTTGTTAGTCAAAGTGCTTAAATTGTAAAAAAAAAAAATCTGAGATACGCCGTACACTGAAATGCTCCGTTAAGTTTATTTCACTGGGCACTGACTTTCACGTCTTTCTTGCCACCTTCATGAGCTCAACATGAATTGGGTAATGCGAACAACGAGCATAATTACCGTTGTTTTACCGGTCGCTGTCGTTTGCCGAGGATGCAACAAGGGTACATGGAGTCCTCTGCAAGTCTGTGCGATGTTTGTGACATGACCAGAGAAGGTACGGGAGGCATGGGGACAGTTGCCTGCCTCCGCCATGAGAATAAATGCATTGCTGTGATTCAGGGTCACGATTCAAGTAAAAAAAATGGTATTTTTATATCTCTGGCAATGGACAGTAACACCTCTCTAGTTCGCTGCAGGAGGCATGGAAACGCATCACAATGCATGCAAAAAGGCAAACGATGCAGCCCTGCGTTTTGATTTTCTCACACAACTGCCAGTGGAACGGCCTTCGCCAGATGAAGCTCTGGAGAGCCCCTCTTCGGGGGTAATTGGCCTACTCTTTCACACTGGCAAAACATCTTGGAAGAGATGCAAGTATCACAACGCCTCAAATCGTTGCACCTGATGAGTTGATGAGTTAATGATGACGTCACCCTGTTGCTGCTCTATAGAAGAACGGGAGACAGAGCAGAGCCTCACCATTCTGGCGAATTGCCCGATGATGCTGGATGCAATTACCAGCGAAACGTCGTACGGTGGGCTAAAGCAGTAAACTATTTGTCTTTTGTCAACGTGACACTTTTTTACTGATTGGCCGTGTCGGGTGGTGGAGGGTTACGACACATTTATAAATAACGCGATCTAAACCCAAAAACGTTGATTATGAATCACAACTCTACTCCACACAAAAAAGGCAATAACAAAGATCCCCCGTATAGCCTCAACAGACTGTTGGGCCAAGTGCTGTTAGCGAGCAGCACCGATGAAGGCTGCACAGCACACAAGGGGGTGGGGTGACCAACACCACGCACGGCCGCTTTTGTATCCCCAGTGGCGATGTTTACACACCGCACCAGGTACTCATTTGAGGCTGAGTCGACCTAGGGGAGCTCCAGGACCGGTTCAGATAATTGTCCTTGGTTCTGGTGGTTATGAGTGTGAATCGAACTCGGCTCGCCGGGTTCGTAGCGCAGCACACGAACTGCTACACTACCATTCTCCACTTACACCACGCGCTCGACCTGACAATCGACGATCTAACGCATAGTCACTTATACTGCTGGGCGGTGTTTAAGGAACCTGCACCATTGTTGAAATTCCCGTGCCAGGAAATCCAGCCAGCGGACCTCTCCGTCGCAAATCCAGTGTGCTCACCGTTACACCAAGGCAGCATCCAACACACATGCTGAAAACTGAAAAATGTCATAGAAGGCAATGTCAGAAGATGCAGATTTTAGGAGAACAGCATTTGGCTGCTGATTTCTAAAAAAATGTCATGTTTGCGGCAGCATTATTACGTTGTCTTGTATCTCATTTAATGAGCACAACATGTCAAATTGTCTACTCATCAAATAAGCATGAGGGAATTCTCATTTACATTGATGGCTCGTAGGTGGTAGAAATTTCATAGTCTTATGGGAAGACCAAGACTGTCCTTAGGACAGCCACTTATTGACTTCCTACAAAGTTCTACTCATTTTATTGAGCACAGAAGGAAGCATTTGCTTTGCCAACCAGTGAATTAAATTTTAAATAAATATTGAACACATTATTCAGCCAATAAATTGACAGATGTGGCTATCGCCTATACCAATGGACACGTAACAAGAGGTTTCTGCAGTTCACTTATCTAATACAAATGTACCACACAAATGTATTACCAAAATTTACAATTTTTACCACAGAGTATAACCACTGCACACTTTGATCATTCGCTGCCAGCATTTCAGATATTCACTGGGCTACTCCTGTAGCCACCCACCGGCTCACTCACCAATCTCCACGAGGACATATCAACGTCGCTGATCAGCTCACCGCAATACAAAATAACATCACAGCATTTAGGAACATTTTGTGGCTTGACAATTCATTCATTCAATTACGGTTGCATAAAAAAATATAGCCGTGTATGTTGGTTATTATATGTTTTTTTTTCAAAAGAATAAGGTTTCCATTGTTACAATGTTTGCTGAAACTATTTACATTTGCATGATCAACCAGCGAATGTAATACTTATTTCAAGGTCAGAGTCGAGTGGTGGTTCATGTACTGTGCTCTTTGAATCCTGGCCACAGCTAACATCAGTGATGAGTGATATCTGAACTCGACCAGAGCTCCCTCTTCAACGAAGAGATGGATTGCTAAAGGCTGTAATTTATTTGATATTGTTAATATTACATAAAGGTCATGATAGTTTTTTTGAAGATTAATTTTTTAAAGGGATTGTATTGAAATCTTTGTATGCTTACCTTACCGATGTTTACGTAATTAATTTAGACGCGTCTTTGAAGTGGCCCACGAAACTAATTAGGTTTGTCGTATAATTTGGTCACTGTTGCCAAGACTGGTGATTAATTAGCTTACAGAATTCAGCATTATACATATATAATAGAGCGGTGCCAACCATTACAGGTTTATCTAATATATATATACTGGGCTTATATACGGTTATGTTTTTAATATAAATATCATTACAGTACTTGCATTGACAATATGATTCTAAACAAAGAAATGCATTGGTTTAAGGGATTTTGTCAGCTTTTATTTGTATACATTGCATTCGGCCTGTAACAATTGGATGGATGATCATAATTTGGAGTCACGATGTTTATTTCTTTATTGAAGGAAGTGCAGTGGCCTCGAGCGAGAGCAGAGGTCACATGAACCGAATATTTACAACATCTATAAATCATGAAAAAAAATCGATGATCACACGCAGCATTTCATGCATGTATATTGAGCAAATCAAGACGTGTTGATCGCAACACAAGCAATCTTCAGCAGGTGGAACAACCACAGCAAGAAAATGCTGAAGTAGGCGAGAAAGCTGCCGTAGCAAGAGGTTATATAGGTAGGAAAGGGGGAGGAAAGGGGGGAGAGAGAGGGGGGAGGGTGATGAAGCAATGCTGTTTTCCACCATTACTGTGCAAAGTCAAAAGTCAGTGATTTCCTGTTCAAACGGCCCTTGAGACGGTGCTTAGTTCTGGTTTATAGCCCTGAGCCAATGGTGAAAATTCCACATTAATTTTACGGGAGTCAGTCTCTGCAGAGGAAAACCACTGTTGACTTCCTTACAAAGTGGTATTCGTTTTATCTACCCCATAAAGATGATGGGTTTTTATGAGCCAATGACTGCTGCTGAGCCACGTGGTCTAACATGATGTTTAAGGGTTTATAATAAACCTGTTCACACAATAATGAGGCCAGGTATACAATCACGAAATAGGTATTTTATTTTACGTGCATAAAACGGAGCAGCTAAAATGCTGTTCTCTGGATGGTAGGGAAAGATGAACCAAACACAGCCATACACATTCTAAATGCCTCTCTGAAGAGGTGAAAGTACCCACACTTTACCCCACCACTTGCAATCTACTGATCATCTAACTCTGGTGTACCTATTAACTACTGCTTGACTATGACATGTGATATATGCAATACAGCAAGGTAATTCTCATCGGTTTAATTCGCAAAAAAAAGTTGCAAATGGGCTTGATATAAAGTAAATGTTTATTATATTCCAGATAAATATAGCTATTAGTGTATATGGCAGGAATTATATTCAATTAATGCTATTGCACTGAATCAGGAGTATTCTATTAAGGTTAGATCTTTTCCCATTCAATTCATTGCCCTTTATTAAACTACAATGCTTTGGGATTACTCTGCTAGTAAAATATTAATATTCTCTTACAAATTAAGTTCCAGTTTCATTCCCACTTTCCAAAACATGAAAACAGGGAATTTCCATACAGCTGCAGAAATCTAAACATTAACTATATTGGACGTCCATAGGCTTTCGTGACCGATGTTATTCACGATCGAGTTTGTTTGGGTTAAATCGCATAAATGTGAACGTGTCATACATCCACCTCCACGCGATACAGCCAATTCGCAGGGTTTGTCACGGGAACAAAAAGTCCCAAGTTGTTTCTTCTTCAGTACACCGGCGTGTTCGCATTTATACTCGAGTACGATGTTTTACCGGTGATTACAATCAGCATCATCAGGCGATTTGCCAGAATTGATCAGAATTGTTCTGAATTGTTTTGGCAATCGGTATTCTAAACTCGAAATACATTGCCACGTTTTGTTCACATGACAAACCTCATGAATGGTCTAAATCGGGTGGAGGTGGGTGCATGATACATTGACATTTCTGCTATCCTATGGTTCATTGCACACTGGGAGTTCCAATCCGGAGGTCACCATTCGAATTTGATCTCCCTGTGGGGCAGCTAAACAATGAGAAAGTTTCTTAATTCTACCCCATGAAGATGATCTTAATTCTAGTCCACCCAGCAATATAAATGAGCACGCCAGAGTTAAGTCATTTGGAAGGTGTTGGCGTGTGGACAGTGTGGAGAAGTAGACCAAATACCCTGTAGAAGGCCTCTCTAGCACTCTCTTTAATGGAGGCTCTTCCGTCATCAGAAAGGACAGGGTTTTACGTCTTATTCTGGAACCAATTTCGGCAGCGCATTTCAACACATCTACACAAGTTAGTTACAAACCGTTGGAATGAAAACAATTTGTACCACGGTTTGAGAGGACAAGAACGAGTTAATGAGACTCTTTATGATTCATGAATTCAGTGGGGGAAATTTGTATGCAAATACAGTACAAAGTAACCATAAAAACACACACTTTGCATAATGGTTGATTTTTGGCACTCATGTTTAATGTCATTTTAGAAAGAAGCATGCAACATACTAATTAGCAAAAACGGTTTAAAATATATGCCGATTTTTTGCTGTTATTAGTTCCTTGCAAGAAAACTCTTAAAAAGTACTATATTACCTTTTCAAAAGGAGCGTCGTTAAACACCCATTGATTAATGTAACGTGTTGCTGTTAAACTCAACGCTGAGCTACACAAGCATTATTATCGTAGATCAACCTGGCACATCCTAATCACATCCTGAACTTAGCCTGAGGATGCTGTTACTGTGAGTGCACTCTTGAGCCACAGTAAATCTTTATTTACCAATTGGTCATCGCCTTTTCTTGGAATTGCTCACAAACAGAAGGGCAAAATGCACACACGGGTGTGTGCACAGTGTGCATACACCCGTGTGAAGGCTACAATACGGTCAACATAAGTTTGTGTATGACAGTGGACAAAGTATGTCAAACACTTAACAGTGGCAATTTTTGTTGTTGCTACGATTTTGCGACTTGGCGGTCCGGCTTTTAACAGGTCATAGCAGAGCACTGAGAACCCAGTGGTACATTTTCACCTCCTTCACACAGCCCTACAAAGCCAATGGCAATTTCTTAGAAACCCCCTCTCCCCGTAAACTCAGTCGCCAGCATCCTGCAGCAATGCACCCAAGTGCGAGTGCATTAAGCAATTACCGCGCCATTCCCCGCAGGGGACTTGGCCTCCCTCGATTTACGTCAGCGACAGAGACTGAGTAGTTTGTGTTGTTGTTGTTGTTGTTTGCGGCGCAACACCGAAACGCGTCGATTCCCGAGCACGCCGATGGAGAGAGACCTCCATGCGTCGGCGTGTAGCCGAGACGCCACCAAAACTCGTGACTCAGCCCCGCGGGCAGGCACTGCGCCCAGCTGTGCTTCAGCGCGCGTAGTCGCCGCCTTCCAAATTCCGTTACACTTTTGATGACACTTTCACTTTACGTGCAAAATCGTCGATGCAATAGCCCACGGCCTGATATGCCCACGGGAGCTGCGTACGTTTCAGAACGTGCACCCGATGTTCTGTTCAGCTATAAATGGGTACAGCCACCTGCCCCGGTACATGATGAGAGGTAGTGTAGTGAAATTTTATATCGCCAGGACCTGTTGAGACAACAGGAGGCATTTCCTCACACACAAGAGTTACCTTGGTTTTAAAATAACATGGACTAATGTAGGCCATGGATGCTGCCTTGGTGTCAGGGTTAGCACACAGAGGTCAGCGGTTATTGTCTACTACCCATATGAGAATTCGATAATGGCACGTTCGAGATTAATACATGTCTTGAACTGAGCGAGGCTATGAGAACTTGGGAAAAAGAGACAATGGGAGGGAATTCCACATTCCATAGGGAGATAAGTGTTGTGACGTGCAGTGTGGTGGTTGAACACATTAAGGGTGAGATCACAAAGTCAATCCGAGACGACAGGTGATGTTCATAGAAACAGCAACCATAGCAGTTGCAGGGTGATGAGGAAGGCGACTGGCTGCTCGTGAGTGAGTGACTGGAGTGAATTAGTTCGTGTTAGATCATTAATAAAGCTGACTGCTCCATGTGTGATTGCATACTCCACTGTGTGGATGAGATGATAATGGGTGATAGCCGAATAGACTGAATGGAGAATACATTGCTGACTTGTGCGCATATTCAATACAAAAAAAACGTTTTTTTTATTGCATCAATTTGCGCGTTTCCTTGTGTTGCCAAGTATAAACCAGAAATATTTGCGCCGCTTGTCTTTACACTAATGTGTAGCACTTTCAAATATGTATATATTATTGCACTGTACAATTGCATACAACGAATCAAATATTAATGATCCATTATAACGCAGCCAGCAAAGAGTACGTACTCATTTTTGTCAGTTGATGTGTGGTACAATTGCCAGGCAGTTTTTACCATTTAAATTCAAGTCACTCACCTACTTGTCTTACACACAGAGGAGGTTCCTTGAATTACACATTCTAGTTGAGCCTGGCACGAGACTCACATCATACTCCCACGAGCGAGTCTGGACGAGGAAACACAAAGGAGCTGAAAGACTAACACAATTCCCAGATTGAAAACAATTCATATGCTTAGTTGAGGGCATGTTGGGAAACACATGTGCATCGATAATTTGGACTAGACGGGTTCAATGGAGTCTGGACATTAAATGTATTGGATCTTTTAGTATATGAAATAGACTATAAAAATATATACATTAATGGTGCAGTTATAGGCACAGAACTACAGTGCCATGTATCATATACTTGCACGACCTGTCAAAGACAACCTTACTCCATTTTTACTTAAAAATCTTTACATAGCAGGGCTCCATTAACCTGCGTAAAGATTTGTTCATGGGACAAACTTTTTTTTTATTGAAAATCGTTTTACCGGCTCGCTCCATTACGTTGCACGTGACTTTATATTTCATGTATTTTCACGTGTTTTTTTTTTACAGGACAGAGATCCCCATTTAAATATAAATGTTATGGGGTCACATTTATATTTGTTATATTTGAACCTTTCAAGATGGATGGATTGTAGTGTATGTTTTAGCTTATGCACCAGCCTCTGATTAATAATACATTAAAAATATTACACCATTGCTGTGTCATATAATGGACAGAAATGCCTTCCCTTGGCTGGGCCAACCATTTATAAATCTCCACATCTGTAATCCATCTCACTTTCCACACAGACCTTGATCCCATCAATCAATTAACCATTCATCCTCGGACGTGTTCCCATGCCTGGCTGCCTTTGCATCGTTGCACTTTGCAACTTTGCCTCTCCACTTTCTGACGCTCGAGTAGGAAACGCGCAGACTGCCTCCTCCTAAACAGTTATGCGGGTAGAGACGCAGGGCTTGTTCACGTCAGCTGTTAGTGAGCACACGATAAACGGGTCTCGTGTTAGCTAGATCCACACGTGCAGCATCTGCACTCAGACAGTTTCTTCGAACGTTCTCTTCAAGAACATTAGGGGCACATGTGTAACTTAATTGTTGTTACTCTTTGGTTCTTTCGTTAATGTCACGTAGGTATAACATATAATAAATCACGACTTTTCTGGCGCAACACAAGCGTCCGTCATCAGGTGAGGCATCCGTGTGGGTGGCTCTCCTTGTAGACCGAATGTCCCAACGAGTCATGAGGTCTCTTCTCGATCAAAACATCCAGGGGAAAGCATGGTCTGCTGCTGAGGCAGACTGTGTTATACGGTTTGAAATGGGTGTAGGCCAAGGATTATAAAGAAGTCGCCGGGGCTGGTGATATTAATGTGAAAAATTAGCATGTAACTGCAAGATGTAATTGTTGTTGTTATTAAACATTGCTTAAGAAGTGTTTTTCTTTTCATGCTGGCAAGTAGGGGCACTTTGGGTCACGTGCTGCTTGCGGTGACGTTGAAGGCATCGCTGCAGACTGAGCACTGTGCACTCACATATGCGAGGTTTGAAAAGCCAGCGCATTGCATCTGCCAGTGATGACATCAACACAGATTGTATAATGAAGCCAAGCTGAGGCACACCATACATCACTGATGGTTGTCACCAGTTGGTTGAGGCAGTCCATTTGTCACGGAATGGCCCCGGGGCAGAGAGAAAACTTGAGTAAGATGGAAATTCGCACTGCACACTGACATACACACACACACACGCAGAAGCGCGCTTACCTTGTGTTACACTTGAATGTGTACTTCACAGGCAACGTGTGTCCATTAAGACTTTGACAGCTGCAGAAAGAAAAAAGACATGGCTCACACCTCGCCTTGCAAAAAAAAAAACTGGCCGAGCATTTTAAGCGCCTTAGGGGATCACTCAATGTTACATTTCTTCGAATGTACAAAGACTGCACTGAAAAAAGAGGACGAGGAGACACCCATATCAATTGCTGAAGTCACGGGACATGTCAAATTGCAGATTTCCAGTACACATATTCTAAACCCATATAAAATAATGTGATGATGTGTTTTAAAAATGTAGGATACTGTCGTGGTGTAATGGTTAGCACACTGATCCTTAACTATCCAGAGGTAATCTTCTTGGTTCTTTCGGTAAAGTCACGTAGAATGGAAATAATAAAATAATAAAAATTGAACATAATAAAATAATTCTCACGACGTTTCAGCCACAACGCAAACAGCCGTCCTCAGGTGAAGACCAGGTCTGTCGGGGAGACAGCGTCTGAATGAAACAACACCATGCTGTTGGTATTCACCTGAGGATGGCTGCTTGCGTTGTGGCCGAAACGTCGTGAGCATTATCTTATTGTTTTATTTTATTATTTTATTATTTCCATTCTACGTGACTTTACCGAAAGAACCAAGAAAATGGGCTCGTTTCTTGAATCAAGCCCAGCCCCGTCATCTCTCACACATATCCACCAGCAGCAGTATAAATGGGGACACCGCAGTCAAGTCGATCGGCAGGTCGTGTGTGGTGGGACAAAGTGTGTGGGTACTCCCACTGATTCCGAGATGTCTTGCCAGCTTGAAAGAGTAGGCCATATTCCTTCTTCTCGAGTTCATCCTCTAGCGGAGGCCTTTCTCCTAGCAGTGACGTGGGGATGTAAATGCTGAACTGTATTCTCTTTCAATGAATTAAATGACAAATATACAATGTTGTAAATAATGTCAAGACGCCTGTCAAATATTTATCACGTATTGTCCTAAGGACATTTTGCCGAGGTTGAATTCCTGATATCATTCTACCCCACACATTGCTCGACAAAACAACAACATGAATTCAGGGAAGGGATGACTCGAGAAACAAAGATAGATAAATGAATAAAGAAAATAAATCCAAGAAAGGCTCTTTTATGAGTTTCAAACTATAATAGCCCAGCAGAATCCACGACAGACAAGACATTTAAAATGTGAAATGAATGTGAAACAAATCCAATTATATTGTGACACATTTGCTGATCAGTGGCAGTAAAAAAAAGAAAAAATATACAAAAATCAGCAGGAATAACACACGGAGGTGTAACCGTTTCTGTTTACACAGTAAATATCAGCGTGTTGAATGATTTTTTGTCATATTTTGCCAAGGAGTGTGCGTGGTTTTTTTGTGATGGTGACATTTCTTTACATTTCTGCAGTGTGTGTAAAGTGGCCTGCACGAGTCAATGACAACCTCGTTCGGTTTGTGAGCCGAATGACGGCTGCGATCGCAGTGCAATGAGGGCTTGTTCCTCTTCATGGCATACAACATTGGGGTTAAAACCAAGCGATGGAACAGTGGTGAAAGTTTTGATTTAAATCTTTCGTGACTGCAGGGATTCATATTCTTGGTTCTTTCGGTAAAGTCACGTAGAAGGGAAATAATAAAATAATATAAAATAAAATGTTATACTTATATTATTTCCCTTCTACGTGACTTTATATAAAGTGGTAAAATACTCTACAGAAATACGAACACTTTCACCACTATTCTTGGTTCTTTCAGTAAAGTCACGTAGAAGGGAAATAATAAAATAATATATTATTTTATATTATTTATTATGTAGAGTATTTTACCACTTTATATACACGCAGTATCTTATCTTAGATCAGTTTTCTTCGTTCTCACCCTCGCCTCAATTTATAACTTTTGGTATGAATGTCAACAGCTTTAAATGTCATTATAATCAGTTAACATGAACAGGCCGCTCAGGTTCCGCCCTTAATCTCCTCGTCTAAGCAGACGCGATTCCTTGACTCAAATTGCATTTCACAACTCCGTTGAGCAACCGGTAAATATTTAGGGATTAAACTTACAGTTTAACAGACAACATGAACACAACCAGGAGACCCGACCTCCAAATAACAAACTTAAATCTTGAGTGGCACCCTAGTGTGGAAATGTTAACATATGTGTGTATATACAATTAGATATGTTGATAATACATTTATGAGCATGGATTCTTGTATTATATTTTTTGTGGGAAATATACTGACATGAAATGCATAATCTCAACCTAAAAAACAATTACCTTAATACGACTTCATGTTACTGTTTATTTTTCGATACATCATTTAATATATCGGGATGTACATGTACACATTATAAAACGAAATGCTATTACAATCCATTCTCATTCTCCACTCTTGAGATGTCATGCTGGCTTCAACTCCTCACATCCGTTGAACCTTGGACCAATCTCACTCCTGCATGTGCTTTTGATGAAACTGCTCCCCTCTATGATTCAATTGTCATCACATAGTCACTCTTGGCTTGCCACTTTGGCACTAATTGTGGGCCCTTCTGCACCGATGTAACCTGCCAAAGTCAACACGAGAAATATTTCGTGACGGAGTGAGTGCATTCTTTCGACCGGGTTTGTCAATGCCCGTGGCGGTGATAAATCTGCGAACCGATAATAACGAGTCAGGGGTGAGGCAGATAACTTTGGACTTTTATTTAAAGAGTTATTTTATAAAAACAATAATTTTGTTTGGTGGTCCATAATGAGGCATGAAAATAAGGGAGTTGGGTCTCGGGGGGGAGGGGGGGGGTGAAAGAGGGGGCAGAGATTGCAACGGGTCTGGGGGAGGAGGGCCGATAATGGGGTGGTGGCAAAGGTTGAATGGACGCATGCCTCCGACAAACACTTTCAAAGGCAAATGACAAAAAACCGTCAGTGCCCAATAAGCAATCCACATGTAAAACCACAAGATTGAAACAGACAGCATCTTCAAGCAGGATGGTCACAATTTAACACTATCAGTTGCGCCCAAGTTAACAAAAGCAGGCAATAATAACAAAGGACAGCAGACCTTGATTTTTTTTCGTGAAAAAAATATGATTATCAGGTAACTTTTTTTTTCAAAAAGATATTGAAATGCCTTCTTTAGGATGATTAACGATTGGTTATCTTCAAAATCTTTTTTTTTGTTATCCTTATCGTTCTGCCCTGTTCATAGTTGTCTTGCCACTTTGGAGACATAAGTTGAACTTGAAACTAAACCTCCGCTTTACATGATCTAATAATAAAAAAGGGAATGCTTTTTTTTGTTCTGCTATGATACATTTTTGAAAAAAGTTGTTGACAATCTGGATATTAATTCATCAAGGCCTTTGTTTCATGTAACTTTAAATTCTTTTTAAATCGTTTTTTTCCTAACGTATCATTTTAAACCATATCAGGCATCACGCAACATTCTCAATAACCGAACAAAACCATATATAGAGCATGTATACATGACATGTATGTGTTTATACATAAATATACACACATACCTATACATATACACGCACGTGGGTAAGTCTTTACTTTCATAAAAAAAAGTCAAGGCATTTCATCAGTACAAATTGGTCTTTTCCATCATTCCGTTTCTTTTTTTCTTTTCTTGCAGTCGCTTTCCACTCCTCTCTCTTTTTCCTATTTATACATTTACTTTTTTTTTGCATGGCACAGTGGCCTGCTGTGCTGCAGATTGGAGACCAGCCGATCGGGCCGGTCGCAGATTGCAAACAGCATACTTTTGGAGGGGGGGCCCCCGTGGCTGCGCAGAGATGTACAATCCCATCTCGTTATCCGGTGTGGTTGCTGTAATTAATGTACGTCGTTGGTTTCTTCGCCGGTGCCACTGGAAACAACAAAAAATATATAGTTTTAGCACACACGCACGTAAGCAATCCAATCAAACAACTCAAAGCAGTACGTTCTATCAGCATTATGCATATAGAGAAATTTATCTTTGTTTTTTCAAATAATCGCGTGATCGTTCGCACCCCGATGCGATTTCGACTTGTACCAGCGTATTGCTTCATCAGCTACGACAAGGCCTTGCCTATCCTGCTGACCAACCTACCCCAGTCCCTATCAATACCCCAAACCCTATCACTACCCCTACCCCTATCACTACCCCAACCCCTATCACTACCCCAACCCCTATCACTACCCCAACCCCCATCACCACCCCAACCCTATCACGACCCCAATCCCTATCACTACCCCAACCCCCATCACCACCCCAACCCTATCACGACCCCAATCCCTATCACTACCCCAACCCCTATCACTACCCCAACCCCTACCACTACCCCAGCCCCAACCCCTATCACTACCCCAACCCCTACCACTACCCCAGCCCCAACCCCTATCACTACCCCAACCCCTATCACTACCCCAACCCCTACCACTACCCCAACCCCTATCACTACCCCTATCACTACCCCTGCCCCTATCACTACCCCTGCCCCTACCACTACCCCAACCCCTACCACTACCCCAACCCCTATCACTACCCCTATCACTACCCCTGCCCCTATCACTACCCCTGCCCCTATCACTACCCCAACCCCTACCACTACTCCAACCCCTATCACTACCCCAACCCCTATCACTACCCCTGCCCCTATCACTACCCCAACCCCTACCACTACTCCAACCCCTACCACTACCCCGAACCCCTATCACTACCCCAGCCCCTATCACTACCCCAACCCCTATCACTACCCCAACCCCTATCACTACCCCAACCCCTACCACTACCCCAGCCCCAACCCCTATCACTACCCCAACCCCTATCACTACCCCTGCCCCTATCACTACCCCAACCCCTACCACTACTCCAACCCCTACCACTACCCCGAACCCCTATCACTACCCCAGCCCCTATCACTACCCCAACCCCTATCACTACCCCAACCCCTATCACTACCCCAACCCCTACCACTACCCCAGCCCCAACCCCTATCACTACCCCAACCCCTATCACTACCCCTGCCCCTATCACTACCCCAACCCCTCCTTAACCACTCCCACCTGTCCTCCTAACTGTCACCATAACTACACCACCACTTTTAATAACGCCCTCTTTATTTCAACCACTATCATATTTTGAACAATTTTATAATTATTTTAAAGCAGCCTTTGACTAAGGCCTCTTTACAATATCTATATAAGATAAGAAGATAAGACGCCTCTTCAGGAAGTTCCCAGGAAGCGCAGTAAAGCTTCCACGCGTCGTAATTAATAATACGCGGTACGACTCAAGCAAACATCCGAGAGTTAGCGCAACCACGCGGAAACCTACGCGGTCGTACTGAGTCATCGTTTCATCGACTGCAATCAAACATGCAATTCTGTTGAATTGTAATGCTCCCCTCTGTTCCATCAATCGTCATCACGATCCATGGGAGGATATCGCGAAGGTGTCCACTGCACATTTCGTCATTTGTTTCAACTTTCCTCTGCCTTGTGCCAACATGCTCGAGCAATGGGCCACATCTTGCTGGCACCATTCTCTCCGATGTCGTCGTTAAGCAATTCTCTGTGAGGTCTTCCTCTCTTTCTGATTCCTTTCATGTTTCGCGAACAACAATAACAGCAACACACTTTGAATTTTATTGATGTTGTCCATCCTACATATGTGTCCAAATAGCGCCGGTTTCCTTCTCGTCACTGCCCGCATCATCAGATCTTATTCCCCGTGCAACCTTGAACTTACCTCTACGTTGGTCACTATTTGGGTCCAGTTTCGATGCAGCATCCTTCTGTAGCAATATATTTAGAAAACCAATATCTTATTTGTTCCATCAACATTAATTAAGAATTTCCTTTCATTTTGCAACTACTGTTTACTGAACCATTCCTCTCGCATACTTATTCTGATTATGATTCAGAAGCTTTGCAATTTTACGCCAGATGTTAACTTAGCCCAATCCTCTGAAGTAATTACTGTGTTCAATCATGAAGAATATATACAACTAAAAAGAATGTCCACTCGATCATGCATTCACTTGTGAGTTTTACACATCGCTCGTTAATGCTGGTGCACACACGCAAGCACGTCGGTAATGGCATTTGTTTCGTGGCTTTTAATGAGAGTGCTTCAATTTCTTGTAAAAACGGTCACAACTTGTAAAAGAAAGGTCATAAAATATGACCACCACCGAGTTTTAAGCATCAGCACCCTAAACAATGTCGACTGAGAGCTCTTTGTCGTCTGAATTGAGTGCTGGAAGCCTACTAAAGAGAAGCCATATTGCACACATCGCATCTCTTATCCCGTACAAATACAAGTGCCTCTTTCTATATTTTTTATGTTAATATGCACCACGTGTAATGGTGCAATCCAGAGGTCGCCAGTTCCAACATCCGGTGCGGCAGTTGAAACAATGGTGCACGTTTGATTACATTACTCCACTCCTGCCCACTCAGCAGAACACTGGGAATGGGTACACCGCAGTCGAACATCAGATCGGGTGTGTTGAGGGAAGGTGTTGGCACTGGCGAGTTGTTAACTCCATCGCCTAGTATTCAGGGGGTCCGTGGGTATCGATCTCAACCCTGACACCTGCTCTATTATTGGAGTCTGCGTGTCCTCCCTGTGGTAGCGTGGAATTTTATTGAGGCCCTCCGGTTTTCCCCACCACATTTAGAATCAACATCACGCGTTTTAGAGTATTTGGCTGCAATACATTCCCACGTAATAAGCCACTTCTCGTTAGGCTCTCATTTGGGACCAGGTCGCTTCTGACAAGAAGCTATATAGCTCAGTGAGCCTCACCTGATCAAATAAAATCAGTTTCAATTGTATTTTAGTTTCCAACACGTCTGGCTAGCGTCGGAGTGTAGATTAAATGTGCCATGGAGGGGCTCCCTGGAGCTCGCTCTACACCAGGGCATCTCGCACCCCTTAGGGGTGCAACACATGCTAAATTATTTTAGAAGGTAAATAATCGAAAAAACAAATGAAGCATGGTCACGTAAGTACAACTACTTTACACGTAGGCGTCCACGACGAATATTATTAATAATGAAGGTTTTTGGGTTAGATCGCGGAAGTATAAATGTGTCGTAACCCTCCACCACCCGACACAGCCATTAAGGTTTATCACGTAAACAACGCGCCAATTAGCTTACTGCTTCAGCCCACCGGTGTGTTGAAGAGTAAATCCACAAAATGTACAATTTGAGTAGTACGACGTTTCGCTGGTAATTACATCAACCAGCATCATCGGGCGATTTGCTAAAATAGTGAAGCAATCCACCTGCTTCTTGTCTTAAGTAGAGCAAGATGACGTCATCACTGAACCAATCATGTGCAGAGATCAGAGGCGGAGGAGGAGGGGTGGGTATTCCAATTAAAGGGGTGCAAGGCTGCAGTAAAGGTTAAGCACCACTGCACTAAATGGAGGCCTTCCCACCAGCAGTGGTTTTCGAGAGCGATTTGCAGGGCTGCGCAGAGAGGAATGTGGCACTCTCACGCTTTGTAAGCTGGACGTGAGCCAGACGTCATTGGCAATCGTTATTTCTACCCAAACACATATATATACACACACACATCTGAAAAATGTCACCACTTAGTGGACACTGTGACCATAATAGCACTTTAGTGATACTGGGAATCAACAATGCACTCCTCTTAATGAATATACCATTATTAAAATAATATTTCTGTTTATATGAATGTTGTGGCAGTGGCTGCATTATCGATGCTCGGCCAGCCAGCTGCAAGCGGCAACATGGTCATGGGCGATGGGCAAAAGCCAACTATGCAGTTTGCATCACTTTCACACTCCAATTAATCAATACACCCCCTGCGTGCATGGCAAACTCGGAAACACAAGAGTAAACAACGGCTCCTTGTGTATTGTCTAACCATGAAAGCCTCATCTGAGTCTCCATAATATTTTTAAAGGAGGGATCCTGCCAGATTTTCACATACGGAGAGCCATGTTGCTGTTGCTGCTGTGTGATCCCTATTTAGTAAACTGTAAGTAATGTATCAGCATTTACTTGATACAGCAAGCGTGCTGTGACGGTTCCACCTGAAGACGGAAGTTTGTGTTGCCTCCGAAACGTCGTGATTTTATTTTATTTTGTATTTTACTTTTATTAATTTTTATTTTTATTTTTTACCTACGTGACTTTACCGAAAAAACCTAAGAATATGAATCCTTGCAGTCACGAAAGCTTCAAATCTAGAATTAATGTATCAGCATTGTGATGTTTGACACCAGAGAACCCGAATAGCCTCATGCAGAATAGCCTGAGAACGCACAAGCTATAGATCTATGCACGTATAGATCTAGATTGAAAACTCATTTATTAAGAAATGCTCTTTATGTTGAGTTTGTTGTCTTTCCCCCACGACTCCGATAAGCACGGTTGGCTACGTAACCAGAACGGCACTACAAAGTGACAACATGAGTCCGTGTAATGTCGCGATAAATTATGATGATATACCGTAGGTGTGTTAAGCCCAACTATCGACGCTTCCCATTGGTTGCTGACTCTGTGGCATCGCCTCCCATTGGCTGGACGAGGCTCATGCGTGCATCAACGATGCCCGATGCGGTACTCAAACCAGAGGTCGCAACCGGGTACCCGATACCCGTACCCTACCCAATACCCGGCTACCCGTACCCGGCCAGGTATGGGTACGGGTACCCGTTTGCGACCCTGGTGCGGCCGGGTACGGGTAGGCCGTGAGTCACTGATGAGTAACCGTTTGTCACTCATTTCCCAACGTCTTGTCTCTTCTCACAATTCAAGTTCCTAGAATCAACCCACCCGCGCCTGCAACATGGTTTCATCCCAGAGGTCGCAATCAGGTACCTGATACCCGTACCCTACCCGTACCCGGCCGGGTACGGGTAGGGTACGGGTACCCGTTTACGACCCTGGTGCGGCCGGGTATGGGTACGGGTAAGGAATCATAACCCGTTTGCGACCTCTGACTCAAACCCAGGCCCTTCATGCTGTGCAACACACAGGTGGTTACCACTGCGCCACCCTACTGCTCACTTGTCAAAGTAGAGTTTTTACCACTTTTATATAGTCACCGCATGGCCTTAACAAAAATGTAATTGCCAAATTTGTGAAGTTATACATGTGCATTCCGTAAAAAAGAAGTGCATTTATACTCTCTAAATACACTTTTTGAAAAGATATGGAAAAATAATGTCAACTAAATACGAGTGTTTAAATGTATTCTAATATAAAATAACATTTTTATGCTCCGCAATAATCACATTCAGCATCTGCATTATAATTACAATGCAATAGCATGGTCACCATGGAATGAAGCAATACTTCGTGAATTGGCTATTACAGAGAGTATATGACTTGAAGCTGCAGTAAAATCAAATAGGCTACTGAATAATAATGTCTATGTATACGACCATATTCTTGACAAACTTTATTTTACAATTTTTATTTGATGTGCACACACATTAGCAAAGGGCTAATTGCTTTATTTAATTACTGTCGATTAAAACCTTGCTGGCATTTGTGACTTACAACCTGGCTCCCCCCCCACACCTTCTATTCATTCTCCGTGGACTCTCCCCTATCTACCTCTTCCTACTGGTCTCACTCTACTCGCCTCCACACACGACCCAACCTCTCCCCTCTCATCTCACTCTACCCCACTCCACACACTCTCCTGCCTCTCCCCTCTCATCTCACTCTACCCCACTCCACACACTCTCCTGCCTCTCCCCTCTCATCTTACTCTACTCCCCTCCACACACTCTCCTACCTCTCCCCTCTCATCTCACTCTACTGCCCTCCACACACTCTCCTGCCTCTCCCCTCTCATCTCACTCTACTCCCCTCACACCTCTCCTCCTCTCCTCTCCCCTCTCATCTCACTCTACTCTCCCCTCCACACACTCTCCTACCTCTCTCCTCTCATCTCACTCTACCCCCTCCACACACTCTCCTGCCTCTCCCCTCTCATCTCACTCTACTCCCCTCCACACACTCTCCTGCCTCTCCCCTCTCATCTCACTCTACTCCCTCCTCCCTCCACACACTCTCCTACCTCTCCCCTCTCATCTCACTCTACTCCCCTCCACACTCTCCTACCTCTCTCCCTCATCTCACTCTACTCTCCCCTCCACGCACTCTCCTCCTGCCTCTCCCCTCTCATCTCACTCTACTCCCCTCCACGCACTCTCCTGCCTCTCCCCTCTCATCTCACTCTACTGCCCCCCACACTCCCTACCTCTCCCCTCTCATCTCACTCTACTCCCCTCCACGCACTCTCCTGCCTCTCCCCTCTCATCTCACTCTACTCCCCTCCACGCACTCTCCTACCTCTCCCCTCTCATCTCACTCTACTCCCCTCCACACACTCTCCTGCCTCTCCCCTCTCATCTCACTCTACTGCCCTCCACACACTCTCCTACCTCTCCCCTCTCATCTCACTCTACCCCACTCCACACACTCTCCTGCCTCTCCCCTCTCATCTCACTCTACTCCCCTCCACACACTCTCCTGCCTCTCCCCTCTCATCTCACTCTACTCCCCTCCACACACTCTCCTGCCTCTCCCCTCTCATCTCACTCTACCCCACTCCACACACTCTCCTGCCTCTCCCCTCTCATCTCACTCTACTCCCCTCCACACACTCTCCTGCCTCTCCCCTCTCATCTCACTCTACTCGCCTCCACACACTCTCCTACCTCTCTCCTCTCATCTCACTCTACTCCCCTCCACACACTCTCCTACCTCTCCCCTCTCATCTCACTCTACTCCCCTCCACACACTCTCCTACCTCTCCCCTCTCATCTTACTCTACTCCCCTCCACACACTCTCCTACCTCTCTCCTCTCATCTCACTCTACTCCCCTCCACACACTCTCCTGCCTCTCCCCTCTCATCTCACTCTACTCCCCTCCACACACTCTCCTGCCTCTCCCCTCTCATCTCACTCTACCCCCCTCCACACACTCTCCTGCCTCTCCCCTCTCATCTCACTCTACTCCCCTCCACGCACTCTCCTACCTCTCCCCTCTCATCTCACTCTACTCCCCTCCACACACTCTCCTGCCTCTCCCCTCTCATCTCACTCTACTCCCCTCCACACACTCTCCTGCCTCTCCCCTCTCATCTCACTCTACCCCACTCCACACACTCTCCTGCCTCTCCCCTCTCATCTCACTCTACTCGCCTCCACACACGACCCAACCTCTCCCCTCTCATCTCACTCTACTCCCCTCCACGCACTCTCCTGCCTCTCCCCTCTCATCTCACTCTACTCCCCTCCACGCACTCTCCTGCCTCTCCCCTCTCATCTCACTCTACCCCACTCCACACACTCTCCTGCCTCTCCCCTCTCATCTCTACTCCCTCCACACACTCTCCTACCTCTCCCCTCTCATCTCACTCTACTTGCCCTCCACACACTCTCCTACCTCTCCCCTCTCATCTCACTCTACTCCCTTCCACACACTCTCCTACCTCTCCCCTCTCATCTCACTCTACTCCCCTCCACACACTCTCCTACCTCTCTCCTCTCATCTCACTCTACTCCCCTCCACGCACTCTCCTGCCTCTCCCCTCTCATCTTACTCTACTCCCCTCCACACACTCTCCTGCCTCTCCCCTCTCATCTCACTCTACCCACTCCACACACTCTCCTGCCTCTCCCCTCTCATCTCACTCTAACTCCCCTCCACACACTCTCCTGCCTCTCCCCTCTCATCTTACTCTACTCCCCTCCACACACTCTCCTGCCTCTCCCCTCTCATCTCACTCTACCCCACTCCACACACTCTCCTGCCTCTCCCCTCTCATCTCACTCTACTCCCCTCCACACACTCTCCTGCCTCTCCCCTCTCATCTTACTCTACTCCCCTCCACACACTCTCCTGCCTCTCCCCTCTCATCGCACTCTACCCCACTCCACACACTCTCCTTCCTCTCCCCTCTCCTCACGCTAAACCCCACTCCACACACTCTCCTGCCTCTCCCCTCTCATCTCACTCTACTCTCCCCGCCACACACTCTCCTACTCTCTCTCCTCTCATCTCCCTCTACTTCCCGCCACACAGCTCTCCTGCCTCTCCCCTCTCATCTCACTCTACTTCCTCCCTCCACACATTCTCCTGCCTCTCCCCTCTCATCTCACTACTCGCCCTCCACACACGACCCAACCTCTCCCCTCTCATCTCACTCTACTCGCCTCCACACACTCTCCTACCTCTCCCCTCTCATCTCACTCTACTCCCCTCCACACACTCTCCTACCTCTCTCCTCTCATCTCACGCTACTTCCCCTCCACACACTCTCCTGCCTCTCCCCTCTCATCTCACTCTACTCCCCTCCACACACTCTCCTGCCTCTCCCCTCTCATCTCCACTCTACTCCCTCCACACACTCTCCTACCTCTCCCCTCTCATCTCACTCTACTGCCCTCCACACACTCTCCTACCTCTCCCCTCTCATCTCACTCTACTCGCCTCCACACACTCTCCTACCTCTCCCCTCTCATCTCACTCTACTCCCCTCCACACACTCTCCTACCTCTCCCCTCTCATCTCACTCTAGTCCCCTCCACGCACTCTCCTGCCTCTCCCCTCTCATCTCACTCTACTCCCCTCCACACACTCTCCTACCTCTCCCCTCTCATCTCACTCTACTCTCCTCCACGCACTCTCCTGCCTCTCCCCTCTCATCTCACTCTACTCCCCTCCACACACTCTCCTACCTCTCCCCTCTCATCTAACTCTACCCCCCTCCACACTCTCCTACCTCTCCCCTCTCAAACTCACTCTACCCCCCTCCAGGCACTCTCCTGCCTCTCCCATCTCATCTCACTCTACTCCCCTCCACGCACTCTCCTGCCTCTCCCCTCTCATCTCACTCTACTCCCCTCCACACACGACCCAACCTCTCCCCTCTCATCTCACTCTACTCCCCTCCACACACTCTCCTACCTCTCCCCTCTTATCTCACTCTACTCCCCTCCACGCACTCTCCTACCTCTCCCATCTTATCTCACTCTACTCCCCTCCACACACTACCCAACCTCTCCCCTCTCATCTCACTCTACTCCCCTCCACACACTCTCCTACCTCTCCCCTCTCATCTCACTCTACTCCCCTCCACACACTACCCAACCTCTCCCCTCTCATCTCACTCTACTCCCCTCCACGCACTCTCCTGCCTCTCCCCTCTCATCTCACTCTACTCCCCTCCACACACGACCCAACCTCTCCCCTCTCATCTCACTCTACTCCCCTCCACACACTCTCCTACCTCTCCCCTCTTATCTCACTCTACTCCCCTCCACGCACTCTCCTACCTCTCCCATCTTATCTCACTCTACTCCCCTCCACACACTCTCCTACCTCTCCCCTCTCATCTCACTCCACTCCCCTCCACGCACTCTCCTACCTCTCCCCTCTCATCTCACTCTACTCCCCTCTAAACTCCAGCAACCAAGGCTTTCTGTCAAGGTCCCCAGTCAACCGTTGCTCAGTGAGAGGTCACTCCTTCTTCTCTGCTGTCCCCATCATCTGGAACTCCCCACGGCCATCTGGGCTGTTAGCTCAGGGCTCAGAGGCTTTCTTATGTTCACATCTGCTTGTGGCTACTTATCTCTATAAAATAACAATGTACACAAATATTTTAGGACAGCGTCTTAAGATGTGCTTGCATTTATAGACAATATACATGCAAATTGTATCGTATCGAGTGGCCTTTCCACTTTCTCCCTGCCAATCACTGAATGTCCCCACATAGATTTTCAGCTCAGAATGTTTCTGCTTTGCTTCAAATGGACACCAGGGGATGTGTGAGTAGTGCAACCTCATTGCCAATAAAGAGTCATCAGAGGCAAACCTGTTCAAACAGTCCGATATTCAATTAACCAACTTCAGAGTGAAAGTTGCTTTGGATTGCTTCGTGGTCTTAAAGGCATTTGTTTTTACATGGCATTTAGGTTAGCCTAACAAGAGAGCTATTTGGTAATTTGTTTTAACCCAAAGTGTCAATGAAAAGTGTTTGTGCATAGACATACAACACAAAAGGGGTTAGCACATGAGTGTGGATAAAGTTAGGCAGCTGTGGGCATGCACAAGCCAGATGTAATGAAAGACCAGGCACCACATTGATGAATGGAAGCAGTCTTTGGCACATACCCTCAAGTCTCGCACACATCCCCTCTAAATCACATCACATACGACAGCAACTTCATTCACGATGGAGTTCCCTGTACATGTCTGTTCTGGATGAAATAATACGGCACGAACCTGCCCTGCTGATATGTGATTCGACACACGCTGACACATTGCAGGAAGTCCCTCGCCATTAGTCTGGCGGCTCCTTTGTTTTGTCTACTGCTTGTGAGTACGCCAACTTTCACATCTTCTTGGTTCTTTCGGTAAAGTCACGTAGAATGGAAATAATAAAATAATAAAAATAAAACATCATAAAATAATTCTCACGACGTTTCGGTCACAACGCAAGCAGCCGTCCTCAGGTGAAGAACAGGTGTGTCTTTCAGACTCTGTCTTTTTGACAGACCTGTTCTTCGTGAGAATTATTTTATTATGTTTTATTTTTATTATTTTATTATTTCCATTCTACGTGACTTTACCGAAAGAACCAAGAAGATGAATCCCTGCAGTCACGAAAGCTTTAAATCGAAACTTTCACATCATTGGCTTATCGCCACCACGTCTCTCCTCTACCTTCGGTACATTGTTGGGAACTGCGTGGATTTCACCACGCACAGTGGTACCTCGGGATACGTCGTTAATTCTTTCCAGAAGGTAGGACTTATACCGAAAATGACGGAAACCAAACGAATTTTTTCCATAAGAAATAAAGGGAAGGAAATAATCCATTCCAGAGGATAATAAATTATATTTTACGTGGCATATTATACATTAAGGGGGTGGTATGAAATAATTTAGACACTACTTATTACTAAAATGCATACATAAACGAAAATAAATGCACAGCGAGAACGGAGCCATGGTGCCTGCCTCGTCCATTGCGAGTGAGTATATTTCTTGAACAATGACATGGGACCTCTGTCCCACTACGTTTGTTTTCTCTTTTGGAAACAACTCAAAGGGGGGTTTTTGAAGGGCATCGTTTCGTTGCGCTCTTGAAGGCATATGCTCATAACATGTTCTTTTGCTTAGCACCAAATCACGTGTGTTAAGTACGTTGATTCTTTCGCATCGTACGTAGCCAGCCGTGCTAATCGGAGGTGCGGGGGATGGATCATCATCATCATCGTCGTAATCCATGGTCTATCCACTGTTGGATGATCACTTTCTCTAGCAGCTGCTACCTACCATGACCCTGCGATGTAGTAATTCACCTAGCGCCTGGGCACGATATTATTTAATTGCTCCATCTCCAACTCAATTCTCAGACGTGTTCCATTCCTTGGCTGCCACTCTATCATTATTCTTGCCTATTGGCCATGGTTTCTTCTAAGTCCACTTACTTAAAAAAAAAATATTTACCTGTGATATGGTAAATAAATTTTTAATACGATATTTTATTCCAATTTAGCTTTTGGCGTCCATGTCATAATTTTTATTATTTTTTATTCATAACACTGGTAAATTAAGTGCATAAATCCATGTTATAGAGTGGCTGGTGGTAGGAGCTAAACAGAAGATCACTTCTTAGATCTCTTCAAGTGATCACTGGAGGCAATGCGTTTGTCCACATCATCTTCTCTAGAAATGTTCATCGCGTGACAGTCAAATGCGCCGACAGTAAAATCTTCAATATTCGCGGGTGTTACGATCGCGGTTGCGCGTACTCGCGACGAATGCATCGGAGTGCCCTTTGGATTTCGTGCGGTTTGTGTTTAAAACGTTTGCGGCGCCGTGGCACACGCGCGAGACCACCCGGATAAGTGCCCACCGCCCCACCCCCCCCCCCCCTCGGCCGGCCTTCGCACGCAAAGTGCTTTCATTTGCAATTGCTTGGGAATTACGTACCGTGAAATATTCATTTACTCACTGAAATTTGCGTTTGTAGATATGTTCACGTTCAATATTACGAAAGGTAAGTTAAATCATTAATATCACACCGCTATACATGTATTCATTCATTCATATATACGTACAGTTTGTATGTTTATATTTAAACGTAATATGTAGGTTTATGTTCCCCTAACCATATTTTCCTCATGAGCCTTAAGGATTAATATTCGCACAGTTCCACAAGAACGTATCCCCCGCAAATATGAAGGGTTGACTTTTTTATATTTTAGCATTTTTTTCAGAGCTGGATTTCCCCCACGCCCGAAATTTAATTATGTCGAAAATCTAAATGTAGTTATTGGTGGTCAGAGCAAGGCCATCAATGCATTGTAATTGAAAACCCAATTTAATCTAGGATAGCTACCCCAATTTGAATCTCGAATTTCAGCAGCGCTCTCCCCTCTAAGCCACCTGCTAATCACCATTAATATGTATTTCCCCCTTCTTTGTGATAAGCAGCCGCCAAGCTAATTGAACACAAGGTATAATGAACCTGCTTTTAATACCATGTTCACAATAACAATGACAACATTTACCTAGAAAATCCTCGCAATACACTCCGGAAGCACGGGCCTCTTTGTGATGTTTGCAACATGTATAATGGGAGGAAATTCGAGTGTTCGGAGAAAACACACACATCCCCAGCAAAAGTACGACACTCAGAGACGAACGTAGATTGGTCAGTAACCTCTTTACTGTCCTGCATCTACACAGGCCACATCTTAACGGTGTAGTGGGTGCTTGACGCATGCGGTGATTTTTGAATGACGCACCAGCCTACCCCAAAATATATATAATTGCGGTGATTTGGTGAGATAAATATGGATAAATGGATGATAAATATTGATAAATACACATCGAGATGATCGTATTACCCGTATTGGATGTTGCAACAAGTACAATGAGCCATTGCCTACCAAGGTTTGTGGGAAATTCAGAGGGCAAGTGGATTGAATGCAAAACACTTACCCTTGTCTCCCGAAAACAAAATCAAAACACGGCTACAGACACGGATTGCCGACAGCCTGCAGTAGCTGGAGAGGACTGCACGAAAAGCAAACGCGGAGTACAATGTAAAAGCGAGATCGCATCCAATGTCGACGGCTGAGCATGGCAGACGATACCGGATCGTATCGTTGCTCGTTCCGTTTAGCGTTTCACACTCGTTTGAAGTTAGTTTTTCAAATTATATTTTGCCACTTCCCTCCCACGCACCCTTTAAATGAGGTCACGCCCTATAGGTTTTGTTGCAAATTATATACATGGTAAGGGCGGCAAAGAAACAGGCACACACAATATTTAGCAAGCTGAACTGATTGGCATCCCCATTTTCCCTTGCTCCCCTATTGCTCTCTTTCTCTCTCTCTCTTTTATGAAAATAAGCACGCACGCACAGCAATTTTAATAAATGCCCTATCCTTTGCGGGCCCCCCTTAGCAAAGAGGTCAGTACGCGAGTGAAGCTACAGTGAAATAAATTGTACACTTGCCGAGTGTTTTATAATGCCAACGTAATTGCACCTCTTTACCTGCCATGATAAATGGTTCTTGGCAATTAAATAAATTACCCTTATATACCCCTTTTTTTTCCCCCTCTGGACACTCACTTCGAATAAATAGTCGCACCTCTTTGCCAACGCTTTAAATGGCTGGGTAAACATACATTTTCCCCGAAACGTGGGCTTAGTTCAGCATCTCGAGTTAGACTTGTGTCTAACACACACACACCGAGCTGCACTATTTTTAAATCCTTTATATTAAGTTCGCTCGCTTGCTTAGGACCGTGCAAATCTTTCGGTCGTTTTTTAACCCACTTCCCGTGATCCAATCGAGCTGACATTTTCCACACAGACTCGTTGTGCGTGACAATTAATGTTCGTGAAAAAAAATTCCAAAATTTTACACTTTTTAGGACAAAAATATTATATTTAATTACCAATTGCTTAATGGTGCCATGCAATCATCTGACCCATAGGTGGCAGCCATCTCAAGCCAGAGGACGAGAGGACTCTAGCTGCCACGCATATAAAGGATTTATAGTGGAAAACTTTGTTTTTACGGGTTATACTTATTAACATACCATAGTTTAAGTGGCTGGCGCTAAAAATAATAATCACCCTGCCCTTGGCAATAAAAGCAGAATGTCATTGCCAACACGTGCTGTCATTCTCTAAAGGGATGTTATAATCAAGCATATGCACACTGCCTTTGGCTTCTGATAAGAGTCTAAAATGACAAAGACCCCCCATCCCATTTAGCTCCGTAGACGATATCAGCGCGAGTGCTGTTAGCTCAAGCCCATTGAGGGCGGCACGGCACGCACGAGAATGGCACGGGCAGCACCACGCCAGGTCGCCTGTCGTCTCCTTGGTGCCGATGTGAATACACCACATCGTGTTGTCATGTTATGCTAAGTCAACCTAAATGAGGCCCAGACCATTGTCAAAAGTATATTTTCCCAGCCCCTGGATTTTTCGTTGGTCATGAATCAATCCCATTTTGATAAGATTATACAGTCGTCACACTGCCCCTTTCAGTATGCACACACACACACAATTCAGTTGGTCTACATAATTTCTAAATACAAAGGCATATGTATCGGCGATGTTAAATCGGAGAAGGGTAAAAACATGAGCGGTGGCGCATTTGACGTTCGTTACGGAGATTCGCGGTTGAAGAACAGCAGCCGCCATAGTTTCCAGCGCAGGTGTGTGAACCATTTCATGCGGTGTACCGTCTGCTTTCGCAGTCAACGTTAAAGATCCTATCGGTGCTATTTGACAAAGAGTAGGCCATGTGTGCCAGCAACGTGGGCCAAATGTGCGAAAAAAAATGAGAAACTACTCACAAATGTCTCAATTGGGTAAAGCCACATCACAACATTTCCCCACTGATGACAGATTATACTCGTCTGCGAGAAAGATCGTGCCTTTGTGGTAGCCTTGTGCATAAGAACGACGCAGATACCTAATATACTAAATTGCTATTAAGAGTGTTACATAGCTAAAATACCAAATGTACTAAATTGCTATCAGAGTGATACATATGTAGTGACGTTAATTGTGTCACTATGGTGTTAGCGCCAGCCACTGTAACAAGAGTGCTACTTTGCGTCTATCTGGAACCTCTCTCGGGGGCCAGAGTGAGCATGCGAGCGGGCCCTCGGGGGCATAGTCCTGGTGACGGCCTGAGAGAGGGCAAGTGAGGACGGGGTAGTCTGGGTGAACCAGAGAGGGCACGTGACCCGGACAAGGTAGCGAAGGAGGCTTGAGGGACACGTGATGCTTAGTCGGGATCCATCGAGAAAGATCCCAAAGGGGGCGTGACCGAGGGTGGAGCGAGGCCACGCCCAGGAGCATAAAGGGGCGGTCCCGAGATCGTTCTTGGCTGTCCTCTGGAATCAACCCTCGGCGCTACGTCTCTCTAATACGCCTTTTGGCGTCCTCTGGTCTAACACCGTTTTGAGACGAGGCTTAAAAGAAAGCTGTCTCTGGTGTGGACCAATCAGTTTCAAAGACAATGCATATATTATTAGAGTGTTTTCTTTGTTTGCATTCTGACCACAAATATTGTGGTTAGTGCAGACACGATTCCTTGTAAAAGGTTTTAGTTTGGTGCTCAAACATCTTAACACAGCTGTTTGTTGCCAGAAAAAAGGGGCAACCCTATTCTCATGAGTAACATTTTTGCAAAGAAACATTTTATTTTCGTAAATTGTTTAATTTGGGATCTCAAAAAGAATTGCATTTAAATGGTTAACCATTTGCAAAATGTGTGTTTACTGCACTGACTACAGGAGTAAGCATTTTAAGATTGTTTTTTAAAGATGCAAATGAACGAGACAATGAATGGATAAACGTATGCAATTCAATACAATCACGTGTTCAATTAATTCTGCAAAAAAAACCGAGCTTGTATGCAGCTGAATTGCTGAACACTGCAAGCGCCAGTATGACATTGCTTTCTTGTGCTCATGTATTCACTTCATATATACATAATATGTTCAATCATTCAATCATCACAGGATGACCATGCAATAGAGCCTAACAGCTCATTCGGCCCTTACTGCTGAAATGAATGCAATCTATCTACAATCTATTTATAATTTGCCAGCCGAGAAGACACACTCATTGGAGCATCCTAAGGTGAGATGGAGCAATGCAAAGTCACATGCACAAATGAAACGGATTACAGCCACACACGAGCACAGGTAATGATGCCAATATGCATGTGCATTCATGCAGCAGTGGCTAGAGAATGGCTGTTGATTATTATGTTGTGTTCAAAGACAGTGGAGTGTTATCTAAAGACACATTCAGTTATGGCAGCGTATTATATTAAATTCTAGCTGCAGCTGTCGTACAACGGCATGCTATATTTAACTCTGGGGTGTGCTGCAACCCATATCTACGAAAGATCCCCTATGTGCAAATACGTATTGGGTGATGTTCATCTCTATTGGTAGTCCTAATCCAGTCGTTGAAATTCCAACTTCTGGTCTCTAAGACAATACACATTCATTTCCCACCAAACGGTGAAGTCTCCAGTGGTACTCACTTTACCGACCCTAGATGGATTATCGACTAAACCTGGATGGTTATTGAACTGATGAATGGCAGCCTGCTGCTCTTCCAGCTGAGCTGTGCCCAGACCATACCCATTATAAAATCAATCTTAAATATCACCTTCCTAATATTTCAAACTTTTAATTTCATTAGCATGCATGATACGTGTTATATTAAATCCTCGCTGCAGCTGTCATACAACGTGAAGCACGATCAGTGCATGCATTGCAATTTAGTATGATGAGCAGCTCATAGTCATTACATGAATCTATAAAAAATCTGGAATATTGATCTTACAAACTGCACTAAACAATCCCAATTTTTGTACTTTTTATCGGTAGCAAGTTAGGCAACGTCCGCTACAGGTATTGACAGCTCCTTCAAAACACCATTACAATAGTCTGCGTGAAACAAATCTACGAACACTAAACTAGGAGCAAACAAGTCAAGTGTCGAAGCCTGAGAAGTAATAAATATTAGTCCTGGGTACCAGTGGGTGGTGACACAGTGGGTACCAGCGGGTGGTGACACAGTGGGTACCAGTGGGTGGTGACACAGTGGGTACCAGCGGGTGGTGACACAGTGGGTACCAGCGGGTGGTGGCAAGTGGGTACCAGTGGGTGGTGACACAGTGGGTACCAGTGGGTGGTGACACAGTGGGTACCAGTGGGTGGTGACACAGTGGGTACCAGTGGGTGGTGACACAGTGGGTACCAGTGGGTGGTGACACAGTGGGTACCAGTGGGTGGTGACACAGTGGGTACCAGCGGGTGGTGACACAGTGGGTACCAGAGGGTGGTGACACAGTGGGTACCAGTGGGTGGTGACACAGTGGGTACCAGTGGGTGGTGACACATCGGGTACCAGTGGGTGGTGACACAGTGGGTACCAGTGGGTGGTGACACAGTGGGTACCAGTGGGTGGTGACACAGTGGGTACCAGTGGGTGGTGACACAGTGGGTACCAGTGGGTGGTGACACAGTGGGTACCAGTGGGTGGTGACACAGTGGGTACCAGCGGGTGGTGACACAGTGGGTACCAGAGGGTGGTGACACAGTGGGTACCAGTGGGTGGTGACACAGTGGGTACCAGTGGGTGGTGACACAGTGGGTACCAGTGGGTGGTGACACAGTGGGTACCAGTGGGTGGTGACACAGTGGGTACCAGTGGGTGGTGACACAGTGGGTACCAGCGGGTGGTGACACAGTGGTAACCAGCGGGTGGTGACACAGTGGGTACCAGTGGGTGGTGACACAGTGGGTACCAGCGGGTGGTGACACAGTGGGTACCAGTGGGTGGTGACACAGTGGGTACCAGCGGGTGGTGACACAGTGGTAACCAGCGGGTGGTGACACAGTGGGTACCAGTGGGTGGTGACACAGTGGGTACCAGCGGGTGGTGACACAGTGGGTACCAGTGGGTGGTGACACAGTGGGTACCAGAGGGTGGTGACACAGTGGGTACCAGTGGGTGGTGGCACAGTGGGTACCAGTGGGTGGTGACACAGTGGGTACCAGTGGGTGGTGACACAGTGGGTACCAGAGGGTGGTGACACAGTGGGTACCAGTGGGTGGTGACACAGTGGGTACCAGCGGGTGGTGGCACAGTGGGTACCAGTGGGTGGTGACACAGTGGGTACCAGTGGGTGGTGACACAGTGGGTACCAGCGGGTGGTGACACAGTGGGTACCAGTGGGTGGTGACACAGTGGGTACCAGTGGGTGGTGACACAGTGGGTACCAGTGGGTGGTGACACAGTGGGTACCAGCGGGTGGTGACACAGTGGGTACCAGTGGGTGGTGACACAGTGGGTACCAGCGGGTGGTGACACAGTGGGTACCAGTGGGTGGTGACACAGTGGGTACCAGTGGGTGGTGACACAGTGGGTACCAGTGGGTGGTGGCACAGTGGGTACCAGTGGGTGGTGACACAGTGGGTACCAGCGGGTGGTGACACAGTGGGTACCAGTGGGTGGTGACACAGTGGGTACCAGTGGGTGGTGGCACAGTGGGTACCAGTGGGTGGTGACACAGTGGGTACCAGTGGGTGGTGACACAGTGGGTACCAGTGGGTGGTGACACAGTGGGTACCAGTGGGTGGTGGCACATTGGCTACCGCACTTCACTACAAAGCCAGAAACCACAATTCAATGCCGGACGTAACTAAAATCCTTGGCGGGCATTATCTGGACTGAACCTGGACATTCCCAAGGTTGACTCGGCCTGAAATGAGCACCTGGTGGTACAGTGTACGAACATAAGTATCGTGCTGCCATTCAGGCTCTGACAGGTGATTGCTGACTCATCATCATGGCTTGGCTTCGCGAACGAAGATCTAGGAAGGACATCCACGTCTTCTGCAGGCACGCTGGTGGCTGACGAAGCCTATGCGGGACAAGCAGGTCCTGCCACAACGGCTGCAAGTGAAGGTCTGATCTGGGATGGGTGCTGAGGGATCATGGTTCTTCCTCCTTCTCCTTTTGTCCTCCATACGGGCCCTGCGGGTATCTTCGAAGAAGGAGGTGGCCTGGTGGACTGTGTGCCGCCAGGAGTTGCAATCAGCTGCTTGTGTTGCCCACTGACGGTGATCGATGCAGCAAGCAGTGAGGGACTTCTTCAGGGAGTCTTTGTATCGCTTTTGTGGTGCCTCTATGTCGCGATTGCTGACTACACATGCTCAAACAGTGCATAAGGACGTATGAGGGATCTTTGTCTTTGTTTACTTTCAAAATTGTACGTGTTGAAAGTGAAAAGGAAAGCCATGCTAAATGAGATAATTGATCAGGAATTGAGGAAGCCAATGCAGTCACCTGGAGCTCTTTACTAATTAAAGTGGTGTCTTGCCTTTCTGTTGACAACCCACGCGTTTGCAGTTGTGCTATGTAGCTCTCTGGTGTGTTTTCAGGTTGCAATTTGTCAAATTAGTTCCCCGAGAATCTTCCAGCATGCCGATGGACATACGGTACAACCCGAAAGCACATCCGACAGCTATTGTATACCGGAACCAAAAAGAAAACACAGCGTTGCTGTTTTGTTCACAATCTGAAAATCCATGGCCACGTGATGAGCTGTTAGTGTAACAGCAAATATAAAAAATTAACCCGTAAAAACAAAGTTTTTCACTATAAATCCTTTATATGCGTGTTCAATGGGCCACAACCCAGCCCACATTGGTCTTTGAAACGGGCGGCTAGAGTCCTCTCGTCCTCTGGCTTGAGATGGCTGCCACCTATGGGTCAGATGATTGCCTGCCACCATTAAGCAATTGGTAATTAAATCTAAAAAAAAAATCCCTAAAAAGTGTAAAATTTTGGGAAAAAATGTTCACGAAAAGAAATTGTCACGCACAACGAGTCTGTGTGCAAAATGTCAGCTCGATTGAATCACGGGAAGTGGGTTAAAAAACGACCTAAAGATTTGCACGGTCGTAAGCGCGCGCGCGCAAGCAAGCAAGCGAACTTAATATAAAGGATTTAAAAATGCGGGCCTTAGCATGGCATTCCCATGGCAATGAGGTGTAGAGCGTGTGAGTGCGCTGTCGCGTGCGGTCACTGAAGCCACGGTTACACAGCTTCTCCTTGAGGTACGTCGGGTGGTTCAGGATATTGTTCACTGACAGCGGTACATAGCATTAGACAGGTTCCACTGTGATGTTGATGAGAGTGCAGGCTTTTAGCATGGCATCGCATGCCAATATTTCATTAGTGTGACAGAATTAGTTTGGCTGTGTTACTGCTAAAAGCCACCACTGGCTTAATGTCATGTGCGGTTTGGGAGAAAGAAAAAAACCTAATTAAAAGCATTATACAAAAAAAATGTCTTCATATTGCTCAGGGTCAGCAGAACAGCGAAATATGTCAGGGCATACGGATCTATTTCCAATTAGAACAAGACCTTTAAAATGAGCCATTGCTCGTCAAAATTGCTCCCGCAGCTTAGCGTTCGTTAGATTCAGACAGAAAAAATATAAAGATCCAGAGTTAGGCCGAGATACTAAGCAGATCAGCATCCTAATCAAGACATAGCCTTGATTCCCACTCATGCACTCATGTCATACAAACACAATTACCTGCCCGCCATTGACATTCTTCTTCATTATAATGCATCATCGTGGGTCCCTTG
This sequence comes from Lethenteron reissneri, assembly GCF_015708825.2. NCBI lineage: Eukaryota > Metazoa > Chordata > Hyperoartia > Petromyzontiformes > Petromyzontidae > Lethenteron > Lethenteron reissneri. The sequence continues at coordinate 2,870,754 of NC_083793.1, read as the reverse complement.
ACCAGGAATTCAGTATGTTACAACCCCTCGTGAGCCTTGGGCAAACATTAATTGACATTTTATTTCCCGAAACTATATTTTTCAATCATTTTCTGTACAAGATGATTCAATAATTGTCTTATCTGTACTATATAAAAAAAATGAGTATAATAGTTTTTTATGAAAATACGTGTGATAGTTGTGGTTGTAAATTTACTTTTTCTACAAATTATTATACTACGTAAATGTATATAGAATTGTTTTTTTTACAACACATCTTCACTGGATAATAATTAAAATTTTGTTTAAAAAAAACTAAAAAAATACGACTTCCATGAAAGCACAATAAACAACATATCTGGCATTTAATTAAGGGTAAAAAACCCACACACATATCATTGGTTATTTTACAATTTATGTTCAGTTCTGTGTCTTTGGCTAAGGTCAGACATTCAAGAGCCGCTGTTAAGCTGTCAAAATGTTTTCATGTCCAACTCAACACTATGCTTGCCACTTCTTGCCACTGTCAACAATGCATTTTTGTTTGTCGATTTAAAGTGCTCCTTGAGTATGTAACAAAGCGCACACCATTCCTGCAATAAACACAACGTTCAACCAGTGGCCTCTCTGGGCAATAGTTTGAGGATAAAAAAAAACACGATTCCAAAATGTTCCTTGTTGGGTGCGATCGTGTGGGTAAAATGCCACTCAACGAATGCCACTGTCTGTCATTCACCCTCCTCCACCACCTGACACAGCCAAATAAACAACCGCGTCAATTTGTTTTCCATTGCGATGCAAATAACATCCACCTTACATTTGACCAGTTTTGGATAATGTGAACGGGAGCTATTAGCTCAGTGGGCTTTCTTCTTCTTTAGTGCTGCCTAACGGCGTGTGCGACTTCACGATGATATTGGTCCCGGTCTAGCACGGCGTGTAGAGTTTGTGCTGTTGTTAATTGTAGCCATGTTTTGATGTTACTGAGCCATGTCGTTTTTGGCCGTCCTGGTCGTTTTTTCCCTTCGATTTTTCCTTCCAGGATTTGCTTTAATAGCTGGTATTTGTGGTCGTTTCGGGCAATGTGGCCTAGGTAGTAACACTTCCTGCTTTACCTGGTAAATAAAAAAGTTTTGTTTTTACTAACTCATTGTGTGTTATGGTGGAGCATCACGTGCAATAACATATATCAACAGATCTCCACCCTGTCTCCCCGCATATAAATATACTCATCGGCATATTGGCTTTCCACACCAATATTGTCTGGAAAGCTCATAGGTGAGGCATTTCAAATAAAAGCCTTTCTTGATGACCTCAGCTGACCAACCCTGGCGTGAGGTAAACTGCGGGCAGCTGGCAACAGCAGCAACTTACATCTCAGGGCGCAGAATTACAAACTAAAAACGAGAGATAATCAAAGGGACCAAGCTAAGAAAGAACTCACTCACCCAATCACTCACTCACTCATCCAGAAACGACTAAGCAAGGGATGTAGAGAAATGAAGCAACTCACCCACTCACTCACCGGTAAGTAACGGGATGGACCAAGCAAGGGAATGAGAGCACGGAAGCGATTCACTCACCCACTCACTCACCCGGGAGTGAATAACCAAGATGATGAATGAGAGAAAGGAAGCGATATTAAGAAGTCTGAAGGCACGGGGTTGAAGAGGAAGGTGTTGAGGTGACACTTGAAGGCAGCGAGAGAGAGAGGATGTGGACCATGTGACGTTGCCTGGTGCATTGGTTTCCAGTTGCAGAAAGAATGCGTTGCAAGGCCGCACTCATTACACACAAAGCGCTTGCCACGAATGAACCACAGTGCCTTGCTAATCTCATCAAGGAGCGTAAACCATCACGTGAACCCTGGTCATCCTCGCAGCAGCTTTTGGCTAAGCCATCGAACGAAGACGATCACCGCATCGTGCGGCGCTTTCAGACGCACTTCTGCGGCCGTCTGGAACACTCTTCCTTGTGGTATTAGGAAGCCACGAGAACTATGCACTTTCAAATCTCGATTGAAAACTAATTTCTTGAAAATTATCCTTAGGTTTTTTTCGGTAAAGTCACGTAGGTAAAAACATTAAAAAGTGAAATAAAATAAAAATCACGACGTTTCGGAGGCAACGTCGTGATTTTTATTTTATTTTACTTTTTAATGTTTTTACCTACGTGACTTTACCGAAAAAAACCCAAGGATATGAATCATTGCAGTCACGAAAGCTTAAAATCTATATTTCTTGAAAATTGATTTCTGTACATAGTTTGTCGTCGTTCCCCCGCACCTCCGATGATTACGGTTGGCTACGTGCGGTGCAAAAGAAGTTCAACACTCACCAGCAGCAGTGTCAGCCGTGTTCTCGTACAGCTCCGTCGTCGCCTGGCCGTTGGGTCTCTCGCTCGCCTTGTGCGACAGCTTCTGGGTGGCGGAGGCGGCCGTCACGACGGCTTTGAAGCTGCGCTTGCGCTTCTGCACGTTGAGCTCCGGCCTCAGGAGCACGATGTACACCTTGGGGCAGAAGAGCATCCCCAGCGAAACGGAGGCGCTGAGGCTCATGGCGATGGTGAGCGTGGTCGTCTGGATGCCCAGCTTCGCACGCGCGGGGGAGAAAGGAAGAGGGGCAGACAGAGAAGATGACAAGTTCAGCGGGTTAACATGACATGTGTGCAACGGGTAAGTTCGCTCGAGGCTGACTGAGAGCGATCGGAGGTGGCATTTCAATGTCTGAGATAGAGGTGAAGAAATAATAGGTGGATTAGGTAAAGGGGCAGCCCTGCAATTGCTTACTTATGCCACTGCTGCTGAAGGCATACCACTACAGGGAGCTCTAAAAGAGCCCCTTCCAGATGGTATGTGGCCTAGTCTGGCACATTGTTCATATGTTTTAGTGGAGGCCGGGGAGGGCCTAGTGTTTACCCCACCAAACGCGGCCTGCAAGTTGACTAAATGTGGTGAACCCATTTCTACTGCTCGGTGGACAGAGGGGACGGGGGGGGGGGGATTTTGAGATACTTTTCCATCTATTACTGCCACGCTGGGTGATACGTAGTATCAATTTATTCATAACTGAAAGCTCACCAAAATCGAGTTACTTTAGAATTTTTTTTTCATTGATATGAGATACCACCTATTCTCTATTTTTTCATCTCATTTGTGCAGTTTTGGTTACAATTAACATACATGTGTAGAGAAGTTCCGACGGACGTACTCGTAGACGGAGGTAAGTTAAGGGCTTCCGCCAGGGTTTATTAAAGCTTATCAATATTACACAGCAGGGTACACAACTCCCAGGGGCTAGGGGTCCCACTCTGAGTCCGGGTCCCTGCCGGCTAGCTCCGGTCTCTCTCTCTCGTGTCGGATCGTGGACTCTGTTGACTCCACCGAGCGGAGAGAGAGCACCTCTACGGCTACCACCGGCTTCTCCCCAGACTCCCTATTCGATCCCTCTCTCTACCCCTGGTTCCCTCTTCACCCTGTTTACTCTACCCGTTCCCACAGTGACCCCGCTTACGTCACGGGGTCTCCCTTAAGTACCCTAGGAGACGTGACGTCATCGCACTGAACGGCACACCTGACGTCACGTCCCCTTTTTACTCCTCTACACGTGTAATATTTGTGTATAATTTGCACAAATCACACGTATTCTACATTCATTTAAGGAAAGCGTCATAGATTGCCATGACACTTGTGCACAACGGCCCTGCATGAAATGTTCTGCATCTGGGGGAGAAAAAATCTATAAAATAAACCAAAGTGCCCAAGAAATTCACACACAATGAAAAAGGGTTAACAAAGCTTTGAAAATAGCTGTACATTATATTTGCTGTACTGTAATATATTGGTCACCTTTACATTTCAGGTTGGATTAGCCATGTAAGAGACGATCTATACACAATATATAAATCAGTCTTCAGAGTGAAATAACAACTCGCTGATTTATAATGTCACATTTTAGAGAGAAGCTTGCACGAAAATATGACACAAGTGAAAACAAAGGTGATTTCTGCTCGAATGAGCATTTTGAGTTGCGCTAATCTCCTGGTGGAAATTCCACATTATTATGGCGGGGGTGAGTATAACCATGGGCCCAATCCACTGTTGACATATCCACAAAGTGGTACTTCATTTATTTACCCTGGAAGGATGATGGACAGAGTTAACCCCCTTAACCAGGATTTGAACTTCTTATGATTGGGATCTGATGACTCTGCAGCTGATCCACCTGACCAGTTGAATATTATCCAGAGTTATTTGTCATATGAAGTCAACATGAATGACATAAGAATGCAATATTCAGCACTCTCTGGATCATCCCGACTTTATATGTCTATCCAGTCACATCACTCTTCAACTATGCTGCCCCATTGCTCACGATCACTCGCTCTGCAACTTTGTCTGCTCTTCTCAAACTTTACACTCGAATAAAATGTGTGCGTCTCATTTTAAAGGGAGCTGATGGAATTCGCCTCCTCAGCACTTTCTGTTGAGATTACAACAGTTTGGGCACCTTCATCTCTCGAGCTGGCACCAACGGTAATCGCACACTTAAGCGAAATTACATACTTTGGGCCATTCAAATTCTCCAGGTGCTGCTATCAAAAGTAATATAGGAGTAGCCGTGCAATTATGTATTCAATGACCTCAATTGGCCACACGATCTTTAAGACCCCACCCACATCTTTACCTTTTCTAAAAATGCAGATGATAGCCATGCATGCACAGATTTACTTTTTACAGTTCAATAAAGAGGTCATTTGAGGTATGCTCTCATAAGACGTCTTGAATATTGCCCGTTGTGTTCTAAGCTGCAGAACACCGTGAAGTGCAATACGATGTTGTTTTTCATGCAGTTGAAACAACAGTGCAAGTTTGCTAAATCTCCCCCTCCTCTGTACACCTCGCAGTACAAATGGCTACACAGCAGGTTGTGTGTGGTGGGATAGAGTGTGAGTTGGGGCGCCACGGCAGTGCGATGTTAACTACCTCGCCTAGTATGCAGGAGGTCGTGGGTTCAATCCAGACCCTGACGCCTGCTGCTGTATATTTGGAGTTTGAATATCTCTGTCTATCTTGCCATTGTAATATGTTAACTACCTCGCCAAGTATACAGGAGGTTGTGGGTGCGATCGCCATCCTGACGGCTATATTTGGAGTTTGCATGTTCTCCCTGTGGTCGCATGGGTTTAAGAATATTTGGCTGATATTAATTTCCACATGATGAACAGATTCGTTGAGCTATCATTTGTGATAGCTGAAAAATAGCTATATTGCTCAGTGGGCCTTACCTTGTAAAATAAAAAAAAATCTTTAGTTTAGAATACTCACAGGTATTACAAGACATCTGGCAAGTGTGGAAGAGTAGGCCAAAATAGTCTCTCGAGAGAGAGTGGCTGTCTAGAGCTCCTTCTGGAGCGGCTTTCTGGAGATCTCGGTGGCAGCAGTGGCATGATGAGTAAATATGCGTGTACAGAGAGAGACACGGGTACTCATCATGCACAGCGGCTGTGAGAGACGCACAGACAGACGCGGGCAGCGTGAGAAGCAGAGAAAAAGTCACGGTGAGAACATTTTACATTCATTACACAAAATGATGACGGGGAAAGATGACCATTTAACGCGATGTCTTCTGCGACCGGTATTACGAATCACAACGCGTTCGTGATGGCGTTGTGGGCTCTTGCGAGGATGGCATCAATGCAATGCGCCCCCAATGACACTATAACGCAAGTAATAAAATCATTGCAATGTAAAGTACTGCAAGGTTTAAGTGCACATTCCAGCAAATACGTGTGAATTTGAAGCAATCGTAAAAGTACAGCACACGTTTTTTTTTACTAGTGTGTATGCTCAAATTATTTCGCACCGTACGTAGCCAACCGTGCTAGTGGGGGGAGTGCACGTGATTGCAGGGCTGCATCCTTGCGTGTTTTACGTGTCGTGGTTGGGCATCAGTAATCCGGGGTTGATGGAACCCCCATGAGACTTTTTACCTAAAGGACGGTAGGCCATACTTCTGAAGTAGTGCAGCAATTCGGTGCTTGACCGACGGCTGGGAATGTAATCCTCTCATTGCCAGGCTTGCTCTTGGTCTCAACTGATTCTTGGATTCTCCTTGGCTATCCGTTGCCATTGTGAGTGTACGTGCGTGCGTTCTCGTTTATCCCTAGGTCGAGGATGCCCTGTCCTCGTTATGGTTTCATGTCTCATTGTTTTCTCATGCTGTGTTTTCGCTTCTCTTTGCCCTGGCTATTTAGTGTATTTTTATTGATTGCGTTTTGTTTGCAGCTTTTATATGCTGTGGCATTTCAAGCAACGAATGCATTGCAAATCCTTACTTATTCTACCTGAGGAGCATTGCTAACCCCACTCCCAGTATTCATTTGAGCAGGGACGATTGTGGCTTTGTTAATATCTGAAGTTGATGTTGATACCTGAACACAGCAAGCAGCAACGTACTCAAAGCCGCGTGTCTTTCTTTTTCTTCTCTAAGCCAGCCGTTCAATTGGTTTGTTTGTGATTGCCACGCGTGCCTGAAACATCTCTTTTTGGCTGCTTCCCCAACACCTGCAGCTCGCTGCTGGAGATACGAATTGTTTGCCTGCAAACGTACGTTCAGTGGGGTGGGCAAGTGAGGTCAAGCAGAGAAAACACTCGGGAAGATAACAAGTCCAATCAGACCCACGTGCACACACACACGTACAGCAGCAGCAGCAGCATCAGCTGCTTTCCATCGTACGCTGCATGCGGACAACAAAATCAAGATCCAGAATCACATCTCGACAAAATGCCCGAAACCCATCGCCTTGGCGATTTGCCCCGTTGATGTTGTTGATAACGTCGTACACTTTGGCATATGTCAGCAAAAAGGCAGACAAAAGTGTGTATTCACCAACAAATGAATTGCGCTTTTGATATCTAGAGCACTGAAGTTCCACATTAGGCTCACACACATGATACATCCATCATTTAGACGACATTTGGTTTATCTTGTCAGGAATAAAACATTTTCCCATTAAAGAACTGCTTCATATTCACATTTCTCAGCAAGCAGGTACAGTATTATCAGTAAATTTGGTCAGTGTATAATTAAGGGCGGGGCGAAAAATGAACCAATATTTTCGCATGAATTTGTTGCTAAAACTTGGAATAGATCCCCATCCTTATTTTATTTTTATTAACAGGATTGGAATGGTTCTAATCCCTTTTTATTGCAATTCACGAATTTTCATTGCAAGAAATTACAATCACGATGCTCACAATCTTGTTTAAAAAACAACAACACATTGAATCTAGATTTGAAGTGTGTCCTGCTGTATCGATTCCACCTGATGATGGTCGCTTGTGTTGCGATCGAAACGTCGTGATTTAATTTAATTTATTTTATACCTACGTGACTTTACCGAAAGAATCAAAGAGTAACAACACATTCCTTTAACATCTATAAGGCAGAGTAAAAGGAACCGAAATATCTCCTAAACCCAGTGGAGCATGGGGCAGTGTTCAACTCCATCGGTGGACGCAAGTCAGTGATGGATATTCCACATTTCTATGGCAGAGGCCAGTCCCTCCACAAGATGACCACTGATAACGTTCCACAAAAAATGCATTCGTTTAACAGCGGGTATGAAAAACCATTCTTCCATGGAGTAGCTTAGAGTAATGTCGAACATTTAACGGCTGAGTGACAATGGGAGGCAAGGACGCTTGGCATATTTTTCCAGGACACACTTTGTGTTTCGTCGCGTTAACTCCCGAAGCCATGAGTGTCCCCCCGCGGCGTCGCATGCTCGTCTCCCACTGTCCCCTGTCTTGCTTCCCCCTTGCACGCTCGTGGCATGAAAATGAGTTGTTGCCCAAGTGTGCACTGCTTACAGCAGATGAAAGCCACAGGGCCTAGAATCCAGCTGTTAAACGTGCTGGCCAGGGCACACGTCTCTCCGCATGCTTGGCATTTGTAATGTTGGACAGGAGGGGAAATGACCTTCTTTGTCTCATAGCAAAAACATATTCTTCAATGACACTGCCCGGAAAGAGAAAAAAGAAAATATAAATAAATAGTTTTTTTTATATAGAAATACATAACATATAAATAAATAAATACATAAGATAGAACCTCTCCCTCTGCTCCAAAAAAGGGCCATTTCCCAAAACGTGTTTTTCCTTTTGTGGCAGTTTTATTGATTTATTTTTCGTGAGTTATTGTTATTTATACCTGTGCACCAGTGACATTGGAGAATCACGTTTATGTTTGTGCTTCGTCTCACGGTTAGCTTGATCGACATTGTGTGGCCATTTGGAATGTTTTGAAGCAGTGGGAAAGTGTAGATGTGTGCGTAAGTGGACATTTAGAATTCTCCACTTATGCGCAGCATATAAAACAAAACAGAGAGATGATTATAACGGTGTTGTCATTGTTAAGTGGCATGCCAGTAAATCTCGACAGGATACATATCAGGCATTGTATGACTTTGTCCGTACATATTTGGTAAGCTGCCCAAGAACTGGCTCTACCGAATGCGCTAAGTATAAACTACTGTGAATAAGAAGCATCAATGTGCATTGCGGTGGCTACACTATAGTCTATACTGTAGTCAACAGTGCATTTTAAATGCTGTATCTTATCCCATCATATTGTATACTGATAGAGCACCTTAGCTCAAGGCGCTTTACGCAGTTTAAAAGCAGTAACAACAACAACAGAATGGTTTAGACGATAAAGACAGTTGCAAGGGCCGAAGAATGAGTGACCGTAACAGAGACCACGTGGGGTCATGAATGGCCTACAGGGGGAGGATGGGACGGAGTGGAGGGGCGAGGGGAGGAAAGAGGAAGAGAATTGGCGATGGAGAAGAGGCGAGGCTTTCAGAGAGGAACAGAATGAGGTTCAGGAGGACTTCTTAATGCACAGGGGCAGTGTTGAGTCTATGGGCAGTGTTGAGTCTATGGGCAGTGTTGAATCTATGGACAGTGTTGAGTCTATGGGCAGTGCTGAGTCTGTGGGCAGTGTTGAGTCTGTGGGCAGTGTTGAGTCTGTGGGCAGTGTTGAGTCTGTGGGCAGTGTTGAGTCTGTGGGCAGTGTTGAGTCTGTGGGCAGTGTTGAGTCTGTGGGCAGTGTTGAGTCTGTGGGCAGTGTTGAGTCTGTGGGCAGTGTTGAGTCTGTGGGCAGTGTTGAAACTGTGGGCAGTGCTGAGTCTATGGGCAGTGTTGAGTCTATGGGCAGTGTTGAGTCTATGGGCAGTGTTGAGTCTATGGGCAGTGCTGAGTCTATGGGCAGTGTTGAGTCTATGGGCAGTGTTAGTCTATGGTGCAGTGTTGAGTCTATGGGCAGTCTTAATTTTGGAGCTTTCGTGACTGCAGGAATTATTCTTTGGTTCTTTCGGTTAAGTCACGTCTAAAGATAAAATAATAAATTAAATAATAGCATATTATGGGCAGTGTTGAGTCTATGGGCAGTGTTGAGTCTATGGGCAGTGTTAGTCTATGGTGCAGTGTTGAGTCTATGGGCAGTGTTGAGTCTGTGGGCAGTGTTGAGTCTGTGGGCTGTGTTGAGTCTGTGGGCAGTGTTGAGTCTATGGGCAGTGTTGAGTCTGTGGGCAGTGTTGAGTCTGTGGGCCGTGTTGAGTCTGTGGGCCGTGTTGAGTCTATGGGCAGTGTTGAGTCTATGGGCAGTGTTGAGTCTGTGGGCAGTGTTGAGTCTATCAGCATTGTTGAGTCTGTGGGCAGTGTTAGTCTATGGTGCAGGGTTGAGTCTATGGGCAGTGTTGAGTCTATGGGCAGTGTTAGTCTATGGTGCAGTGTTGAGTCTATGGGCAGTGTTGAGTCTGCGTGCAGTGTTAAGTCTATGGTGCAGTGTTGAGTCTATGGTGCAGTGTTGAGTCTATGGTGCAGTGTTGAGTCTATGGGCAGTGTTAGTCTATGGTGCAGTGTTGAGTATATGGGCAGTGTTGAGTCTATGGGCAGTGTTGAGTCTATGGACAGTGTTGAGTCTATGGGCAGTGCTGAGTTTGTGGGAAATGTTGAGTCTGTGGGCGGTGTTGAGTCTATGGACAGTGTTGAGTTTATGGGCAGTGTTGAGTCTATGGTGCAGTGTTGAGTCTATGGGCAGTGTTGAGTCTATGGGCAGTGTTGAGTCTATGGGCAGTGTTGAGTCTATGGTGCAGGGTTGAGTCTATGGGCAGTGTTGAGTCTATGGGCAGTGTTAGTCTATGGTGCAGTGTTGAGTCTATGGGCAGTGTTGAGTCTATGGTGCAGTGTTGAGTCTATGGTGCAGTGTTGAGTCTATGGTGCAGTGTTGAGTCTATGGTGCAGTGTTGAGTCTATGGGCAGTGTTAGTCTATGGTGCAGTGTTAGTCTATGGTGCAGTGTTGAGTATATGGGCAGTGTTGAATCTATGGGCAGTGTTGAGTCTATGGACAGTGTTGAGTCTATGGGCAGTGCTGAGTTTGTGGGAAATGTTGAGTCTATGGTGCAGTGTTGAGTCTATGGGCAGTGTTGAGTCTATGGGCAGTGCTGAGTCTATGGTGCAGTGCTGAGTCTATGGGCAGTGTTGAATCTATGGGCAGTTCTACTCAATGCACATGGGAAGTGTATTCCAGTGGTAGGGTGAAATGAGGCAGCACGACTGAAAACGGAATTGGGCACAGGGAGAAGGAGGGACAGAGAAGGAAGACAGAGCGATGGTTGTGAACGAAGACCATGAGGGGGCGGACGTAAAAAAGAGATGAGCGAGGCGAGATAAGGTGGGACAAGGCCATGGAGAGATTTAGACGAGTGAAAGTTATTTGAAAAGACAGCGATTGTAAACGGGAAGCCAGTCAAGTTGACGAAGGAGAGGCGAAGGATGAGAAGCATCACTACTCTAAACCGTATAAGCCATAAAAAATAATGACAAACTACGCGGAAGGCCACACAGCGTAGGGAGGGTAGTCAATAATGCAGAACCATCCAATAAAAAAATGGGCCGTACACGATAAAACGGTGCAATAAATATGAATGTGGCACCTTCAACACTATGTTCTTATCACGCTTCAACGATCATTGCAGGCATAAGCTACGCAAAATATGGTGGAGATGAGTGTACGTAGATAACTCAATTTGACGTAATAAGTTTACGTGTTTAGTTGTTTGCAATGGTAATCATCAGCCAAGCTGCCATAATTGGAAAATGTAAAAAATATATACATCTGTTCTTCTTATTTGGTGCAGGAAGAATTCAGTAATTTCAATGTAAACGAAAGTGAAGATTTTGGTATTTTTTGACGCAGAGATGCAGTCTCAGTACAGCCAAACACTTTACTACCAGTATCTTGAAGCGCATCCATAAGCCAGCGCTTCTCATCAGGTAGGAGGCTGAATAACCACCATGCTGGATCACCCTTGATTCTCATGGCCGCGGACGATTTTAAATCGGGTGACTAATTTGTCGACCTGCTGCAACATGCGCTCAACAAATTGAACGGCAAGTATATTTAGCATCGCTCTTATCATTCACGATGAACGCACACAATTGTTTTTTATACCTCTTGTTTTTTGCAACTGAACAAAACAGATCTCAGGCGGAAACTTGGTAAAACATTGTAGCAGTGAACTTTGTAAGGTTAAACGTGACATTTGAATTAAATTGGCAGCACTTTTGTAGTTACTGAAGAACTAACTTTTCAAGTCATTGCCCAGCCTTGACATTTGTTCAAAGTAGGCAGACATGCAAAAGGTTAATTAAACATACCGGAACTGATGTTAGTTTAACACGTAGGCTTTTCACGACCAGAACATCCTCTATTATGGACGTAACTGATGTTGGTTTAAATGTGCATGCGAAGGAATTAAGGAATGAGGTAACAAGTCTGGCTCATGAATGAAACGGAGAAGAATGGTTGATCTTCTTGGTTCTTTCGGTAAAGTCACGTAGAAGGGAAATAATAAAGTAATAAAAATAAAACATAAAAAAATACAATTCTCACGACGTTTCGGCCACAACGCAAGCAGCCGTCCTCTTGCGTTGTGGCTAAAACGTCGTGAGAATTATTTTATGTTTTCTTTTTATTATTTTATTATTTCCCTTCTACGTGACTTTACCGAAAGAACCAAGGAGATGAATCCCTGCAGTCACGAAAGCTTTAAATCGAAAAAAGAATGGGTGAATGAACTCATGTACAATATAATATGAAATGCATACTTCTTATAATGGCTTTCACCATACATACACACGCATGCATGTAAGTAAAAATCGCATTTTTAAAGGGATATTCAAACGAAATAAAGAATAATTGTACTTTTAGTTAATCATATCCTATGCATATCTAACAATGTAATAACAGGCAAAATGAAAGTTTGAAGTATAAAACTAGAATGATTAGCATTTATTTTTTTTGTATCGAGCCCGAAATCAAATCGACTGACCTTAAAAAAACTCAACACAAAAGTACCGCTCGGATATCCTGAGACTGAGCCATTGAACGCAACATCAGAATCTCTCAGACTCTGGTTCTGGATGAGAATGAATGCGAATGGCAGTGATAAACGGTCAATTCCATTGCCAAGAGACACGTTGTCGTGACACAAGTGGACATGCAGGAAAGCATGCCGCTTATAATAAGGGACACAGTTTTGGTACAAGACGCGTGCGACATTGGCATTCACCAACGTGGCAATTGTTGAGTACGTAATTTCCAGTGCACATCATGGATACGTACAATATGCAAGCCAATCCATGTAGATATTAACACTAATTAATGAAAATTATTGTCGATGCAAAAATATTTGTTTTGTTATTTCATTGTGCTGCACCTTCATATTCAACAAAGCTACCAAAGCAGTTATAATCTCAGACAGGCACGTGGCCTTGAGAGGGGTCATTGTCTAGTCTCTGTTCATGACCTCTCAAAATAATCAGACAAAACTCTTACTCAAAAGTCTAGCGTGTTCAATGCGTGTGTAACAGTCCACACACATTAAAACTGCATCGCCGCGCTTTCGGATTTGCTTCTGTGGCCGTCTGGAACGCTCTTCCTTTTGTTATTCGGAAGCCACTGGGAGCTCTGCACTTTGAAATCATCCAGGTTGAAGATGAATTTCTTTCGAAGTGCTTTTTGTATTTAGTTTGTTGTTCTTCCCCCCGCACCTCCGATTAGCACCATTGGATACGAACGGTGTGACAACACATTCCTGCGCAGGGAGCTGGTAGGAACGTTGGGATGCTCAGTCAATGGCCAGGGTCAACGGCGGCGTGGTGTATTCCGCAAATATGCCCGACTGTGAGGGCGGGCACAAGCCGGTGTGAGTAGGTTAAACGTTGAGTTTTATAAGGGCACCACGGGGTGACCAGCCCTTCCCCACCCAGCCACACCCAACCCCACTCTCCCCACCCAGCCCCTCCCCACCCTCCCCCTCCCCACCCAGCCCCACCCTCCACACCCAGCCCCTCCCCACCCTCCCCTCCCCACCCAGCCCCTCCCTCCCCACCCAGCCCCTCCCTGCACGACGGACGGACACAATAATCCCCTGTGGGCTGATGCAACCAGGAGGTTCCTACCAGTATAAATTCAACATACACAAGTACACATACATACGTAGCAGCCCTGTGTGGCAGCTCATGTGTAACGTGTGTGTACAGCTGGTGAAGTTTGCAATGTGTTGTGGGTTGGGCTCGTAGGGATGTCGGCAGTTGGAAGAGACTGCACAAGGAGAGGACAAGTGCTACTTACGTTTGGGATAGGATAGAGAGTGGTTGGGTTGAAGAAGAGAGATATTCGGAAGATAGAATGTGAATGTATGTTTGTATGTTGAGCTTCTTTCGTACCGTACATAGTCAACCATGCTAATCGGAGGTGCAGATGAAGATAAGTAGGTGAATAAATATAAGTAGAATAATTGCTATGTTTAGCCTATATTGAAAGCTCATCCGGAGACTGATTAATATAAGATGAACGGCTCCACTGGATTTCCTGTATTCATCAAGTAGAAACACAGGGTTAGACGGTGTTTCGTTTGCATATCTTTGTTTTTGTTTATTGAAAGAGTTCACGTTGCAGTTGTTCTTTTCACTCCATTAAACCTTGTTGTTGAAATTTGCTAAAGTCGTCATCATCGTCATTACACACGTGATGCCTCAATGATTGTTTTTAACATGGAACGCCTGGTTTTACCACCAATATTATGATTAAAAAAGCACGTTTGGATGAGGCCACGTAATTATTATCTGCTCGTAATTTGTGCAAAATGTTGCATCTCAATGGTTAATTTTGGACGGGATGAATTGCTCTTCGACTTGGGCTGTTGCAACTGTTGCAACTAACTAACAACGGATGTGTCATCTTAGCTTTCTTATCTACTTCCGCCCCCTGCATCACAAAGCTTCAGTTTGAACTCCATGCGTTGCCTCCCAGCGCCCTCCTCGTTCCTCACATCGTTGCCTCCAAGTCCACAGCCGGCCCAGACACCATGGCCCCTCCCCTCCCTCCATCCCCCGCGACTATATAATTCCTCGTCACAACCATCTCTTAGACACACTTAAGCGGTTGTGCTTTCGCTACGTTGTCCCCACCTGAAGAAGGACGCTTGTGTTGCGCCCGAAACGTCGTGATTTAATTTAGTTGTTTTCATTTATTTTATTTTAAAAAAATTACCTACGTGACTTTACCGAAAAAAACAAAAAGTATGAGATCCTTGCAGTCACGAAAACTTCAAATCTAGAAGAAGAAAAAAAAAGTGACACTGCCTGTGCGACTATTTCACTTGTCTGGCGACGTCACTCGTCAGAGGGGGTTTCCACAACATACATTTGGCCAGATCATTCCGTGGTCTCATCCCCCCCACTCACCTTCCCCCCCCAAAAAAATCCATTATCAATTATCTTCGTCTTTACTTCTTTGTCAGAGAAAGGAAAACACGATTGTGCAGAGGTAAGTGCACTGATCAATAGGCTAATAGCATTATCACCATCTATGTTCTACGCACTGTTAAATGGGGGGTCTGATCTGAATAATTACAGACCCATTAGCCACTTATCACACGCGTATGAAAAGTTCACGAAAGGTTACAGATAATGGAACAATGATACATTTAGAAACGAACCAACCGCGAGGGGAAGCTGGTTTTTAGAAATGCATAATTATTGGGATGGACACAACTGTAAACCACAATCGAGAATGTGTCCGTATGGCAATTACTGAATCAACACGGTGTCGTAAAGTGGCTCGCGAAGGCGGGGTGCAGTAATTTTCGAAATTAGTTTGACAATGAAAAACTACAAGCAAATCGTTGTACATTAGCTGCCTTTGCATTGATCAGCAATATGGTCTGTGGCAAAAAGTCTACAAAACGTGATGGAAAGAAGCTACACTGTGTACAACACCACGTTTATGTCCTGTGCAATGGCACTTCGCACACCTGGTCAAGTTAATTTAGGATGATGAAGCGAAAAAGAGAATCTCCTACCCAGACGGTGCATTGCCCTGCATTAATGGACCACACGTGGGTTATACAAATGCAACAATAATGAACACCCGAGTACACCACTACAAGGGGTAGTGAATGATGGACACTCGAAAAGAGTCAAAGGGAGGAAACATGCTTACGGGGACGAATAACGTGAAGATGAAGTGACCGCGTTGGAGAATTAAGAGCAGAGTGAATTGTAGCTTCAGAACACTCAGTGCAAAGACAATAGCATGGACACCCATATGATCAGCAGAAGATATAAATCATGGCTAATCAAAATCGGAATCTTTATTTAGACTGAAGGATTAGAATCCCATTAGCTCGGAAGATATACAAACAATAAAAAAACGAAAGCAGTGCAAACATAGAAAAAAGGGTAAGCAGGTCACTAAAGATAAATTAATAATAATAAAATGTATATAATGACGCTGGTCATGACAACGCACATCCTCATGTTCAGTGTATTATTTGTAAATCATAGTGTGTAAAAGAGCTGTAAGGTAGAGGTGAAGAGAATGTGCGACAGTGTGAGAAGAGTAATGCATTCTTTTAAACAAATGTACGTGGAATGTCAATTTATATACACGACATCGACATTGATTCATGTCCAGTAGTTGGCCAGGCCCGTAAGCACAGATTGAGCGTCATATTCTCTTTCAATGGACACTTGAATACATTCACTGAGAGGTACCGTTATGTTATGTAGATACCAGTTGCGGCTAAAGTGCCAATGTGGTGTTTGTGCTGCTAGAATGACGGACGCAAGCACCTGCGTCTATCATCGTTGTCACGCGGCCTCTGACTCCCACTCTTTAGCCGAAGGCAAAATAAGCAGGGGTGGTATCACAAACACACCCACATCTCAGAGGCTATGTCTGTAAGGGCTGGGAGGTGACAGCAGATGGCACTGCAGCAATGGGTGCTGTCCACAGATACATTTCGTCCACTTAGTGTGTCCGGGTGTCTGTGGACTGAATCTATCTGTGCGGGAGCATTGAGTGATATCCCCTGGATGTGTTTTTTTGGGAACTCCAGTTTCATCCTAGATGCCAAAAGGCGCATTAATGGTAATCGCCACACGTACAAATACACGAGAGTATGTGGCTGCTCTAAATGTCCACGTGACAAGCCACTTCGTTGGGCTATCATTTGTGGTCGCTTCTGAAAAAGAGCTATAACGGATAGCTCAGTGGTCCTTACCTGATAAAATAATACTAGTTTAGTCTTAAAATAAAACATGTTTTTTTTTTAGGATCCTCCTGAACAAGAGCCGAGGGACTCCAGCACGTTTTTCCCCCGGGAAATATTTGTCATGATTATAATAAAATTTAATTTCATAGAAGTAATAATAGAAATAAAATAATAAATCACTACCGTCACAGCTAAATTTACTGCATCAAGGCTGTGACGCTCCCACCTGATGACGGAGACTTTTGTTGCCTCCGAAACGTCGTGATTTATTATCTTATTTCTATTATTACTTCTATTAATGTTAATTTTATTTTTTACCTACGTGACTTTACCGAAAAAAAACCTAAGAGTATGAATCCTTGCAGTCACGAAAGCTTCAAATCTAGAATGATTATAATAGTTGTTGTATCTTTTTATTATGTTTTATTTTTATTATTGTATTACTTCCCTTCTACGTGACTTTACCGAAAGAACCAAGAAGATAAAACATAATAAAATATTTTATTATGTTTTATTTTTATTATTTTATTATTTCCCTTCTACGTGACTTTACCGAAATAACCACGAAGATGAATCCCTGCAGTCACGGAAGCTTTAAATCGAAAATATAGTTGTTGTAGTTGTCCCATGCTGTCCTGGCATAACGACTAGCACACTGGACTTGTAATCTAGTGCGTGCCAGTTTGGTCTGATCTGCTGCCGCGGCAGTTAGCACAATGCACACTCACGCATATTAAATCGCACCACCTCTGTCCACGTAGAGGTATACATGGGAAAAGCCACAGATAGCCAGCCGATGGGCAGGTCACATGCGTGGGTTGGGGTAAAGTGTGGGGAGCTCCCAGCTCTTCCGAGATGTCTGGCCAACGTAGAAAGTCAGACGAACAGTTCAACTGATTAAAATAAACGGTCAAATTTGGAAACATGAAAACAACACTTCGTGGCAAAATGTAGTCCATCACCCCCATTGTGTGTTTTTTAACACTAGACGTACTCACAGTCGCCTTAGTTATCAATGGCATGAGAATCTCCGTTTTTGAGGTCGCGCGCGGCAAACAAAAGACTAACAGACCAAATTTCTTCAAAATTGGTGGAAGGCCTCATCCCGACAGACAACGATCCTGCCAAATCTCATCGAAATTCACGTTTTCTCCTTGACACTGTGAATGCTGCAATTATCCCACTTTGATTAAAGCACCAAAACATCCATCACAATGGCAGTGCGGCACCTGATGAGTGTTTTTTTTTTTAAACGTGAATTGCAATATGAAATGTAAACTCTTTGTGGAATTGCACCTCTGGGTGCTGCGAGCTTTCAATAATTAATCAACATTTAACAATGTCGAAGCCCATTTCCATCATCATTAGCCACAACAAGAGAGTTGGTCAAATACTCCAGGCCAATTTGTTTACAATTCTCTGTGTGTGAGAGTGTCTGTCAATGAGACATGCCAAAACATTAGGGGGAAATTTCATAAACAGGGTCATGCCAAAAAAAGGAATGGGGCTCCCATTGAGATGTGGAATTTACAGATGATTAAAAACAAGACGCTCTTCTTCGTGCAAAGAACTTGAGAAGCCCGAGGCTGGACCTGGTAATAGCCCATAAGAATGTGCAAGCACAACACATTTGTATGGAAGGATGTAAATAATTAAATAAGGCTGGTAAAGTACACATTCAGGATGTGGTATTAAAATTCAGATGTCACCTCTTTATCAGACAGCGTTAGCTAGTGAGTTACAGATTGTAAATGTTGTGGCTTTGCTCTCCAACACATCGGAGTGCTGTCCTAGTAACGAATTGGCCACGTTCTGTTTACGTGACAAACCTTACTAATTGGCTGTGTCGGGTGGTGGCGGGTTTAACAACACATTTATATATTTACGCGATCGAACCCCCCAAAAATACCTGTATTATAATGTGTCACAGATCACCGATGCTAACAAGCTTTGTCAGACATGCCAACACGCAACCTCCGCCAGCAGATATTAGTTGACCGATTCATGCTGCCAGATGCATATCCTGTTCACGTTGTAATCTCAGTAAACAACACAGCACTCCAGATAAAACAAGTTGAAGGCAACGTTCAAATGGAATTCCTTTACTCTGTCGTTTTTATCATCATCATCATCAGCCATGGTCAATCCACTGCTGGATGAAGGTCTCCCCAATCCACCTCTCACAAGCTTGCAATCATCTAACTGACAGAAGCAGCACACGAGCTGACCTATTGGACATCTGTGAATACGAGTTTTATAGCTCATCGGATTCCTCCAGTATGAATAAGGATTGTGATTCTGATGATGTCACCGCTTTGTGTCCTTACTAGACACCGCCTCGCACCCATTCTGCCCCTTGTCTCCCGCGCCGTTGTTATTCATAATCACCGTAAACTGTAAACAATTGTTGGAAATAACCTATTCTTATTTGACCAGGTAAGGCCCACTGAGCTATATAGCTCGTTTTCAGAAGCGATCTGGCGACAAATCATAGCTCAACTTAGTGGCTTATCACGTGGAAATGTATAGCAGCCAAATACTCTAAACGCACGTTTCTAAGTGTGGAGGGAAAAACCGGAAGACCTGGAGAAAAATCCACGTGACCACAGGGAGAGAGAGACACGCAAATTCCAAATGTAGAGCAGCAGGCGTCAGTGTCGGGATCGAAGCCACGACCTCCTGTATACCAGGCGAGGTAGTTAACATCCCACCACCATGGCACCCTCCAAGTGACGCATCCCACACAAGCCGACTGTCCGTTAGGTTGAACTATGATATTTGCAGAAACTTTCTGGTCCGTGTTACATTTGTGCCATGCAATTTTCTGTACATACTTAACATTTAAGTCATGCTAGCATACGAGTTGTGAGTTCAAATCTCAGTCCACGGTCAACTCAGGCTGTTATTACTCCATGGCACTGCGTGGTAGAGAGTCGAAAGTAGTTGTCCACTGAAATGTCCAACTCCATCCATGAGAATGCGGAGGGTTCCACCACTGGCTCAGAGCCACGAATCAACACAAACGCTACTTCATGTCTCATTTGAGTAGGGAGAAACCTTGAGTAGCGCTGCCCTCCTTGTATTCCTGCGAACACTAAGGTGTCTAATACTGACAAAGGGTAATGTTTTAGTAAACAGATCAAAGACACACACGCGCAATAATTTGAAGGTCTTCTGCAAAATGGTCTATTGGCAATGTAGTGGGAGGATTTGAGCTCCATGTGCATCACTATACTTTGATTGCAGCTGTAAATTATGTGCTGGGCCAAGACTTAGGGGCATAAGGCATGGCACAGGATCTTGAACAGATGCATGAGCACTGTGAGCATGAGCACATTTTTTTTATTTACTGTATGCATTAGCAGGAAATTAAATTGACACATCGTAAGGGATCATGCCAGAGCATAATGGAACATGTCAGGGCATAGTGGCACCGGGGAAACCTTAACCCCACAGTCGCTTAATGGCCTTAAATCCCTGCAGGCAGCTTCAAGTTCAGAGAGTAGCGAAAGAGGGCATGCCCACCTGCCTAGCACCACGCTCGTACACGAGCACACCACTTATTTATTTCATAACCAAGTAGTTTAAACTTTCAAATGAACGTAGTGGGGCTCGTAAACTTGTTTCCTTACAACCAGTGGTAGAATTGATTACAAGCCGATCCATTGGATACCCAGTGTTGACTTTCCACAAAGTGGTACTAATTTTATCTGCCCCAAAGGGATAAAGGGCTGAGTGAGCTTTCAATCCGGATTTGCACGCAACAACCTTCCGATGAGACGATGCACTGAACTAACGATCGTCATCGTTCTGCTTGAAGTCAATCGCTTTTTGAGATTGCTCAAGAATATTAAAGATAAATCATCGCAATAAACAGGAGACTAAATAGTATACATATACATTGTTGTTTCTTTTGTCATGTCCTTATCCCATTCCGTACTTTAAGGGCATTGAAACGAGCATTGCGATGGACTTGTTGCTTTACGCCAATGCGGAAGGATGTTGTTTCAAAATAAGATTAACGGAGATTGCATTTAGTTTGAAGCATCTGCAATCAGATACGCGAATCACAGATGGCTAAATACGTTTGCAATCATTTGAGCCTGTGAGTGTAACCAGGTGACAGGCAAATGAGATGTAACAACCCTCTTGCAATACAGAACTGGGACAACTCATCCTGGGCCCTCTGGCTCCTAAACAATCTACTAGATCAGGGGTCGGCAACCTACGGCTCCGGAGCCGCATACGGCTCCTTACGGGCTGCTTCTTGACGATGAGTACGTATGTACTCAGATGCATTGCGGCTCTTGAAATACTGAATTTTGTACCGAATTGGAAAGAAATGGCTCTTCTTGTTATTTTGGTTTCCGACCCCTGTACTAGATCATCCTTTTGCCGCCCTGACAGGACAAATTACGACTTAAATGTGGCAATGAATGGCAAGAACTATTAAAACCAAACGATAAAGACACGTTAACAAAAAATATCACTTCATCTCAGCAGCTACTTACTACTCAGTCACTGTAATCTTTAATGCTCGGAAGCAATGGCAATGCACAGATGCACAAAATATTCACTTTATCTGGTCTTACGTAGTGAGCCCTTGGTCCATAAACTGATTCAATAAGATTGCCTTGAAATATTAGTTGTCCTTTGATGTTACCACACCAATTGTGTTTATGGGGAGTACAAGAAAAATGCCTAACTGGCATTTCAATAAATATGTATATAAAAAAATAACAACTCCGATGACAGCGTTTCTACAGTCTTGATTATAGAGCTGTTGACTCGTATTACATAGTAAAAAAAAAACGGATTTGGTCGCTCAGGTAAACTATACTCCTTCCAAAACTATCCATGAGTAGCTGCTTATCGAGAAAAATCGGAGTCAAATTGACACCTTGAGAAAGCAACGCGCTGGCAACGAGACGATGGTATGTTTTATATCCCAAAATACCGCAACTTTGACATTAACCAGCAATTGAATCTGGTCCTAGATTCAATGATAAACACTACGACAAAGATCCCCTGTATAGCCTCCAACAGAATGTTGGGTCAAGTGCTGATTGCGAGCACCTATGAAGGCTGGAATGGTACACGAGGGGGTGGATGGCCAGCACCACGCCCGACCGCCTTTGTCTTCCTAGTTGACGATGTTTATGAGACACCGCACCAGATACTAATTTAAGGCTGAGTCGACCTAGGGGAGGCCCAGGATCGGTTTATATAATCGCCACTGGTGTTGGCCGTGGGCGGGAATCGAACTCGGGTCGCCAGATTCGTAGCGCAGCGTGCTAACCGCTACACCACCGCTCCAATGAAGAACACACACGTACAACGTGAATGCATTTATTTCAGTTACTCTTCACCCTCACTGTTTTTTTTTACATGAAATCATTCAAAGATTACATCTCGCATTCGTCATTGAACGAGAAACCTCGCCTCGGCTCAGAGATAAGATATTTAAAGGAATGAGATTTGGCTGGAATAAAACATTTAATCAGTGGAATGTGGCCGCGTACTTTTTTTTCCAAGAACTCTTATTCTACTGTGACTGCTCCTGCACTCATTTAAAAGCAACTGTCAAGTCTTCATGTCGATTCCGCCTGCAAGGCATATCAACGTGTTTAAAATAGCATCAAAAGTGCCATCTCTTTGGGGGCTTTCATGTGAATTACAAGACGCATTGATCACAGACTGAACTGTTTCACCATCACATCTTTGCATTTTATCTGTTAAGGCTTCAACTAATGTTTGTTAATGGGACGTGATAATACTCACACAATTGCCCACATTTTTTAAACTGGTAAACACAATTCATATACATATATATTCAACTTGCACAAAAAAATGCTGCAATTTTATAAAATACACGTTAAAACATTCAGGTTACATCAATCAAGTTATATTATATTAACATGATAACAATTTTCGCCAGTAATCAGTCCATTGCTAGTCGTAGACCTCCCTACGCAGTGTTGGTCATGGGGGTTGATTGACCATACTTCACCCCATTGGTCAGTATGGGAAGGTCATAGTGGGGGTCGTGACGACTTCGGACACCAGTTACCACTCATGTGGCAGCTGTGGTCGGGAATCAAAGCGAGGTCACGAGGTTCGTGGCGCAGTGCGCTTCCCACTGAGCCACCACTCTATCAGCCTTGAACAAGTATGAAAAACATCCACTTGCAGAGTCTGGCTCACGCCATAGGAATGTGTAATATCCACCGCTCAAAACCATCAATGTAGCTAGCGCTGCCCAGGCTTGTTTAAGCAGGGAGGCACTCTGCATTCTGAATAAGTCACAAAAAATTTATTAATTTTGCAAGGAGACTATTTTACTATTTCTAGATTTGAAGCTTTCATGACAGCAAGGATTCATATTCTTAGGTTTTCGGTAAAGTCACGTAGGTAAAAAATAAAAATAAAAATTAATAAAAGTAAAATAAAAATGAAATAAAAATCACGACGTTTCGGAAACGTCGTGATTTTTATTTTTTACCTATGTGACTTTACCGAAAACCTAAGAATATATTTTACTATTATGTTAAACGTTTTATTTTATTTTATCAGGTAAAGCCCACTGAGCTATTTGGCTCTTTTTAAATCCTTTATATTAAGTTCGCTTGCTTGCTTGCGTGCTTGCTTGCGTGCTTGCTTGCTTGCTTAGGACCGTGCAAATCTTTCGGTCGTTTTTTAACCCACTTCCCGTGATCAAATCGAGCTGACATTTTCCACACAGACTCGTTGTGCCAGACAATTATTGTTCGTGAAAAAAATTCCCAAAATTTTACACTTTTCAGAACGTCAGAGTGTAAGAGCCCAGAGCGCGTAACCCCTCCACAGGCCGTGGCGGAGTAGCGCAGTTGGTAGCGCCCTCGCTTCCCATGCCAAAGGTCGCGGGATCGATCCCCGCGTCCTCCACAGGCGAAAATATTTTTAAATCCTTTATATTAAGTTCGCTTGCTTGCTTAGGACCGTGCAAATCTTTCGCTCGTTTTTTAACCCACTTCCCGTGATCCAATCGAGCTGACATTTTCCACACAGACTCGTTGTGTGTGACAATTAATTTTCGTGAAAAAAAAAATTCCAAAATTTTACACTGTTTAGGGAAAACAAATTAAATATTTAATTACCAATTGCTTAATGGTGGCAGACAATCATCTGACCCATAGGTGGCAGCCATCTCAAGCCAGAGGACGAGAGGACTCTAGCCGCCACGCATATAAAGGATTTATAGTGAAAAACTTTGTTTTTACGGGTTTACTTGTTCAGAAACGACCTGGCCACAAATGATAGCTCAACGAAGTGGCTTATCATGTGGAAATCTATAGCAGTCAAATACTCTAAATGCATGTTGTTTCTAAATATGGAGGGGAAAACTGGAGGACTCCGAGAAAAATCCACATGACCACGGGGAGAATATTCCAAACGGCAAATGTAGGATCATCAGCGTCGGGATGGAACCCACGCCTTCCTGTATACCAGGTGAGATAGTTAACATTCTGTGAGGTAAATACAAATTATATTGAAAATAAGAAACAAAGATCCGTGGAAAACTTGAATCGAGCAAAACCAGAGAAAAAGCAATCAATAAGTGCAAAGTTTGAAACTGAAATCTAACGTGATGAATAATATTTGTTTACCGCGTATTGAAGTCAATTGTTACATCTGGGGAAATATGAGCCGTGTTATAAGTATAATACATTTGGAAAGGTCTGCTCTCTTCAAAGTTTACATTTTAGATATTTGTCTTGCAGTACTCTCAGTATGTTTGTATGCTAACAAAGTTTACTGATAGCGGGGCTTACGTGTACAAGAATATCAAGGTGGGTACTGGCATATACGTTAACACTATCTCTGTTTTGTAGTGTTTGAGGTACAGAGCAACTTTCTTGGTTCTTTCGGTAAAGTCACGTAGAAGGGAAATAATTCTCACGACGTGAGAATTCTATTTTATTATGTTCTATTTTTATTATTTTATTATTTCCCTTCTACGTGACTTTACCGAAAGAACCAAGAATATGAATCCCTGCAGTCACGAAAGCTTTAAATCGAAAAGTACAAAGCAATATTTTACAGTATCAATTTTATATAAGAAAAAAAAGTGGTGCTATATATTCATAACCTTTGTATTTGTAATATTGTGTTGCTTCTATTCCTGTGCGTGTGAGGTGTGTGCCTCTCGATAAAGGGTGACAACTGCGATCTGTCTTGCTTAGTTATGCTTTGCGAGCAAATGACAGTGAACAGGGAATGATGGCTTTGAGAGTGTCTATTATGACAAGTGAGATGACCAAGGGTCATAGGTCACACGCGCAAATTTATGAAGAAACATTATAACTCCTATCCCACCTATCCTTTTTTTTGTCCAGAATAATATGAATAAGTAATAATTTCAAACAAACAAGAGAACTAATGCATAATAAAATTGGTTTAACGACACATTTATGTTTAAACGATCAAACAAAAAAAACCCCTCTATTATGGATAACATTGGTTGCAAAAGTCCACGTGTTAAAATAAGCAAATTAGTTATTTATCCATAACACAGGTTTTTTTATGAGTTAGATCGCGTAAATATATACATTTGTGTTGTTCAACCCGCCACGAGAGTCGCGAAACAACACGTCAGACTATAAATATACATATTAAGTTAGGCATTTATAGTTAGGTATTTACAAATTGGGTTAAGACGTGAAAGAGTGGCAGTGGGTGTGCACGTTATTAAATTTGCCCAGCAGACACAAACAAACAGATACGGCTTTAAAATATGAAAGCGTGAGTCAGTGAAGCTGTTAAAATGATCTGGTTCAGCATTCAAAAAGGTGTCACAAATAATTGAAACCAGGAGGAGGTTGGAGACACATCGTCGCCACCTGCAGGGAAACACCACGGGGTGGCCGATACCAACACAGCAACAATTACCGTGATTGTGGTGAAGATGACAACATTTGATGACAACAACAATAATTTGTGAAAAAGTGTCTCTTTTCTAATTAATAATCGTTCATTCGTTGCTATTTTTATTATCATCAACCTGGGGCACGTGTACAATGCAACTTGTATACAGGATATCTTTGAACTAATACATATCTCCCCTAATACAAAACAACTTTTTTTACATTGGCGTGACAGTGTTGGCTTTGCACGCCTCTAATTCAGCAATGTGGGGACGGGGGTTGGTGCATCACACCATTTTCGTGACCATTCCCTCTCCGTGTGGGTGTCGATGCTGCCATACCGTGGCACGGCACGCGATGGCAGTCGAGCAAGTGTATTAATCTCCATCTGTTTCCACCTGTAAGGGGGGAGATTGCTGCCCCCCCCCCCTCCTCCCCCTCTTCCCCCTCCTCCCCCTCCTCCCCTGTCGCACACGTGGGTTTTCTCCAGGTACTCAGGCTTCCTCTCACATCTTCTTGGTTCTTTCGGTAAAATCACGTAGAAGGGAAATAATAAAATAAGTAAAATAAAACATAATAATGCTGCTAATCCTGCATAATGCACGGGCATAATATGACTTTGAAACCCCCCGCTCACCTCCTACGCATTCCACAAGTAGTGACTAATCCCATATCTGCATTTTCCATAAATATGCTAAATTCCTCTTGATATGCAAATTCCTTTGTCAAGGCGCTCTTTCTCCTCAAACCCAGCTTAAATATACGCTGCCAAGCCTGGTGGTGTTCATTCAGACGCTGTCTTTCCGACAGACGTGTTCTTCACCTGAGGACGGCTGCTTGTGTTGTGGCCGAAACGTCGTGATAATTATTTTATTATGTTTTATTTTTATTATTTTATTATTTCCCTTCTACGTGACTTTACCGAAAGAACCAAGAAGATGAATCCCTGCGGTCACGAAAGCTTTAAATCGAAATTTTATTATGTTTTATTTTTATTATTTTATTATTTCCCTTCTACGTGACTTTACCGAAAGAACCAAGAAGATGAATCCCTGCGGTCACGAAAGCTTTAAATCGAAATTTTATTATGTTTTATTTTTATTATTTTATTATTTCCCTTCTACGTGACTTTACCGAAAGAACCAAGAAGATGAATCCCTGCGGTCACGAAAGCTTTAAATCGAAATTTTATTATGTTTTATTTTTATTATTTTATTATTTCCCTTCTACGTGACTTTACCGAAAGAACCAAGAAGATGAATCCCTGCGGTCACGAAAGCTTTAAATCGAAATTTTATTATGTTTTATTTTTATTATTTTATTATTTCCCTTCTACGTGACTTTACCGAAAGAACCAAGAAGATGAATCCCTGCAGTCACGAAAGCTTTAAATCGAAATTTTATTATGTTTTATTTTTATTATTTTATTATTTCCCTTCTACGTGACTTTACCGAAAGAACCAAGAAGATGAATCCCTGCAGTCACGAAAGCTTTAAATCGAAATTTTATTATGTTTTATTTTTATTATTTTATTATTTCCCTTCTACGTGACTTTACCGAAAGAACCAAGAAGATGAATCCCTGCAGTCACGAAAGCTTTAAATCGAAATTTTATTATGTTTTATTTTTATTATTTTATTATTTCCCTTCTACGTGACTTTACCGAAAGAACCAAGAAGATGAATCCCTGCAGTCACGAAAGCTTTAAATCGAAATTTTATTATGTTTTATTTTTATTATTTTATTATTTCCCTTCTACGTGACTTTACCGAAAGAACCAAGAAGATGAATCCCTGCAGTCACGAAAGCTTTAAATCGAAATTTTATTATGTTTTATTTTTATTATTTTATTATTTCCCTTCTACGTGACTTTACCGAAAGAACCAAGAAGATGAATCCCTGCGGTCACGAAAGCTTTAAATCGAAATTTTATTATGTTTTATTTTTATTATTTTATTATTTCCCTTCTACGTGACTTTACCGAAAGAACCAAGAAGATGAATCCCTGCGGTCACGAAAGCTTGAAATCGAAATTTTATTATGTTTTATTTTTATTATTTTATTATTTCCCTTCTACGTGACTTTACCGAAAGAACCAAGAAGATGAATCCCTGCAGTCACGAAAGCTTTAAATCGAAATTTTATTATGTTTTATTTTTATTATTTTATTATTTCCCTTCTACGTGACTTTACCGAAAGAACCAAGAAGATGAATCCCTGCAGTCACGAAAGCTTTAAATCGAAATTTTATTATGTTTTATTTTTATTATTTTATTATTTCCCTTCTACGTGACTTTACCGAAAGAACCAAGAAGATGAATCCCTGCAGTCACGAAAGCTTTAAATCGAAATTTTATTATGTTTTATTTTTGTTATTTTATTATTTCCCTTCTACGTGACTTTACCGAAAGAACCAAGAAGATGAATCCCTGCAGTCACGAAAGCTTTAAATCGAAATTTTATTATGTTTTATTTTTATTATTTTATTATTTCCCTTCTACGTGACTTTACCGAAAGAACCACGAAGATGAATCCCTGCAGTCACGAAAGCTTTAAATCGAAATTTTATTATGTTTTATTTTTATTATTTTATTATTTCCCTTCTACGTGACTTTACCGAAAGAACCAAGAAGATGAATCCCTGCAGTCACGAAAGCTTTAAATCGAAATTTTATTATGTTTTATTTTTGTTATTTTATTATTTCCCTTCTACGTGACTTTACCGAAAGAACCAAGAAGATGAATCCCTGCAGTCACGAAAGCTTTAAATCGAAATTTTATTATGTTTTATTTTTATTATTTTATTATTTCCCTTCTACGTGACTTTACCGAAAGAACCAAGAAGATGAATCCCTGCGGTCACGAAAGCTTCAAATCGAAATTCCTCTCACATGTTAATGGTGATGGCAACAACAACAACAAAAAACATCCCAACATATAGGGCCTCAGAGCTTGGGCAATTGTCGGCACCAGTTACGACTCGCCTCTGTTGCCTCGCGTTAGAAATGTCTAACTTGAATCTTTTACATTGTTCTGCTGCCTGTCTGCAGCCTGCTACGCATTTGGACTGTCGCTTCAATTATACCATTGCCAATTGTCGCTCCGTAGCATTGGGCTTCTTATACTTTGAATTTTAAATGTAAAAAATTACACGCAGCTTAAAATATTATTGCAATCCCTGTGTAAATTATGCATTCAGGTATCCAGTTTAAAAAAAAAACGTACAATGAATTCGAAAGAACTCTGACGTGCTAAAAAAGTTAAGACTTTGATTAATTCGATTTTAGGCGATATTGCACATGATTGATTGCTACATTACAGCTGCAATGAAAATAGCACATGTGCTCTTTACTTATCGAGTTTTAAGACTTAAGAGACTTGAGGTCAAGTCTAAGTAGAACCTCGCGAGTAGTGATCGCGACAATAACTCTGTTGGCAGGCCTGATGATAATGAATAGGCACAGGAGGGAATATACTAATCATGCACATTACACTCAGCGTACCGACAGTTTCCAGGCACCGAAAATAGGAATAGTGATAGAGAATGAACACATTTTAACATGACGTGTTCCAAGACACATGTTTACACACATATGCAGTGGGCATGCATATACTATGTTGTATGATGAGGATGTGGTGGTTAGAGTACTTAGCTCACACGGAAAAGATTCTGACTTCAAATCCCAGTCACGAGTCAACCCAGGATACATTCCCTCATTCTGGCTCTCTGGATTTTTAGTCCCACTTCCTGGATCTCGTCCTGATGATGTTTGACGTAGTTTCAAACAAAACGCTGTATCTCACTCCCACATATGGTTGTGAAAAATGTTCTTCAAATTCACGGTGAGCTGAAACAATACATGTTTGCACTCTTAAAATGTATTTTTTTTGGTTGTTGGGTGGGTGTGGCCTAACCCAAGTTTGTTTCATCATACTGCATTATATATTTATATATACATAAAGTTTTGCCAGCTAGCGGGCACACAGGCGGGCGATTTTGCGGTGGTGACGTCATGCCATGGGACGTGGCATTTCCACGAATAGTTCGGCGCTCTTAGCCGGGATGAGTGTCACCCCGTTGCTTGGATGAGCAGCACAAGACACTGACCCAGCATCTTGTGCTGGGTGTTTGTTTTGTCCGACGCTTTTTGCGTGAAAAACGTTTGACGTCTCGATCATCGACAATGCGGCAAATCACCGAGGCGACCTTCGTCGTGACGTGAATCTGGCCCCATGACGCTCGGCATGCTCGCACACGGAGCGCAATTTACACAGATGCGAAAAGACGTGTGACTCGATGAATTATTACGGCGGCGATGCCTACGGTTTGCCACGGTATCGCGAAGTACCTATGCACGTTGAACTTCTTTCGCACCGTATGCAGCCGAACGTGACAATCGTAGGTGCGGGGGAAGGACAACAAACTGTGTATCGTAATTGTATGGCTTGTAAAATATTGTTATATTATAATTGTCATTGTTATTTAAAAAAAAAATTACTTACCAAATACTTACAAAATAACAGATTTATTGAAGTTCCACGTAAACATGAGTGCCATTTCAAATTATATGAGTGGATTAGAAAACATTTTATGGAGTAATTGACAGCATGGAGGTTATATGACATTGTCAGTTTCATCGTTAAATGTATTTATTGTATCATTTAGATCATGTGCAATCTAGGTGTTATAGATAATAAAGTTTACATAATTAGTGTCGAGAGAACTGCAGATTTAGAACTTTTAAGAAAGATCGATTCATACTGAAAGTACAGCAAATCACAAAAACAATAAAACGATAATGAGAATAATCTTGATTTAAAGCTTTTGTGACTGCAGGAATCCTTACTCTTTGGTTATTTCGGTACAGTCACGTAGGTAGAAAAATAAAACAAAATAAAAATAATATATCACGACGTTTCGATGGCAACACAAGCGGTCGTGCTCAGGTGGATAAAATAATCCAGCAGAGGAACTGCTGAACCAGCGAGAGAGCTGTTACAACAAGAGGTTATTATATATGTGGTGATGGGCAAGCAAGCGGGGTCTGAGCTGGAAAGAAATTCCATCCATGGACGCATGAGAATGCAAAATATAATTACAGTCGATCAGCTGATTACGTGTGAAGTGGTAAAGTGCGGGTACTGAAACTTCTTCCAAAATATCTCCCCAGCTAAGAAGAGTAGACCAAATACCCTCCAGAGGGGCTTTCTAGAATTCCCTCCAGTGGAGGCTATTTCAGCGGCAGTGGCGTGAGTAAATCGTCGCAGGGCTGCACCTTTTCATCGTTACAATTACAAAATCACGGGAAACTTGAGATCGCGATAATCACATCGCGTTGTGAAAAATGACATCGGGGAGACACAACAGACGGTCGCTCATAGCCACACGGCGAGCATCCGATGCCCACCTTGTTGACGGACTGCGACGTGCCAAAGAAGATGGGGATGAAGATGAGCCAGATGATGCAGGTGGTGTACATGGTGAAGCCGATGGGCTTCGCCTCGTTGAACCCCTCGGGCACGCCGCGGGTCTTGATGGCGTAGACGGTGCACGTGACCATGAGCAGGATGCTGTAGCCCAGCGAGCAGATGAGCGCCAGGTCCGAGATGTCGCACTGGAGCACCCAGTGGGCCTCCCTGGGGTCAATCGTGCGCTGTTCGTTGATGAACACCTGCCATTCCACGCGGTGAACAAAGCGAAGAGACGCAAGCTTAGCGGAGAAACGTATTCCGAAGGAGGATAGACCGTTTCCGAAAGTCCGTCGCTTGTAACTACGCGCTTGAGATGCGCGACTCTACCGAAGCATTTTCGATTTGTTACCGCGTGCCGTTCGGCATGACGTCCCGACACTTCCGTGTGCCGGGATTTTCTTCAGAAAAAATACAAATATCCCCCTCGGATTGCTGTCGGTGTTGCCGGTTCGTGAAGCTAATTGGTTGGGCCCCCCCTGACCGTAGGCCGGCCAAAGTGGGAGAAAGCCGGAGTTAGCCGGGGGGAAAGCTCACCCATGTGTCGTAGTGTGACGCCGGGCGTAATTCCCAACAGCACGCGGCACGACCCAAGAACACGTCGGAGAAGTAGACATTCGTTTGTATCAGCCATGGGTGCACAACCCCGGTGTTGCCATTGTTTGGGGCACGTACGCCTGCACGGATTTGTATTTTTTAGCGCAAATTTATGGTGGGGAGCCACATAAACGGGGTATCGTGAAAACTGCGCAGCCAACGGTTTGTGAATCACTAATCATGCAATTATTGATAGTACTGTGTTTTATTTATGAGTTTTATTATGTAATGATTTAATTTGCAGTTTCCTAAATTTGAGCACGGAAGTGCTTAGCAGCAAGTGTCATCTACTGTAATTATGCATTAATGCCAGAATAATAAGCACTCGTTGTTTTAAACATCATAGGAAACATTTTCGAGATATATTTTTTGTGGATTTAGCAATATTAAATGGTGTCATGGCGATACCACCAAAGCATCACCTGAGACATTAAACACACGCAGACGGATGTCTGCTAACAACAAATATGTGGGTCCGGTTTAAAATATTTTTTCACCATAAAACCATCTGTATGCAAAGCATTGTTACAATAACGTAGTGAAAAGCACAATTTATTTAACAAATATGTCATTATTTCAATAAAGGCATGGAAAATATTAACACATTCAGCTTGACTTTACCCGGTATTGTTAGCAGACAAATTTGCAATTTTAAAACATGACTACATAGATTGCATAGTCGAATTGATAGATTTATCTATTTGGAGGCCAAACAAAAGTGCCTGTTTCATGACGTACTTTAATTCTTGAAATTTTATTCTGACCTGCAATAGCATTTTCCTGGCAACAGAATAGACGTGATCCTGTGAGATAGCACTGCGATTACAGTGCTGTAAAGAGTTTAAATCCTGCTCAGCAGTTGGCATAACTTATAATTCATCCGTGCTCACTCGAAATGAGTAGCCCTTTATGAAATATTAAAAACGGCATTTCTATCGGGAGACTGGTTTCTGCTTTGGCCGTGTGTAATTTCCATCACTTGCCAAGGGGCTACAGCCAAAGGATGAGTTTCCAACTTTCCAACAAACTAATAACACCTATGATAGGTTACTCCATGCCTCCTTATCCGCACCATTAATCGAGGTGCGCAATCAAATCGTCGCTCCCCGCGCCAGAGCGATTCTAGACACGGGGCAACTAACCGAGACGCCCGCGTCGAAGAGCAATGAACAGTTCAAGCAAACAAAGCAAAGGAAACTTTAAAAATTCAAAAAACCTGCGGTGGGTTGGCACCGAACCACACGAACACACCCAAGAGCTGCACCGAGATGAGGCTGAACGCGATGACGAGCTGCGACGCGGGGCTGATAAAGCGCGGCGGCGCTACCGACTTCTTGCCCTGCTCGAAGATGCGGTGGATGCGGTTGGTCTTGGTGAGCAGCGCCGCGTAGCTGATGCACATTCCCAGGCCGAGGAAGAGGCGCCGCAGGGTGCAAAGCGCCACGCTCGGTGCGGCGATCATCAGGAACGTGACCACGTAGCACAAGAAGATGCCCGTGAGCAGCGTGTAGCTGAGCTCGCGGCCGGACGCGCGCACGATGGGCGTGTCGTTGAAGCGGGCGAACGTCGCCGCCACGAACGACGTCGCCAGGATGCCCAGCACGGCGACGAAGAGGGGCACTGCCGCCCAGGGCGAGTGCCACTCGAGCTTGACGGTCGGGAAGGGGTAGCAGGCCGTGTGGTTGGCGTCGGGCCGCTGGTGGTAGGGGCACAGCTTGCAGGTGAAGTCCTTGTGCAGGTAGGTGTAGCCCTCGCAACGCTCGCAGCTCCAGCAGCACGGGATGCCCTTGAGCTGCCGGCGCCTCTCGCCCGGCTCGCACTGCACGCTGCACTCGGACGCGGGCGGCGGCTCGTGGGGGGCGCGCGCCCACTGCAGCGCGTTCATCTGCAGACGGTGGACGGGAGGAGAGGGGCAGGGGTGGGGGGGGGGGGCACGCGGGGGGCACGGGATGAACGACAGATGGGCGGCAGCAGACAACGCACCAGAGAGCCGCGGTTGGTCGTGGCGGAGCAAGATTTGGTTCGCGAGGGAAGGATGCGGTGCCAGGATGCCCCCGCCCCGGAGGTCAGAGAGCCGAGCTCACGCCGCTGAGAATCTCGGTTTGATCCGAGATTTCGGACGCCTGCGATTCGACTGGGGTTCGCGAGCGTAGTGAGGTCGTGGTCATCTTGGCCCGCTCACCAATGAGTCATAGAGAGGCCTTTTGAACAGAGACCCACAGACACACGTAGGTCGGGCTGTGATTACACCAGGTTCTCTCGCGTAGTGAGTTGATGGTATCAGCCCGGTAACCAATGACTGCATAGAACAAAAGCCCATCACGTTCAATTTGTTCACGCACTTAAATTGGCAAAATTCTAGCTCTCAGGATTAAACACATCGGTTTAATTTTCACGCAATGATTATTACTCTCACATACAGCAGTGGGTGGGAACGTGCTACCCTCTACTGAGCGGACCAAAGGCCACTTGAAAGGGTTTCAGAAGTAGCTCTGCCATCTCCTCTGGCTGGAGCCATTCACGATACGAAGGGTTGCACAGCTCTGTAACAGATCCGATTGGATACTTTGTCTCATGGCATGACGCCAGGAACACAATTTAGACGCCCTGGAACTTTGAAGAAAATGGGAATAATTCTTGTCTGGGAGAATGTTCGCTTGCATATATATTTGCAGAAGAAAAAAATGCACGTGCGTGTGCATCGCCAAAATAAAAGATTAATTTAGCGCTGTGTGTGGCACTTGTTTCTTGAAGATGAGAATCTGTATCATGATGTAATTAGATTGATAATCACTTTAATTAATGATCATATTTGCGACGTGCACAGTTGGATCCGTGTCCACTGCTCGGGATATTGCATGAAAATACAACAACTGCTTTGTTTATCCAGTAAAGCCTAAAACATATTCGAGTCACGTTCCTAATAGGAACCCTGCCTGAGTTGTTTGGACCATTCCCACCTTCTTGTGATTACAAGTTGGGAGGAAATAAGTTGGGAGGAATTAATGGGGGGTGGGGGGGGGGGCCTCAAACGCCACACGTCTATGTCAGAGACCAAGCCGGTGTACTCCATCGTAATGATACCCCACCTGATGTGTCATCGACTTGTACGCGTGTGGTTCAGGGACGCGAAGCAAAATGTCAGACGTTACGCCGGGAACAAATTAACCACGAGGTACAAACCACAAAAGACATGAAAGAGACACTCAGCATAATGGTGAACATCTACGCAGAAATAAGAGTGATATCTAGCTCATCGTTTTGGCGTGGGTGCCTCATCCGCGATCTTTATGTGATTCACCAACCTCACCTTTGAGTCACTGAATGGCAGGCATGGAATGCAACCATGCCCGGCATACATTAAAATTCAACTGGCAATAACTTTAGGCAGGTTTTCACATCGTAAAAAAATTGGGAATATATATACACACACATGCGTTGAGCCGATGGGTTACCTATTCCAATGTGTGGAAAATACTATTTTCATCTAATCTGTCAGTCCATATAATAACAATAATTGTATTTTATTACGAAACCCTTAAACCAATAATTGCTGATCGAGATCTGTGTAGTAATTGGGCAGATTTCGAAAAAAAATACTTTGAGAAAGTTTAAACATTTGAATAATCTAATTGGAACCCAGGCACATTGGTGTGAGTGTGTGAAGTGATTCACGTGTGTGGGTGGTGGAAGCATGCATGTATAATACAACAGAGGCTCCCTCAATATAATGGCTTGCTAGTTTGTATTTTTATCATATTTTATTGCAATTCACTTTTTGGCATCTTTTAAATGTAGGATTTGTCTTAATTGGCCTAAAATATAAAGCAATGACTGTTATTTTATCTAGCTACCAAAGAAACCGCCGTTACAATAATTTCAATTACGAAATATGATTATTTTAATTTTGAAATGTATATCAACTCTCATTAATGGCAACGTCGTCCAACATTGAGCAGAGATAAATCCTTGTTGTTGTGCAATCAAAACTTCAATATTGTAAATAAAAAATGGGGGCAGGAGGAGGTGGTGGTGGGAGGAAGGGGTGGGGGGGGATATAAAATTATTCCTTTCACATTCAATCACTTTCTGCTGGGGATTAATGCTTTTAAGATGGAAATGCCACTTATTCTATGGCAGGTGTGGGAGTAATTCGTAACTCGTCACTGTGAGCCTCGGTACACGAATGTTGTGATTATAATAAACATGACCTGTGATCTGATTTTTTTATAAATGCATCAGGATGCATTCTCGCAACGATGACAGCCAAGAAATTACTAAAAAAAAAACTGGAATTAAAATTCTGCAATAATAATAATAATAACGGGACGTAACACTACTACGATGTCACACACTGTTGCTCTGTCAGGTGCAATGTTATTGGAGCAAGGGCACTTGGTGCGGTGCACCATACCCTGCACTGTCAACCTGGTGATGTGGGTTTGATTCCCCACCATGGCTAAGGTGAATGGTAAGTGATAACTGAACCGGTCCTGGGCCATCTTTCACTAACCAACAGTGGCCAGCACAGTGAAGTATGATCAAACACACTCAATCAATTGCAATGCACAGGGAGCTTAACATCCAACAGTGTATTGAAAAATGCCTGTAAATTACGATGATTAATTTTAACATGTGCAACCAGGAGCAATGCTTTCTTCTAAAACTGTGCACATGATAGCATAGAGAGGTGCATGCTTTGGAATTGAGGACAACACTGAAGGACAGAAAGAGGAATGCATTGATTACAATGGTCAACACACTTTTTCTGGCATAAGGTATTCCAACGGGTTTAATGTAATTTTGGTGATTCCAAATCTGGCATCAGTTTTTGTCTATCACATCAGGTTTTTGAGATATCAAATATTGCATTTTCAATAAAAACTGCAGAAGAAAAATATTAAATAAATGTGGATATCTACATAAAATGATATTATAAACACACTATCCTAAAATACAGCACCACATTTTAACACTAAAGCAGTCACTGACTCGCAACAACTTGCAATCATAATTGACAGAGTTAATTTCGCGTAAAATCAATGAAAATGGGGTATGCCGATAGCATACAAATGATGTGATAGAGCAAATCTGAGATCAGATTTGGAATCAGCACCCTGAAATTAGTCTAAAACAGCTGCAAAAGTCCAGGCCAGAAAAATATTTTTTTGTTTTTGTTGACCAGTGTTAGAGAACAACCACACAAGGTTAGAGATACCATATTCACTGTTCCAAAAAGTGGGCTTGGGAGGGACAGGTCTCTAGAATGGATATTTGCCGATGGTCGAGATTTATGATGGAGTAGCAGTCGAAGGAGAAAACGGAGTCGAGGGGATACAAAGGATGGAGATAGCGCCTTGATACCAGCTCACGTGCAGGTACGAGATGAACTGTTACATCACAGGACCATATGAGCAGGTGATGGCTTAGGGGAGGCCCCTGTCCAGCAGTATATTGATCATGGCTAATGGTGATGACCATGATGAGAAATCATTGATGAAATCTTTATGGACACCCTGCCATGTATATATTTTTACTAATGCCTAATACATGTATGTCATCATAATAAGTAGTAGATACAGCATTAACATCCATCTCAAACCTACGATATTTGGCTTCAGGTGACCTCAGTATAATATAAATGTAAAGGTCAATGCATGCCTTGCACACACCCTGAGGGATTTTTGATAGCAATAATGTTTTACCCCATTTACGAGGGTTAATTGACCTGTGCCAATGTTATTCCTGGCTGACTGGATGGAAGCAACAACAGATTAAGAGATGTGATCCCCCTGGATTGCCTGTTCATAATGGTCTAAATATTCTAAATATCCTCAGCTTAGGTGCAGATTAAGGCATATTGGGGAGAACTTCTGAATCTTACCCTCCCACCACCCCCCTTCTGGTGATTTATATCGACGATGTCAAATAGCCGCACTGATAACGGTGCCGTCTATTAAAATACCGTACAAAAAAAAAATTGTACACCCAAAAAAAAACCCACTGGCCACCAAATAAAATAAATTAATGATAATAAGCTCCTTTCACGTGACGTTATGCAATCAATTGATCAACAAAGTGAAATTGATCATTAAGATGTGCAATTCCAATGCGTGAACGATTTGTGTGTATTTTTGGGTGCCGCGACGTGTGAACATCCACGCTGTCGTGTCTCGTAACACGAGAGATATTAATACTTGATAAAATACGGTGATCATACGGTTACAATCTTATTATAGCTATCCATTCTCATAAAAACAATATTTGCATTGTATGCAGTGCCTGCGAAGACTAATACGCAGGATGTCCAACCGATATGACTGATTGCAATAGTCCAGTGGTATAAATCTTCCCTCACAGTATTGCTTTGGGGTACATTTAGAATTTGCAGCAGTCACTAAATTACATAACAATTATAGTGCCCTCTGCCGTGTTTGCTTGTCAGAGTAAGAAGTCAGTACGCTGTTCTAAAGTGCTGCCTCGGAGTGAAGCCGCTACAAAGCAAGTCACCATCGGCACACTGATGATGAATGGACGGGATCAAATATTTCCATACGATGGCTCAATGGGAGACAATGTGGCACCCTCTGGCAATAAGCAAAGCACTTGGCGCGTGTCAGGGTCGAATGCCCTCCTTCCCGAGGCTACGCGTTTACTTGCGCACGATTGTTTCCCAGAAATCTCGTCTTTTTTTAAAATCCTTTATATTAAGTTCGCTTGCTTGCTTGCGTGCTTGCTTGCTTACGACCGTGCAAATCTTTAGGTCGTTTTTTAACCCACTTCCCGTGATCCAATCGAGCTGACATTTTGCACACAGACTCGTTGTGCGAGACAATTAATGTTCGTGAAAATTTTTTTCCAAAATTTTACACTGTTTAGGGAAAACAAATTAAATATTTAATTACCAATTGCCTAATACTGGCAGACAATCATCTGACCCATAGGTGGCAGCCATCTCAAGCCAGAGGACGAGAGGACTCTAGCCGCCACGCATATAAAGGATTTATATTGAAAAACTTTGTTTTTACGGGTTATACTTATTTTTTCTCTCTCTCTCTCTCTCCCCGAGCGCTCCCGTTCATCCCGGTCATGGTGAACGCTGAAACAATGCCACATCACGTGAGTGCACTTTGATTTTTTTTTATTTCTCCCGAAGGAACCCCCACCCATTGCGGGACGAGAAAGCCGCTGTCGTTATTGTCAATGTGGCGTGTATACGACTTGCGTTCGTTTCTTCATTCATTCTCTCTGTGCGATTTCAAGCAACTAGACTGTTCATATGCACGTGGCCGACAAGTTTTGGCCCAAGTTGCAATTCACCAAAAGTCAGTTTAAAATATTTATATTCATTTTATTATCATTTTAATTAAAAATATAAAAATCACGCAGAGACAACCTGATTAAAACAAGTAGTTCCCATTTCACCTATTAACGGCTCTATATCGAATGCTTCAGAGTGGGAAATCGCCAGGACATGACCATTATCTGGCTGAGACTTCATAGTGGCAGTGGAAACTTGACACGCACCGTATCTTAAATCAGGTTCCTCAAAGATATGATCTTACTAAGGCCACAGCAGCATACCTATCCTCAATCTATATAGTAATGAGCCAATGTTAGACTCTTCAATGGATAACCCCAATGTTCACAGCCTGTGCCGTGCAATCTTGCAAATTACAAAAATGTACATGCAGTGATATGAATGATATGCAAGCATGAAATGAATATATTTCTCTTAAAATATGATAATGCATTGTATTATAATAAATTGCACTTCTGTTTTATGTTTAAGAGACTTATGCTGAATGAATGCATTTTATTTGAGAAGTGAAAAAGTATTCTGAGGTTGATACAGTAAATTTGGATGTGACGGTCCCACCTGAAGACGGAGACTTGTGTTGCCTCCGAAACGTCGTGATTTAATTTAGTTATTTTCATTTATTATTATTTTATTTATATTTTTTACCTACGTGACTTTACCGAAAACCTAAGAATATGAATCCTTGCAGTCATGAAAGCTTCAAACCTGTACTGACCACCGCGGTATGGTCGAACTTATTTCACTCCTGACACAGCATGGGGAGGCCTACATTCAGCGGTGGATTGACAATGGACTTTAAATGATGAAAATTATGTTCTTATGTGCTTAAAACAGATGCGATGGTGTTGAGCCGGTCTGGTTGTTAACGTTGCTTTATTAAGACATTAGCCAGCACCGTTTGCATAAATGCAGATACTCAACGCACCTTTGTGTGCCATTTCAACTGCATTATAGAAACTACCGACAGGTTTTGAAGTTGAAACACATGCTTCACAAGGATTTTTATCCTTTCTCATTCTTTAGTTTGCGTCTTTGCGGAGCAGTAAAGGAACACACACTGCGAGAAACTGTGCACTCAATGTGCAATATACCAGAGTGAAATGTGGTGTCATTTAACTAAAAAAAAGATTTGCTTACAGACACATTCCAAACTAATGACAGTTATATTACAAACGAATTACGTTTATCAAGTATTCTACCGTTACCCTTTTCAAGTTGTGCAGACAGTTCTCCTCTGTCTAAATGCATGTATCATCTCAGTTCCTCTACGGAGCGCCAAACTCCCGCTATAAGAATACTCCACGCGGTCCGTCTCCTGCTCCCCTCCCTCTGCTTTGAAGCCTCTCAGGTTTCTCAAAATCTTCTTCTTCCACCTCGCCTGGTATGCAGGAGCTCGTGGGTTCGATCCCGACCCTGACGCCTGTATATTTGGAGTTTGCGTGTCTCTCTCCCCGTGGTCAAATAGATTTTTCTCGGGGTCCTCCGGTATTTCCCTCCACGTTTAGAATCAACGTGCGTTTAGATTATCTGGCTGCTATACATGTCCACATGATAAGCCACTTCGTTGAGCGACCATTGGTGGCCAGGTCGCTTCTGAAAAAGCTGTATAGCTCAGTGGGCCTTACCTTGTACAATACAAAGTTACTTTAGTTAGTTAAGGAGTTGCTTCCTCTCTCTTTCCTTCACTTGATTGGCCACTCTCGTTAATTCTGCACTCTGAAACGTGTGCAATGGTCTGGGCAGCATTAAATATGTAAGTTGAGTAGAATTCCAATGATCTGCGGTGATGTGAGGAACACTTCCCAATGCACGCTGTAATCTGCGTCTGACCGCAGAAAAAACCTATTTAAAAAATTTGGATGAGAATTTGCGGTGAGCTGCGGATTTTAGGAGGAATTACCAACGCACCTCCATTAATCTGAACTTTATTTCCATGTTATTGGTGGAGTCCGGCAAAATTGCAGATGACAAGATTTGCACTCTCCTGGATTATGGGAGTTGTTACAAACCACAATGCACGATTATATAAATATGATGGTATTATAGGATTCACTGATGATATAATTATTGGTGCGTGTATGTTTACAGCCCTATTATTGATGTTGTTAAGAGGCCCATGGAAGAGGGGTGACATTGTCCGGGATATGTTTCTCATACAAGGTGGTACGCTGCTCGCTAAATCCAAATTGACTTCATCTCGTGAAGTTATGCCATCGTACAATCGGGATATAATTTTGAGACGGAAATTTTAAAAGTAATACGTGGAAAAAATGTGCTGCTTCATGCACAATTGTAAGCACTGCTCAATGCTCATCAGATCGGGGGGACACCTTGACCTTGACTTGTCCTTTCACACAACAACTAATGAAATAAGAGACAAGAGATTCGAGCAAAGCATCATTAGTCTCACTGAGCGGCGCACAGTTGCAGGATACACAACAACTCTTAATCAGGTCAGGTGTCCGTAATCACTTACAAGCAAACATAACAGCTGGATCAATGAGCCATTACTGAAGCAAACGTCCACCGCGCTTCACACGATGCATTGTCCGAATCTTTCATGAGAGCTTAAACATTTAATATATTGCACTTAATTCTGTTTAACGCAGTTATCTGGGCAAGGGGTGAAAAAATGTGGCCTGGTCAAAGATTGCATTGACCCTTTTGGAAGGTCTTTAGGGAAATAATCGTGGATTTATACACATCTAGGCAAATGTAAAACGGAAACAGTGCAGCCAATTTCTTCACGAGAAGGAGCTCTACAGAGGGTATTGGTCTACTTCTCCACGCTGGTTAAATAGTTTTGGAAGAGTTGAGAGTACCCACCCTTTAACCTACCACACGTGACCTGCAGATCAACTAACTGTCCTGCACCCAAGTATTGCTGCTGGGTGGACAGAGGCGCGGGGGTTTAAGTAGCGAGCACAATTGTTTCAACTTCCGTGCCGAGGAATCTTAACGGTAACCTCTGGATTGCAAGTCCAGTTGCACTAACCATCACCCCACGGCAGTGTGTAACTTTCATACTAAAACCAAACTCTACGGTGTTTGTCCCTTGTTGGTTTAGATACGACAAAACGCGCATCCCTGTTGTCATTCGACCGCTGTTTTAACTCCCAGTCCTTGTTGACATAAAATGTAAAAGTGAAACCAAATGGTGTTGCTATGCTGCATCTCCTTTATAAGAGGACCAGGTGGCTCATAGATCAGAGTGCTGGAAACCAGCTCCGCTCACATCTTATGTTTAAATTTAGGTTTCAGTCTCCCTTGATAAAAACTGGGTTCTCAGGCGTAGCAAGTTAATGGTCTCAGCTTGGCTACCCAATACCAATCCAACACAACCGCCATTCGCCACAAAGTGACGGTGACGTCACCACAGCGCCTGTGCCAGGCCAGGTACCCAAAACCGACACACACACAAACTCCACCACGTAAAATTAAGAATTGCACTCAATTTGATTGTATTCTAGCTCGGAGAATAAAAAAAGCAACATATTGGGTTTACTCTCACGTGGCAAGTAATGTTGTATGAGAGTGTGTGGGGAGAGTGTCACTCCCACCATGCAAAGGACAAGGATATTTCATTTCTGAATAAAGCATTCTGCAGCCACCCCCTGACACACGAGGTGCTGCACTGCTCTGCTTCAAATCGTTACACACTTGCAAGAGAATCTTCGTAATAAACTGGGAGGAAAACCACTTTGAGATGATTATATTATCAGTCGCACGTAGGGGTATAATCATGAATAGACTCATCAATTAATATGTATTCCTAAGGCGCATGGAACGTGCATTAAATCACACGTGTAAAATCCAAGGTGTGCTTTTATTAATGCAAAGTATATGCTCATGGTATATTTAGGTGAATAAAAGGAGCAACACTCTCTGGAAAGGCTGTAACAGGAAAATAAAAACAAGATGGTGAAAACAAGAAAACACAGAAAAAAAATCCACCTAAAAATCCTTCATTGGGACGCGACATTTCATAAAATTGCCAAAGGGGGGTTGTTGTTGTTACAACCTTGGACGCAAGAGTGAAAAAACGTATTCATCTCTGGGAAAGGACCGACATTTTACATGGAAGTCGTGCAAATATGTTTTTTTCTTTCAGCTGAAAACAATTTCCTAGGTATCAGAACACAAAGGCATCGAGAATACAACTTCTTTAAAAAACAAAGCGACTCAAGCAATTTTCCACCAATTGCCTTGCAAATTCTAAGAAGCCATTTTTGATGATGCACGGCAAATATGTACAAACGAGAAGCAGAAAAGAACATCAAATTGAAGTCGTGTAAACGAATTACTCTATTTTGAAAGAAATTGAAAATACATTCTTGATATTAACTTCTATTTCACATGTAGGTTTGCATTATTTTCCACAAAAGATTCGGCAAATATGTAGATGAAAGTCCCATGCAATACCATCTTCAATATGTGTGTCAATAAATAATTTGCGCATAATAACTTCAACCCAATAACCCAAGCATTTAATGAGAAATATAGGCTCTGCACGCAATACTACACTAAGATTTCCACAAACACCGTCTCTAACTGCATTTGCATGAAACATAAAACAATTAATTGATGTACATCTGTAATATAACCAATACATGTTCGTTACCTGTCAGCCA
Source organism: Lethenteron reissneri (assembly GCF_015708825.2). Taxonomy (NCBI): domain Eukaryota; kingdom Metazoa; phylum Chordata; class Hyperoartia; order Petromyzontiformes; family Petromyzontidae; genus Lethenteron; species Lethenteron reissneri. Next base: position 2,827,223 of record NC_083793.1, on the reverse strand, counting down.
CGCGCCGTAGTTGTATATTATTGTTCTCATAGAGATGCTGCTAAAGTGTCGGCACCAAATAAACATATTCATAAATAAAGAACTGCAGAGGAATTATTGCCAATGGCTCATGGCCTAAAAGCCTTTCAGCTTGTCTCCGCACATCATCTCAGCCACTGCGAGATGCTATTTGCATGAACGACACGATATAACCTTAATCAGATTTTGTTTGACATTACACACCGAATTGGCAAGCCAAAAGCCGCTTGTTTCGTTAAAACAATGGGCAAAACCTTTAAATGTCCCCTACATTGCAGTAAATCAAATTAGAGGTCTTGTGTGGTGGGCTGATGTGTGGGTACGGCCATCTCTTCCAAGACGTTTGGCCTATTCTTATTTTTTCATACTTTGATATTGACAAAAAGGTCCCATTTTGAAGATGCTCACCCCGATCTATAAATGCCATGGTAGTGAATTGTCTTTGTGATGCTCGCCTTTTGGCGTTCCCTGGTCTAACACTGGACAATGCCATATATTGTCAGAGCATGTTTGCTTGCATGTTCTCAAGTACGTTTGGTTAACGCAGACATGATTCCTTGCAAAAAAAAAATCTATTTCGTGTTTGAACATCTTAACAGCTGTTTTATTGCCAGATAGGGTAAAACCTATTATTTTTTCATACAGCATGGAAGAGTAGGCCAAATACCCTTGACAGGAGCTCTCCAAAGCTCCCTCTAGTGGAGGCCCGTCCACACCAGCATTGACGTAAGACACTTGCAGGAATACGCCATTACCTGATAATTGGTTTTTCACCCTTCTATCTGGCAACAAAACTGACACCTTTTTACAAGGAGTCATGTTTGCATAGACCACACTACCTGCAGTCATAATGCAAACAAAAAACATAACTCTGATAATGTGCACTGTCCATGAAGTTGATTGGTCCACACCCGAGACAGCTTTCCTTAGAGCCTAGTCTCACATGGGTTGGACCAGATGACGCCAAAAGGCGCACTAGGCTCTAAGGAAAGCTGTCTCGGGTGTGGACCAATCAACTTCAAGGACAGTGCACATTATCAGAGTTATGTTTTTTGTTTGCATTATGACTGCAGGTATTGTGGTCTATGCAAACATGACTCCTTGTAAAAATGTGTCAGTTTTGTTGCCAGATAGAAGGGCAAAAAAAACAATTATCATATTTTTACTGGCAAATGAGGATCCAATGACGCCATTACCTGTTCTCTTAATCCAGGTGCCCTCATCGCATTGATACTTGATGCGATGTTACTCATTTAGTATCTTTCAGCACCATATGATGGAGGCTTTGACTATTTATAAAAGGTGAAAAAAATGTCACATTCATGTATCCTACTATACAATCAGCTCACAGTGCGTATAATTAGAAGTAATTTAAAACAATAATCGTGTACTCGAAAAAAGTTTTAAGAATAAGATACGAATTTAAACACAATTATGCGAAGTTCACTTCAGATTGCCGTTATTCATCATGAAGTTGGATCACTTTATTATATATTCACAAGAACAGTTCTAAAGTGCAAATGTATGTGCATAAACCTTTAAAATGTTGTTCAGTAGAGTTGTGGACTGACCTTCATAGAACAGCAAACAAAAGGCTGAGCTCTATAGTGATGTTACCACAGATTCGAAAACTTGAACCTATTTTATTAGACAAATGGTTTATTCTTGAACGTGGAGTGCTAACATTATCCTGCTACGACTGCATTAATTTAACAAATTCTGTCTGGTCTCTCACTTTTCAGCGACAAAAATGTGCGGTTTTCAATCTTTCCTAGAAGTCTTTCAAAAAAGACTGATCAGTTTTAGAGTAATGAAGTATGCACCTCTTATACGGGCATAATTCCTACTCATGTTTCATAGCTTCACAAAGATTAATTTCTACAATTACTAAAAAAAATTGAGCAATTTGCTTAAATTAATGTAGTCTTATTGTGGATATTTTAGGGCCTCTGTCACATTTGCATGAATGGGGCTATTTTTTTAAGGTTACATGTAGGTGTTTTACTGAGCCAAGAATTTAACGGAGACAAAAATTCATTATAGTTTTACCGCATCATTTTGAAGGACGCAAGTATGCTGATCAAACTTTTAAAAAATGTCTGCGAGACATATCTAGCTTTATTTTTTCAAGCTAAAGGTCATCTGTTTTATATAACGATGACAAAAAGGTTAAAAAAGTATCACTGCATAAGTTTTGCGTGATGGACATTTCATATATATAAAACGTTTTAAAAAAGATAAATTCGGTGCAAGCTATTCAAAATACAATTGTACCTTATTACACATTGCACACCTACACATTCCATGGACATTATGTGAATTGATAATATGAATGGGGTTTCTCTTTCGGAATACAAATTAGTTTGCGGAGATGAGTGATACACCAAGGGATGATGTTAAGTATGGATTGTAAAGGAATGCTAAAGAGCGAGAGAGAGAGAGGGTGAATGTGGGAGGAGGAAAATGAGTCTGTTGCAATTCCACTGCAAATTTACTTTATACATTGACATTTGAAACCCAATATACACTGACCAAAGAAAAGTAATTTAGGAATGTCAAAGAGTGGTTTATTGTTTTTGTGTATGTTACACCCTGCCTGTTGTAAAAGTGGCAAAGTGCTTGGCCAATAAACAGTAGGTTGGGAATGGACTCAGCAGTCCTCTAGCCCATCATCCCTCTGAGATTGGTAAAACAAGTACCATTTTATGGGTAGTCAACAGTGTTTGTCATACAGAGAGACTGGGCACTAATGTAGACATTCGGAATTTCTAACACTGGCTCTAGCCCGCCAATGGAAATGAGCACGGTTTCATAGAGACACTTGGTTTGAACTTTGAGATATATACTGTAGACAGTATTTTCAAATGTGCATACTATACCATAAACATACACGAATAAATATTCCCCAAGGACTAGAGTTGAAAACCACCAACCCAACAAATGCCCTTGTTGTGTGTATAATAGAGCAAAGGTTTCCCTGTCTTACCGAGAAATTGCTTACAAACAAACACATACCATGCGATCCATCTCCATCTAACAATCTATGACCTCCCAGAGTGAGCACCTGTCCTTGTTGGCCTAGCGTCAAGAAAACTGATTTTTTATTCCTCCAGCCTTAGCGTAGAACCCAAGAGAGTTGCACGACAATGTTGTTTCATATGCAGCCCTATGGCCAATGTGATGAGGTGGTGGAGTAAACCATCAGAATTCAGTGCTCCGGGCCATAAGGTCCTCACACTGCCTCTGAAACCCATTCAAAAGTCCACCGCAATTCATTACCATATCCCGAGGCAGGTTGGATAAAATTAAGTCATAACGAAGCAATGCCCTGAATATCTTAACAATGACATATCACTTGGCCAAGGTATTAAGTGACAATTTCTTCAGTATAACGTTTGCTGGAGTGTTTGATTTTCAAGCAAGATATTTAGTTTTTCCTGCCACGTGAATGCATGAACTGGTTTCAATACCCACCATTCGATAATCAAAAGATAATCACTGGAGGGTGATTTGTTTGACATCCGTTTATACCACTTGCATAGATAATGTTAAACGCTCTCGCAGCACTACCCTCCCCCTCTCTATCTCTCCCCCCTTGCTCCTCCCCCCTCTCTTACCGATATAGCCTCTTGTCACGGCAGCCCTTTCGCACACTTCAGCAATTGTTTCTTGCTGTGGTTGTTCCACCTGATGACGGACGCTTGTGTTGCGCCCGAAACGTCGTGATTTATTTCATTTTATACCTACGTGACTTTACCGAAAGAACCAAAGATTATGGATCCCTGCAGTCACGAAAACTTCAAATCTAGATTGGCTTGTTTATAGCTTGCAATGTGTACATGTGGGGAGTGGTGGCGCATTGGTTAGGACACTGCACTACAACAACCTTGGTGAATAAATGATTGCCTGCCCTGTGGTCTTCCCTGCTACATGCGGAAGCACAAAGAATATCATTGAATCAGTAGCTGAATGCCCGACAGAGCTTTTCCCGGCCTGATAAGCAACAGTCAAATCGGCACTTCCAAAGGTCGTTAGAAATGTGAACGCCGGGCGGTCCCCGTCGCTACCAATGATGCAGCAAGTTTGCAACAACAAACAACTCCACCGTACTCTCGAACGCTGCCAGTAAACCTCCGCTTCCTCCAGCCGTTGTCTCAAACGGGGGAAGTAGACCGACGCTGGTGTGGCCCAGATGAAATCCGGGAAAGCCGTAGACCCTCGATGGCATGTGCCCGAAATTAATCAAGAACCTGGGACCGCGAGCGAGGTAATGGCCGGCCACTTTCCTCGCCAACATCCACTCATCGGTCGTGGCACCACAGGAGTGAAAAGTGCCGGAGATCACAGCCCTTCTTGAACCCGGAAAGGATGCATCGGATGCTGAAAACTTCCGCACGATTTCCATGCTCAGCGTCCGCTACAAACTGTCGGAGCGACTCAAAGGCCGAAGCCTAGGCTTGAGGATATAGTCCCCAAGGAACAAGCCGGGTTCAGAACCGGTGCGAAATTACCGCAATCAAGCTCTCGCTTTAATGAGCCACATTGAGGGAGGGCTTTAAACGGCAGCTCAAAGCAGCAGCAGCGTTGATCGAACTCTCCTGGGCACGCGATGCGGTACGACGGAAGGGTCACCTGCTACAGCTTGCGACAGCCATGCCTCGCCACCCGACAATCAAACTCGTCGTAGAATCTCTGAACGAGCGACAGTTCACCTCACACCTTCGTGAAGTTGCCAACAGCCCACGGAGATTGAACAGCGCACTCCTGCAGGGATTTCTTCTTGCCCCAGCGCTCTTCAGTCGCAACACCGGCGACATCGTCCCGCAAATTCACGTGCGTGGAGGACATTGTGCTGGCAACCCAAGCCCGGACAACAGAGGACACTGGAAAAGTCCTTGAAACAGATCTCAGGAGCCTCAAAGCCTACTTAAAGTTACAGTAAAATCTTGGATTGTGAGTAACTTGGTCTGCGAGTGTTTTGCAAGACGAGCAAATTTTAAAAATAAATAATAATTTGATAAACGAGTCTTGAAATACGAGTAGTACACGTGTACGCTTTGTCTGCCGAGCGTCACGTGATCACAACTGATATAAGAGTGCTTTGATATACGAGTGCTTTGGACTAAAAACACGTTTCCAGAACGAATTATGCTCGCAATCTAAGGTTTTACTGTATGTCTACATTCACAAGTTACTGCAAATCATAGCACGCGTGAGATTTCTTCTATTACACATGTATGTACAAGGCATGCTGCATAATATACATAAATGGTTGTACATATATGTTACGACTTTCAACGTTTTGTGCAAAGGCTTATGTGGTTCTGAATACTTCTACGCAGGGTGACAGTTGAGTGCAGAAGCCCAGAGAGACTGAGCAGGCTGATAAAATGCGGCACGCACTTCTGCTGCTGCCGGTGCGGGCTGGAGTGGGATTAAGAGGAGCCCCACGTCCCCAACAGGAGGCACCTGCAAAACAACCACTCCATAGACCCTTGAATGTTTATTATTTTGGGCCAAGCAATCAACTTATAGCGACCTCTGTTCGAGAGAATTGCACACGCCGCTTCTTCATTCGCGAGTACAGTTTTTTGCGAGCGTATTAAAATAAGAATAATTTACACGGCCCTTTCTTAGCTCAATTCCTGAACAACGCCTCCTCCCCCCCCCGCCCCCTCCCACGCTTCGTCAATCGTCGACGTTGTCGTGAACTCACTTCACCGTGGTGGTCAGTACAGGTGGGTGAAGTTTGTTGGAGGGGGTGGAGGGGGGGGGAAAGCCTGGTCAGGGATATCACTCGCCGCTCATGTTCGCCGTGGCCTGGAATTAAACTCGGGTCACCGGGTTCATTGGCGCAGTACGATGATCGCAGCTTCACCGCTTCCTCCTTGCTGAGTGCATAGTAATGAAATACATTTGATTATTTATTCTTTAAATAGGTAACATAGATTCTGTTTGTGGATTTCAATAACATAGGAAAAATTGCTCCTGGAATTATATATATACCGCAAATAGTATAATACATTCACAGAGATGTGAGAAATTACTCATAATAATGTCATGTGTACACATTTTAAAATGCAGTGTCCTAAATTACTTTCGAGTGCCACTCATTTTTGGGACGTATATATATATATATAATCCACTCATGAAGTACATCGGCGATAAGTCTGTCATCTGGAACGTAGGCAGAGCTTCACGCCCGGCAGAAATTTCTGTTTAAGGAGATCACTGCGAGTGAGTCAGGCGAACAACTTTTATACGGGGCGTGTGTGTGGGGGGGGGGGCGTCCAATTGTTACAATGGCTGACTCTCATCTCTATACAGCACAGAAAACATTCTAAAATTCCATTGGATTTTTTGGCCAGAAATACCCAGGAGGCTCTCATCATTCAAGCATACAATGTGCCACAGTGAAATGTTCACCCTTGAGGGAAATATAACGGTTAACTGGGTGGCATAAGACCTCTCGCCATGCGAGCAATTGTTCTCTGTAAGCCTGGGCTAAGCTGACATTCAAATACTGTGCTAACATGGAGAGTACTGTGCTGTAAAAGAGAGTGTCCGTATACGTGAAGGTTTGTTACAGTAAATAGTATGTCCTTGAAATGTGTAACAATACAATAGATAGCAAATAAAAATGGCATCTTATTTAAATTGGCCGGGAGAAAATTGTACGAGGTCAAAATTGGAATATTTTGGGATAGGTGGTACGTGATTTCTACATCTTGAGATTCACCAGAATGCTGCATGCTATGCTTAACAAAATAATGTGCCTGCCTTCCGAATGTGACTACTATTGCAGCATACTTTGAGATGAACAGATATGTTGACCATTATGTTCTGAATGTAATCTCGGCATACATCACTAACGTCAGTCATGGGGGAATATCATGTGTGAACCTAATTGTCAAATTCATCTCTACCCAGAAATAATCGGGGACTTAATCACAGCAGAAACTGCCACACATAAATGCTGTGAAGCCAGTAAACCATTCAAAACATAACTAGACGGTTTCATCTTGCCTTAATGTTTCCACTTGGCCATTCTGCGTTCGTACATTAATTTTATGAAATTTCACTGAAACTTTACAATGAAAAATAAATGTGGCATGCACAGGAAATCCTGTGCAACATTGCAGCATTGCTTACAAAACCTACGCTGCGTCATTTTGTTCCGAGACGAAGAGATATACGGTTCATTTACATGCACAATCTAATCCGCTTTCAACTTGAAACTCCAAGCAATCGATTTTCAAATCCTTGACACGCTTTCCATGTAAATGCATTGAGATGGAATAAAGCTACGATTTCAATCAGATTAGAGTGATGACGTCTAGCAGTATTGATTCCTACAAAATAAAACAAATTACATTTGGCATGTAAATAGAAAAGCGGGTACTTTTGCGATCTAAGCATGTACAAGAGGGGAGGTGGTGCTGGTGGCTTCTGACGCAACCACAGGGGGCTGTCACCTTATCAAGGCAGGATATGTGCACATTTCATACATCTCTAATCAGATTTCAAAGAAAACAAGCTCACCTAAAACTTGCAACACAGTTCAGGCTCACACACTGCCTTTAAACTCCGCAAGAAGCAGCACAGATTTATCTTTAAAAAGCTTTACTTTTAAAAAGTGGCTGAATAACTCACGTGGCTACGACTCACGTCAGATCCCTGCAAGACTTAACTTACATCAGGTGATACAGAGTTGTGATCGTGCACTGGCGGTTTGCGATTTAAGCGCAGTCACCGTCCAAATGCATGATTTTAAGCATCTGAAACATTGTTACCATGCCCGACTGCAAAAAGCACGGAAAGAACATTGCACATCGTCGAATGAACAATGTTTACTTCGGAAAGGTCATGAATGCACAAATATGCTGGTAAAATGCCACATCCTAATTGCCTAATTTGTTGCTGGATGAGTGGAACGGCACTTCCGATCAGTAGCACTTTGGTCCGCGTCTGAGGGCATGGCAAAATTAGTGCGTGGATTTTTCATGGGGGTTTGGGGCACAGTTTCTTCACGAACTGCATGCAGCCTTCGCCACGCACCAAAGACGCTCTCGGCTTGCGGAATTAAATGTCGGACATCATGGTGAAAAACAAGCTTTATAACTCGAAAACAGATCCGAGAAAACAAACACTTTTTGTTACATTCCAGTGGCAACCACGTGCTTGAACTTAACCATATTTTGGCATAAAAGTGGCGAATTTATTTGTGCAGTCCGTGTTGTACATGTATAGGCAGCACCAGTGCACAAAGTGTTCTTATTGTAAGAATTGTATGGTTTGGGAACCACATGAGCTATCCTAGTGGTGATACTATATGACTGACTTATGGACAGGTATTACAGGTTTCATTCCCTTGATACAGATTCGGTTTGTGCGATTTCGCGGATATGTGGCAAACCTATCTCTACCCAAATTTCGCTATGTGCGGTTTTAATTCACTTAGATGCGGGCGTGGGACAACGTTGACTGTGTGTACTGTGCATGTACTGTGCATGTACTGTGTGCATGCACTGTGTGTATATACTGTGTGTATGTACTGTAGCTGCTAATCGGCAAGCAGCTGTTTCCTCATGCGGCTTCGCTTTGTGCAGCCTCTTCTTAAAACTCATCTACTACACATCTACCGCACAGAGCGAGGGGAACCTGCACATCAGTCATTTATATCTGCATTCCAGTTTGTACAAACACGTCACGTGTGTATGCACGTTGAACTTCTTTCGCACCGTACGTAGCCAACCGTGCTAATCGGAGGTGCGGGGGAAGGACAACAAACTAAACGCAAATATCAGTTGTAAAGAAATGAGTTTGAAACTCTAGACGATTTAAACTTTCATAGCTCCAGTGGCTTCCTAATATCGGAAGGAAGAGCGTTCCAGACGGCCGCAGAAGCGAATCTGAAAGCGCCACGCGATGTGGTGACCATATTAGTTCGATGGCCGAACCAAATTCTTCATCGAAGCATTCACCCATATCCCAAAATAACACGAGAAAAAAATGCACATTTTTTATAAAAGTAATCCATCCACGTAAAATGTAATGATTGATGTTCTGATGTTATTCGTTATCCTGGTACGTGTTGTGAAAGTATTTTCGATTGAATACAAGTTTGGTAGATAATTGTTTCCATTTAAATAATGTCAGTTACAGTATATGCAATAACAGCAAGGCAAATTGCAATGATTTTAACAAACAGTAATATTACATTTACTTATTATTGCACCAGGGGTCTTAAAGCTGTGGTTGAACATTTAAATTCACCTGCCAGTATATCGTGACTTAAAAACTGCTTTTGCAAAGTAGTACCAACAAATATAAAGATTTGCATAAAATACAATATAAATGCTAAAACAAAACAAAGCAAATATCCAAAGTCTAAAAGGTAATATACTTTATTTGATGGATATTCTTAGGTGAGAATCTAATGCTTAAGCCATTCAATAAACAACTCATCTAACCTCTAATACGAAGCATATACAATGTATTTAATATTCTCGGCATTTGTTAGCATACCACAGCTAGGGTGAGATGGTAAAATCCCAAACATTGGCAAATTTACATTGCCATCTCTTTGCTATTTTTAGATTGAGCATTTGCAAAAAAGAATAATCCTTGTGCATTCTAAAGGATGAATTATTCAACATGAGATAAAACCCTACCTATCCTTTGTTTATTAATAATCCAGATTTGGGAGACATGTGTCCAAGATGAAAGCATCTTTGCCTTAAAATGTCACGTTATTCTGCGGGCAAATTTTTCCCTCTGCAGTGATTGAAGGAATTGCATTGCTGATTTTACGTAGCATCCCATGGATATTAACGCTGTGTTGCATTTCACCAGCAGTTTTCTCCTTTGCAATAAGATGATGAAAACACTGAGTTAAAAGGCACTGACAATATTCCATCCCTATAAGCATCACCATTAATGTTTAATCATAACCTGGCACAAAATACCCAACACCGTTACAATTTATAACGATGCACTATATATGAAAATTATTATTGCTAAACAGAAGTCAAATTTATCTTTCAGTCAGCGAATTATAATTGGATTATACGTGTATTCTTATTGTTATAAAAAAATATAGATGGTATTTTTATATTTTCACTTCTAGCCCTTCACGATTTGAGACTGTTTTTTTTTAAACTGTCACTATTGTTATTTTCCACCTTCCTAAAGCACATAATTGGGAACAGAACAAACGTTGTTAAGTTTGCTGTCCTTCCCCCGGCACCTCCGATTAGCACGGTCGACTACGTACGGTGCGAACGAAGTTCAACATACACACATTGCGTCCTTGTGCTGCTTCTTGGGCTCTGCTTGCACAGATTTGTATTTATTTATTCATAAGCTGGTACATACTCACTTTCTGAAAGAGCGCTTCTGTGCACGCTGATATGTCTGCGTGTGTCTCAAGGATAAACAGAGCTGGAAACGCAACCATTTTTTGTTACAGACCTTGGGACGTCCTCGCGTCTCTCCATAATAGGCCAGGCACATTGACCCGGCTGATACCGCCCCACTCGTGATAATGGAGACAAGGTTAACTATAAGGTAGGTAACAAACAAAAAAGTTACGTTTGCCAACGTGAATAGTCTGAAAAAGCAACGTAAAAAAACGCAAACCACTTAAACTATTAAACTTTTATCTCCACAATTTCAATCCCTTATGGACGGATAGTTGCTCAATTTTGTAGAAACTGCTGGCTTTTAGAGTATTGTACAATACAACAAAAACAGGTCATCAGTGGGAGGTATTCAGAACAGAATATATTCTTCATTCTGAGCTCAAACTGGTTTTTCACCAACAGATTGAAAAATTAGTCCGGCGATTCCTTGTAAACTGAAATTATATGCAAAATGTACTAATTTATCATGCATGCAGAATTAACGGCTTATCAATTCATATCATCTCACTCTTTGACATTCCTTGACAGTATGCTAACCAGCCACATCGAGATGTACTGTAACGAGGAGGGACTGTAATTAATAAGTGAACAGCAAATGTGTGCCTTGCATATCTGATCAGACAGCTGTAAAGATCTTAATCTTGCAAACAAATTAATGCATACTAATGTACTTCGCTGAAATAATGACATGCTCTTCAAATATACCTATCTACTTACTTTCCTAACTACATTATTGTCATCTCACACAATGATGCAGCAATATCCATCTTAATACAAACAAACCTTCCTGTGCAATGTCAATATGGCATAACGTATCACCAGATAAAGAGACTGGCCACACTTCATTGTTATCTCGTTAGTAATGAAAGACTGGTATTTAAACAGGGCCAGGTATGATTATATACGTGAACAATTTGGGAGAATAAATGCATCACCATTACCATCAGCAGCCTCACCGTCATTATCCGTGCCATCATCATCATCATCTGCAGCAGCAGAAACACCCACTGTAGTCATCAGCAACAGCCGTCACCATAATCAGCAGAAGCACCATCAGCAGCTTTATCATCTTCATTATTCTCCAAATAATTTAGTCTATTGCCCCCGCCCCACCTCCGATTGGCACGGTTGGCTCCATATAACGCGAAAGAAGTTCAACATCCGTATATGCATTTTTTAAATCTATCAAACGTCCTTCTCATATATAAGCTCCTAGCTTGGCAGTGTCTCATTCTTCACTTGAAGACGGCTGCTTGCGTTGTAGCCGAAACGTCGTGAGAATTATTTGATTTTATTATGTTTTATTTTTATTATTTTATTACTTCCCTTTTACGTGACTTTACCGAAAGAACCAAGAAGAAGGTACTTCTCATTTTCAAGCTAATGGGACTATTGGGACCCATAAATATGGCTTTTGGGAGACTGACACATTATTTGAGTTCCCTCTGTGTAACTTACAACACTGGGCAGTCTCTGATGAGACATAATTAACGGCTCATTTGTTGGATATGCCGATTAACGTATGCTGTGACGGTGCCACCTGAAGACGGAAGCTTGTGTTGCCTCCGAAACGTCGTGATTTTATTTATTTTATTTTTTACCTACGTGACTTTACCGAAAAAACCAAAGAGTATGGACTCTTGCAGTCACGAAAACTTCAAATCTAGAATGAACGATTCGAAGGTATGTAGGAAAATCTTTCACGTCTAATCTCCTTTAGATTTATGCGATACAGTACTCACAAGTCCTATCCATGCAAATTGCAATTCCACGTGGTTCTTAATTAAATTTGAATGCTGGTGAGGCCAGGCTTCCCTGCAGCCCAGGATGGTGTTCAAGTAAGGAAGGAGGGCCCGCGGAGCCTGGTTGACCATGAGAAATCGCCATGGAAAGGTTTTAGATAGGTATCGCAAATCGCAGGAATCACTTTTAAAAACATAGCCAATGCCTAGTGTGAGGCAATTGCTTAAACCCACCCCGACTCTGGCATGGCCTAGGTTTCACAAAGAGCAACCAAGTGTACAGCCTAGCATATATACACGGGGTAGCTACACATATATGTAGCCTTGGCAATGTCCTCGCATACAAACGGCTCAGCGTTTTGTACCCACAGCCTTGGCTATAGCTGAGCATATATAAGGACCAACTCGACATACATGGAGCATCGGCATCCACACGTTTGTACTCCCCAATAATACAACAGCTTGTTCACCCACTGAGCCCAGGAGAGGCTCGACAAGGCCCTGCAGGCCCCCTCGGACCACTACCCAGATAAACGAGACCAATGGGACGGCCACTCAGCTGAACAGGAGGAATGAGACGACCACTGGGACCAACCAGGACTATTTCTCAGATCTATCTAGCAGTTGGACTTCCAACTGCGAACGCCTCCGATTAGCATGGTTGGCTGCGTACAGGCATACATACATACCAGCACCACCAAAGCTAACGATGAGACCACCAGGAATACAACTGAGATGACCAAATGAATGGATGCTCACTCACACATTAATGTATACAAAGACGATGCTCATTCATATTCATATATGTATATACAGCGATTTTGAGATGGGAATTGTTCACAGAAAACACATTTTCTTGCAGGAATGGTCTATTGGTGGAATTTTAGGAATTATTCATATCCTGCATGTATATGAGAGATTAACACTGAAAGTTACAACCAATGTTTACCTCTAATGTGCAGGATTATAGGCATGATACACTATCCCCAGCAAAACTAAACATTCTCACAAGTCGCTAGACGATTACCAATTCTAAAGCTTCACGTTGTTCAGCATTTGGTTAAAATGAACGATGATAATGTGACCTATATCAATGTTGCCACAGCATCACTCCTTTGTATAAATTTTTTTTAAATCATATAAACACATTCCTGCAGAGGGAGCTGGTAGGAACGTTGGGTTGCTCGGTCAATGGCCAGGGTCAACGGCGACGTGGTGTATTCCGCAAATATGCCCGACTGTGAGGGCGGGCACGAGCCGGCGTGAGTAGGTTAAACGTTGAGTTTTATAAGGGCACAACGGGGTGACCAGCCCCTCCCCACCCATCCCCTCTCCACCCAGCCCCACCCCTCCCATTTTTGGATGCACGACGGACGGACACAATAATCCCCTGCGGGCTGGTGGAACCAGGTGGTTCCTACCAGTATCATTTACTTCCTTTTGCCAATCTAATATGAAGGTCTCCCCATTCATTTCCAGTCATGGCGATCATATGTGCATAATGGTCAATGCACGTTGAAGAGGAGTTGCCCATGACGAGTTCAAATATAGTCACCATTGATGTGAGCAGTGGCGGGAGGTTTATCTCAGGTCTTTGTGATATATGTAGGTAAATGGTAATCATACCAATCGCTTTTGTTATTTTCTGGATACTATATTAAAACTAGTTGGCCTGTGGCCACATCTGTATCACCAAAGGTGGTGCTGCTGCCTGGCGCACATCCTTCATTCTTCTTTGCGTTTAATGCCTGCAATCAACAGGAGGGTTATTCTTAGGTGTTTTCGGTAAAGTCACGTAGGTAAAAATTTTAAATTAATAAAAGTAAAATAAAATAAAAAATAAAATAAAAATCACGACGGTTCCACCTGAAGACGGAAGCTTGTGTTGCCTCCGAAACGTCGTGATTTTTATTTTATTTTTAACTACGTGACTTTACCGAAAAAACCTAAGAATATGAATCCTTGCAGTCACGAAAGCTTCAAATCTCGAATCAACAGGAGGGGTTCCACCTCTGTAGGCTCCACCCCTTCCCGATGAAGCTCCGCCTCTTTCTTTTTTAGAACCCGTCCCCTTATCACTTCGACCCCACCCCTTCCTCCAGACACAGAGTGAGGTTGGGTAAGGACAGTTCAAAATCAGAATCTGTTTTTTTATTCGAGGGATCCGATGAGATAAGAATCTCTTTTTCACAGATATCCAATCAGGGATACATACATCTTCTAACAAAATCATACAACTAGATGTGAGTGCCTTCATTCCAAAAGTATATAAAAAAACATTCTTCATTTTTGCATCATTATTACTTATGTTTATTTGTAAAAAAAAGAAATGTACGTGTACACAAATAAATATAAATAAAGAAATAGCCACTTTAAAAAGATAGACACGTTAATCACTTTACACTGTCAATTTATATTGTAATTAGAACCATTTGAAACATTTTGTCAGTTTTACAAGTTATACAACAAAGGTAATTCTATTGGGAAACATTAGAAGTCATCTTCGTCTTGAGTGTAAATTAGAGCATTAATAATGAATGACTTGCAGGTTAATCAGACCATGCTTGAAATTCTTTCTCATGCATTCTTTTTTTTGTGACAATACAAATATAATCCTGAAAGATGTGGTCCCTTCGGGAGCTTAACATTAATTCCCTCATATAGCTGAAATTGTAATATTGTGTGTTTACCCTTATTTTCATGTAATATGCCCATCACGAGATGGCACCGGTCAGCGATAACGTCCATGCTTATACTGTTCGTGCATTGCATAGCCATGTCTGTGAGTACAAAATAAGTAATAATTATAATAGATTAAATGCATTTTATAGTGATAGGTTTTTACCCTTTCAACTGGTACAAAGACTGACACCTTTATACAAGGCATCATGTTTGCAATAACCACAACACAAGCAGTCAAAATGCAAACAAAAATAAACAACTCTGATAATTATAATAACATGCACTGTCCTTGAAGTTGATTGGTCCACACCCGAGACAGCTTTTCTTAGAGCCTAGTCTCCATTGGTGTTGGACCAGATGACGCCAAAAGGCGTATTATTATAATTATCAGAGTTGTTTATTTTTGTTCGCATTTTGACTGCTTGTGTTGTGGTTATTGCAAACATGATGCCTTGTATAAAGATGTCAGTCTTTGTACCAGTTGAAAGGGCAAAAACCTATCACTATATTTTGCCACTGGTAAAGGAGATGTCTTATAGTGTAAATGCATTTTAATTGACTACCCTTTGTCTTTCCGCTGCTAAATGAGGGCTTCCTTATGCTGTACAGGTCATCGGGGTGATTCGACCGTACTTCACCACGCTGGTGAGTGCATCTTAGTGAAGCTGGGGAAAATAGGCACGAGAGTGAACATCGCGTAGTCCAACAATAGGGTTTCCTGCACGTGCCTCTCGTGAAAACAGCCCCGCGGCAGCCTATGACACCTAATTGTGCATGGCGCTAGCCCCTTCGAGCACAAGCCAGGCTCAACAGTGCTTAGCTTTTGATGATGTCTGATGAAATCGAGCGCATAACGAGCGATTTTTGTCAGAGGCCTTACAACATTGTGTGCACGCATATCATGCCACCTTTTGTAATATGCTCACAGTGCCTGCGTGTTTAGCATTCGTTCACGTACAAGATGAGGTGTAACCCTTATCCATGTTCCCAGCATTGTGCTTGTCGTTACTTTGTGCAAATTAACATTGCCAGCATGAACTCTCTTCTCTAATGCCCTCCCATT
The DNA here is from genome assembly GCF_015708825.2 of Lethenteron reissneri. NCBI lineage: Eukaryota > Metazoa > Chordata > Hyperoartia > Petromyzontiformes > Petromyzontidae > Lethenteron > Lethenteron reissneri. The sequence goes on along the minus strand of NC_083793.1, from coordinate 2,811,294 downwards.
GCGTCTTCTCCCACCATCTCTTTCTTGTGCCTTCTGCCATGCAATTTCCACTTTATTTATTTGATTATTGTATTTGCAGAAATTAAGCAAAATCAAACAAACCTCGACATGAATATATTTATAGACGTGACAGTTGGACTGATTTCATTTACTTAACCAACTGACAGGCACGCGTGTGTTTATTATTTTTTTTAAATCAGAATGTTGGTGTAACTCTTTCAGCACAGTGACTTTTACAGATATACTATTTTGTACAATCATGTCGTGGATACATTTTGAAATTCCGATATTTACAAAAATAACAAAACAGCCTGCTCACTCAACGTGCTCCAACAGTGTGTTAAGGCTATACGGGGGGTCTTTGTCTTTGCATATAGTAAAAGTTGCAAACTTAAATAGAGGCGCATGTAAATGCGTAGTATATGTGGGGGGGGGGGGGGCGCAGTGGTTAAAGCATTGCGCTATGAACCTGAACACACGAGTGTGACCACCAACCGTGGTTTATTCAGTGGCAAGCGATACCTGAACTGATCCATGGCCCCCACCCTTTACTAACATGTGCACTGACTAGGATGGTGAAGTATGGTCAAACATCCCCCATGCCTGACACGGCGTGGGGAGGCTCTCATCCAGCAGTGGACTGAAAACGTGACTCTAAATTGTGATTATCATTTCAGCACCTCCGAATAGTACGGATGGCAATGTACGGTGTGAGAAGTTCAAGATACGTACACACATAGCACATGTACATACATAGCACACGTAAATACATAGCACATGTAAATACATAGCACACGTAAATACATAGCACATGTAAATACATAGCACATGTACATCATGCTCTAAAGGATATTTACAACATTCTAAAGTCTACAGATGAAATTATGGGTGCCATTATGGTGCCATCCGATGCGTTGTTATTATGATGCTGGATGTAATTACCAGCGAAACGTCGTACTACTCAGATTGTAAATGTTGTGGATCCACTCTTCAACACACCGGTGGGCTGAATTTATAACTATTTAGCGTTTTGTTTACAAGACAAATCCCTTACTGATTGGCCGTGTTGGGTGGTGGAGGTTTTCGACACATTTATAGTTACGCGATCTAACCCAAAAACCTTTACTATGGATTATTACGACTATCTAGCAAGTCTGCGCAGTGTTTGCCAATGCATGCGGGAAAGTGGTGAATTTAGCAGGTGAGCGTGAATCGTCCGCATCAATTACGCAGCGAAATACGGGCTTCTTACTCATCCCAAACAGGCAGGATGACGTGAGCGTCACGGGGCAACTGGTAAACGTCAGCGATCTGGGTGAAGAGCACGCGATTACTGAACAAAACGCAAGAGGGCTTCGTAAGTTAATGTCAAGCATTTGTACGTTCATTAATTATTCAAGTATGCGTCCAGCGGTGCTAAACGGTGACAGTAGGGGTCGCTTAACGTGGCGTCTTGAATGCCCTGTTGAGTACCCTGGGTATACGTTTTAAATGCTCCTTGCAACGGCATCGCACGTTGAACAGCAGCGGCGTACACAATGCCCGAATGAGATGGAGTTGAATTCACATCCTTCTCACGCCAGCGCAAATATTTGTCGCGTGCTTAATGCTGAATGTTTTACTTACAGCAAGACCTCGATATATGGCGTTCTTTGTAGAGTGGTAACAAGCCAGTGTCGTGTTAAATCGGTCTCAAGTTGAATGTAAAAATATGGTCAGATTCAAAGTGTGGTTGAACATGGTGATGGCACAGAAAGGGCACCAACAGTTACACTCACCTTTTTAACGTGGCTTTCACAAGTTCCTGAACTCATTCAAACATTTCACACTTTAACACATAGACGCTCCATTGTACAACTAAGTTGCATTTGGCTTTAAAGATATAATAATATTAATATAAACAAATAAGCCAGTGTGCTTATATCACAATTCAGCTATATTTTCCGGTGGTCAAATCATACAATCAGCATGTGCGGATGGGCAAAAATAAGGTTGTATGGCACGTGTGTAGACGTTGTGACGTCACATGGCATCTATGATGTCATCGTGTGTGTACATGTGTATGCAATGCGCAACCCTTGTCTTCAGGTCTGTCTCCTTTCTCCTGCTTACCTCCCCTCTATTGCTCTAATAAATACACATGTCGCTTTTAGTTCTCTCATCACTATCTCTTATTTATGTCTCAGTGGGCCATATCTCCTGCAAGATCCTTCATCGGCCAGATGTGGCCCGCAGGCCATCAGTTGAAGAGCTTTGCTGTAGGTCACACAGAGAGTATTCCATTAATCAGGACATGCGGCTGCTTCTTGACTCTGCATATATGTTGCATATATAGAGCAGATATTCCCACCTCTTGCAAGACATCTGACTCGTGTGTAAGAGTAGGCCTAGAAAAACCCTGTACAGGGGCTCTCCAGAGCTCTCTGCAGTGTAGATCCTGCCACCAACAGTAGCCTGAGCAAGGTATTTCAGGGCTGCACCTTTATCTGTCACAATTCTGAAGACTGCCTAATGAAAATGGGGACTGGCCAGCTTTCACGTGAGCTTGAGAACATTTAAACTGCCCTTGATTGTATTATAATGCGCCTATTTTATTATTTGACAGATATAAAAGCAGACATTCGACAATCAATTTGCTCTGATTGCACCACGGTTTGAAGTCCATTCGAGCTTAAGTTGTGATTTTTGTTCTAGATAACCACAAACGATTGAGAGGTTGCTGAAAAGCCGGTGGGATGGCAGTGGCAACATCTGGCAACTTCTGTGTGAAGTGACGTCAAAGGTGTGTGAAAATCAGTCTGGTCCTTCCCAAAGAGGCGACTGACTCATTGGTTGTGTGTGTTTGGGACAGCACTGTGTAATTAGGGGAATTACTTAAAGGCGGATTTCTTTTTAAAAAAATCGGACATGTGAATATCTACACAAAATGACAGTTACACTCTGCGCAAATACCGTCAGCGCCACGAACGCCAGCATGTTTGTGAGTACATCATTCTATTCTACCCTTGCGTTTGGCATGATGTTCAGGAGATAAATGACGATGTCGAGGTCTGCTAGCCATTGGGCTTCGAGACTGTCGCCTTCTCTTGACCCACCTGCTTTACGCGTTGTGCCACGTTGCCTTAAACGCAACTGATGGCGTCATCGAGGCGAAATGGACTTGTGCAACGGGGAAAAAAGGTGAGAGCGTTGACGGGGAAACTCACATTCATCTGCAGTTTCCTGTGCCACTGCCCAACGAGCTGGAAGCCGGAGTTCAGGGCGTTGCTCGCCTGGTACTGGTACACGTTGTACCGTCCGGGGGCATCTCCGTTATCGTTGAACGTCACCGGCTTGCCGGTGCTGCCTGGGGTACAAAATTAAATTACAACTTGAATGTATGCGCAAACATCTCAAGGTCCCTTGCAGCAACGGTTGCGATAATAATTAACTCAAGAGAGACGAGAGAGATGGATGGGGGTGTACAATTCAAAAAAAGACACGTACAAACAATTACAATTGTAGGCAGTCAATCGTAAGCGGAAGGTGAAAATTTAGGTTATGATCGAGGTCTCAAACAGCGGGAGAGTCAGTGATGTAAAATCACGTGATGGAGATAATTACAGACACAGAACCAGCAGTTGTAAATTAGAGACCCGCACACCGATTAGGTCTTAGCTCAGCAACTCACGGACAATCACCGAGACGAGGAATGTTTGAACATTCAGACATGGCAGACAGTATGTGTGTTTGTAATATTCCTTATATTTATTGTAGCATTCACTTGAAGTTTCTCCCCAAATGGCTGAAATTACATTACCATCATTATCCTTAATGAAAATGTAACAAATTGCTTTGTAAAATTACGCTTTGCACAACATTGTCAGAGACAGCCTTATATAATAGTGGGCCCATAAGAAATATTAATAAGAGTTAGAAATTGCAAAAGAAATGACACAGAAAAAATAAGTAAAAAAAAACAGCTTAAATATGCTCATGACCAAGTGCCAAGAATATTGGGAGTGAGGTAGTAATGCCAATGGGCAACAGCTGATGTATATGAAAACAGAACAGTCCTTTGGTCTTGTTTGGCAGAGAAACTGGAATGTTGGCATCAAGATTTAGGCCTTGGATCAGTTGAATTCACATTAATATGAGATATGAAATAACAACTGTGGCCAGGCCTTCAACATTGCTGCATCCCATCAGTTTGCACAGCGAAATATGGGACGTGTGTATTTAGCATCAATATTGAACAATTATCACGAGTCTATATTTACGTAGAATGTTTTATTGCATTAAAAGATCGTTAAAATGGTGATGGATTGCGGAGGCCTTCATCTACCAGTAGAGAGATCATGGCGTTCCTCTGCTGACCCGCCCTTACTGGACATCTGTGTTAAAGAGCTTCATAGCTCATCAGATTCATCCTCGAGGATAAATCATTATTCTCATAATTATTCTCATAATGATTTATACTGCTATGCTTGAACTGCTTCTCAAGACTTTTAAAGACGATCCTTCTTGGTTGGTGGACCTCTAACCAATATATATTTGTTTCATGGTTTAAATGTTGAACGTTGTTTTAATGTTTTAACGTATTGCTTTCTTGAACAGGGGCTTTATATTAGTATTTAGTTAAATGGCAGGAGCAAGGATATATGTTGTAGGTAAGACACTCCAATGCCCCCACCTCCCAAGCGAGATGATGTACAATCGAGTTGAACAGCCATTATCACTGCATCATCCCCTAATTTATTTTAATCATAACGCTAATCATAATAATCGCTTGTTTTTATTTGATCGCACATCAGGAAAGAATAAATTAGATCACACATTAAATGTAGGAAAATACATAACTGACCCCAGATGAAACCAGCCCACTCACAAAATGAAGACGCAATTTGAAGACAATTAAAAACATCCTTAGAAATGTCGAAATTAGTCTTTTTTTAACAATGATCAACGCATTGCGCCTCCATCCCCAGCTCCAAACGACTCTTAGAGACAGCCAGCGAAAGCCAGCCGCTCAGCACACGCGCGCACAAGTGCGAGCCGCAATGTTTTGCTGGGGGTAATAAACCAATGGAAGTGTCGAGTTGCAGTTTAAGCATCGAAGTTCGCCTCGCAGATACTCGTCGGAGCAGCGCCACGGTGGCTCAAAGAGCTACGAGTCCTGTCCCCGCTCCTGATAGCATCTCACCACTCAAGCTGAGCTACGATGCTGGGTGCTGTGCGAACACGTGGGGGGGGGGGGGGTGAAGGTTGCACGCCGCACGCCGCACGCATTCAGGCTGAACGATGCACTCCGCCACAGCACCAATTGTAGGGGGGAACACCTCGAGTCAGAACGTTTAGGACAATGCACGAGCAGATCTCAGGGGTATTGGAGTCGACTGTGCAACAGATGTGGCGCCTAACGGAAGGAGGAGGAGGAGGTGGTGGAGTGAATTGTCAATCCGCTGCCGGATGAAAGCCTTCCCCATGCCGTGTCAATCGCAGCGGGTTGTTTGGCCTTGCTGGTTCAGTGTGGACTGGTGAAAGGAGGAACCCCAGGACCAATTCAGAGATGATTTACCATTGGTGTTAGCCATGGATGGGAATCGAACACAGGTGAGCAGGTTCACGGCACGGTGTGCCAAACACTGTGCCATTGCTCCTCCCCGATCGTGCAGGTGTGGCGTCACAAAGAGGAGACGACGCGTGGTGGTGATTCACTTGGTATGATTCAAGATGAAGATTCAATTCTAGAATCCATTCCCTTTTGTCTCCATTGGTGGCTGTCTCATTTGTATTGCCCGTCGTTTACGTTCGCTTCAGATTGTTCTCTCGCGAGCGTTAATGATCTTGGAGATAACGTTTGCATGTAATTAGTAAATGATACATGCTTATGCTGTATGCGCAATGCGATCCATGCGTCGTGAACCATTTGAAACAATATTAATCGATTACTCGTTCCAAAGCATATAATTTAACAACATTTGCCTGTGGTGACTTCTCAAAATCTGCTTTAGTGTGCAGGTTTTCCCCGTTATGGCCTACAACCCTCAGATGTGTTGTTCAGGTCGCAGCGTGTGGTGTCGAACACGCACATTGTACAGCACACGTGGTACAACCCAAACATACATCAGAGAGATGACATTTACTGGTAGGAACCTCCTGGTTACACCAGCCCACAGGGGATTATTGTGTCCGTCCGTCCGTCGTGCAGGGAGGGGCTGGGTGGGGAGGGAGGGGCTGGGTGTGGAGGGGTGGGTGGGGAGGGGCTGGGTGGGGAGGGTGGGGCTGGGATGGGTGGGGCTGGGTGGGGAGGGGAGGGGCTGGTCACCCCGTGGTGCCCTTATTAAACTCAACGTTTAACATACTCACGCCGTCTTGTGCCCGCCCTCACAGTCGGGCATATTTGCGGAATACACCACGCCGCCGTTGACCCTGGCCATTGACTGAGCAACCCAACGTTCCTACCAGCTCCCTCCGCAGGAATGTGTTTTATCACGAATAACGTTTAGTGATTTTTTTTGTAAAGTAATTGGAGACTAGATTCAGATTGACAGCTGGCCTGATTTGAAAACATGGTTAAATCTCACGACTCTAAAGTGTTGGCTAAGTGCCCGGACATAGGTATTCCTCCCTTCCTAGTTGCTTTTGAGATCAATTAAACATCTGTACTTATTATGAAAAATAATAATAAGTGTTTACCCTTTCTGAAAGAAAAAAACACTGGTGTAAAAATGTTTAAACACCAAATAGATACCTTTTGCAAAGAATCAAGTCTGCATTAACCACACGTAAATCTTGACTTAAAGCTTTCGTGACTCCAGGAATTCATATTCTTGGGTCTATCGAGTAAATTCGCGTAGATTGGTAACTGCTCAAAATTAATGCTCTACGAGGTAATTCTTGTCCCGTCAGCAACAATGCACCCCACGTTAAACATTGCGTGGGGGACATTGTTGTGATCGGAGGTGCAATGTTTTGCAAAAAAAACCTTCCCTGTTGACTCCAGAGGTCCCGTGAGGCTCTTTGATGAAGAGCGAGAGCATTAACCCAATAGCCCTGGACAAAACCCCAATATATCTCTCTAAAATCTCTTTCCTGTCCAAGTTCGCCCCCCTGTGTGGATAATTAGAAAATTAATGTATTATCCCTTTGGGGGCTGCACATCTCTGCAAATGATTTGCACAAATCTCCGTGTAGAGCTGGACAAGGTTTCATCTAAATAATGTACAAAACAGAAATAAATAACTTTACAATGTTTGTCTTGCTCGATGAGCACTGGCGAAATTATAACACGGGTTGATATATGTGCACGGAATCAATTGCTACGGCTTATTGTCAGCTACTGTCTGCCCGCATGAAGCTTGCAACTTCACACGCGGGTAACGCGGGCACAGGTAATCAATTATTACAGCTATTGCCAACCGCTGTCGTCCTTCACGAAAAAAAAAACCCAGCGACTACAGCGCACACGAGATGTGAAGGCTGCGTCTAATAAATGATTACAGCTCATTCCTAACGACTTGCCCTGCTGCATAAAGGATGCCACTGCATAGCCCGCCCGCACGCCCGCCCAGGTGCCAGATTAATCAATTATTACAGTTCATTGTCACCTGCCGTCCTTCTTCATATAAACCGCGAGCACATACGCCGGAGCAGTGAAGGTGAGTGTGTAATAAATTTGCAGGGCCTATTTAAAAGCGGCCGTCTCCGGCGGACACTAACAGCGCGCACAAAAGACAGAGAGAGCTGCCACGTGACGACGCCATACCGATGAGCAGTGCAAGTGCCGTTTGTGAGTGCCTATTTATGGCCAGCGAAGCGCATCAGGCGATGTGGTGGGGCCAGTACCTTGGATACCTGTCCACCCACAGCTCTCCCCAATACCGATGCACACTTGCAAATATCGTCTGCCCGCCTATAACGCGTGTTTTCAGAACGCGACTTGGATGTATTAGCCATCGCATCTGCCCTTCCATTGAAGGAACGAAACAGGCTGGACTTCTCCACAAATCTGGCTGTCGCCTGATGAAGCTCGTTGTAATTAATGGCGAAACGTCGGACTCGGATTGTAAATGTTGTGGCTTGGCTCTGCAACACACCGATTTTGCTGTACTAGTAACGCATTGGCATGATCTGCTTACGTGAGCAACCTTACAAATTGGCTGTGTCGGGTGGTGGCGGGTTTTACGACACATATTTCTGCAATCTAACCCCAAAAAACTGTATTATAGATGATATTGGTCGCGAAAGCCTACGCGTTAAACTTAATGTATTCGGGAACACATTTTTTTTACAATGCAGATGCGAATTGGCTATAACGCGATTGAGTGAACAGAACTACATAAGAATAGGCGGTTGCACGGCTGCCTCGACGTAGCGTCACACAAGGCGGGATGCTGCTGGATGCTTCTAGACGCTACCCACGCGCCTCGGCCTTTGTTCAGCCTGCATACACATCTCACGCGTTATCATCGCGGACTGTGCTTTACTCCTATATATATATCATTTATTACAACGCAATTTTTCTCTAACGTGGTGCTCTTCAGGAACGCAACTACTACTGACATTATAGGAGAAGTTTCAAGTTTCATTTATTAGGTATAGCCCTGTGAGCCATGCACGTGCCTGTAATCCAGCACTGGCGGAGGCGACCAGATGTTTCGAGGTGCCGTCATTACACCCTCGTGGCTTGCCAAGAGAATGCGGGGCAAACAAAGTGCGTCGTCTGCCCCTTGTGCACGGCACAGGCTTGTGTTGTCCCCTCGCACGCGCGGGGAGTTTATTCCGCGGATCTCTCCCACGCTCGTGAATCGACTGCAAACACCTCGACATGTAGAGGACTGCAGAGCTTTGACAACTCCCGTGGCACCGGCTCACCACCTGGTTGCCTTCCAGCTCGTCCGTGGTTGCTCAGCGATTGCGAGATGCAATTTGCATGAACGGCACTGGATAACACTCGGCATTGCTATCAATTCTGCTAATTTGAGTGGAAGGCTGCCAATGTTTTTTTTTTACCATTTTACTGCGCCTACCGCGTTATCGTTCAAAAACATTTCGTTGGCGTGACTTTGGGTTTGAAAATCAGGATGCATAAAAGGGGTTTAATAATCGGGAGCCTACCCGATAAAACCGGTATGGTCATCACGTCCTCTGATCTACACAAAGTCTGCGTGTGTCTAAAAGAAAAAATCACACCGCTTTTTAGAGCCTATTATAAAATGATGCGCAACAGAGAGCAGAACAATGGATAGTGTTAATCATGTCCATGCACGTGCTTGTTTATTCATATGGCGACGTTGATTTACAAACGAGGGCGGCAAAGGATTTGGTACAATGTATTACATCCTACAGCCTGTGGTGCATCAAGACACAGAAATTGCAACACCTCAGTAACAAACACCAGTTTCCACTGAATGTCCAATTACAAATAATGGTCGACGTACAAAAAAGAAAGAAAAATCTGTGGCACGATTAATTATATATTTATATTTTTTTCTAAACTGCACGTGTAACTATTGCTGACAAGTACAAAGACACCTGGGGAGGATTGGTGTCCTTGAAATTGCACTGAGACACGGCGAAGATGAACCCATGTGGAGCCGGTCCGCCCCGTCCCTTCTTAGACAAAAAAGGAAAAATGTTTTTTTGGTACAATGTGAGAAGAAAAAAAGTTTGTTGGCTTCATCTCTGCCTGGATTCCTGCCCCGGCGCGCGGTCAAGTGCGCCTGTAGCGACGTCACCCACAACTGCACGGGTTCCTTGGCACGATTGGCTACGTACGGCGCGAAAGAAGTCCAACACGCATGTTGACGTCACTCACCTGTCCGTCCCTCCACCCCAGCCCGTGTATCCCCACGGCAAATGCGAGAGAGAGAGAGACGGTGGGGGGGGGGGGGTGAAGGAGGGAGAGAAGCGGAGAGGGGGTGGGGCGGGGCAGAGTGGGAAGGGCGTGAAACCAAGAGGGAAGAGAGAGGGAGCAAAACGGAAAGAGGTGAGCAATTGGAGTGAGGATGAGGGAGGGACGAGAAAGAGACGGGGAAGGGAGAGGTGGGAATGAAGAGAGCGAGGGTGAGAATAGGCGAGACCGGGAGAGATGAGTGGGTCAGATGGAGTGGAGGGAGGAGAAGAATGCAGAGGGAGGGGGAGGTGGGGGAGGGGGCAGAGGAATAGAGGCACATTTAGAGACAGAGAGAGAGTGAGAAATGCATATAAACTGGCACATACAGCACAGAGAAGGCAATATTAAGGTGGAGAGAGACAGGGGCTCTAAGATAAAACACAAGTTTTGCTCGCTGGCTGTCTCGGACAGACGAACGGTCACGTCCAAAGTACGTGCGGTTTGCAAATTGTATTTTATATATATAATCACGAGTTAGAATGATGGACAATGGACAAGACCAGTGGTGGCATGGCAGCAAAAGGAAAGAACGCGCCAGAGGACAGCCACTGTGGAGATGGAGCAATGAGATCTGTCTATGTGCAGGAGTGAGATTGATTGTAGCATCACTGGACGATAAGAGATGGCGATGGAACAGGTCGGCCTTCATCCCCCAGGGATAGAAATCAGCTGCTGGTGGTAATTATGCAGTGGCGGTGAAGGCATCGGTGCAGCCCTGCACAATTGCTCTCTCACGCCACTGTTCTGGAGTGTCCCCTTCTCGAGGGCATTTTGGCACAGGTGGGAGTTATCACACTTTATCCCACCACACGTGACCTGCCGATCGACTAACTGGTGTGTGTATCCATTTATACAGCTGGGCGGACGGAAGCAGGGGATTTAATAAAACCTTCGCCATTGAGAAAGGGAGTCCACATTTTCTAATTGTATCAACTGCCGCGCTGGGATAACGCGTCTCTAGATTGCAGGTCGTGTGTTGCTAACCATGACACCGGGGCAGCATACCAATATTAATAATACTGCAATGCAACCAAAGAGGATTGGACTTTTTACATCACATTTTGGAATGCTCTTCCGATATTAGGAAGTCACTGGAGCTATGCCCTTTAACGTCTATACTGCATCGAAAATCATTTCTTTAGAGCTGCTTCCTGTGTTCAGTCTGTCCTTCCCCCGCACCTCCGATTAGCACGGTTGGCTACGTCAACTGCGAGAGAAGTTCCACGCCCATGCATATATGGCTTAATTGAACATGCAGTAACCTACTGTCATGCTTCCAATACCTGTACTCGATGTCTTTGCTTTTGGGTGGCACATTGATGGGTACAATAACGGTTCAGATGCTATATATATTGTATGCCACAGAGATGGTGCCGCGTGTGCGAGACACGCACGCCCACGTGTTTCTTCCCCGCACTGAAAGTCGCAGCAGGGTTGGAAGAAATGAAACAAATCCAATGCAAGGAGCCCCCCTGCTGCGAGTGTCATTGTGCAGAAAATTGTACCAAATACGAAGAATAAGAAAAAAATGTGTTCCCTCGCTCCCTCGCGCACATTCAACAAAATACAAATGTTGTTTTCCGAGGGCCACGCCGAATCATTGAAATGGATTTGAGTAATGCCACGTATAACGAGACGGGAGAGATGCACAAATGTCCTCTTTGTACTCGTAAACGCGCACATTTATATCACGAATGCTTTTTTTAATGAGAACATCCTCCTGCGTCAAAATTGTGCTTCAACTTTTGTGTTGTTAGTAGGGGGGGGGGGAGAGACCCCGTAACTCTTCACACGCTGATTGGGTTTTTTCCCATGGATATTTGACCAGTCTCTGTGCCCAGCAACTTGGGAACTGTGCCACTTGGATACACTCTGAATTGCGTCACTGGACACACGGGGACAGCCACTCTGAATTGTGTCACTGACACACGGACAGCCACTCTGAGTTGTGTCACTGGAGACACAGAGACAGCCACTCTGAATTGTGTCACTGACACACAGAGACAGCCACTCTGAGTTGTGTCACTGGAGACACAGAGACAGCCACTCTGAGTTGTGTCACTGGAGACACAGAGACAGCCACTCTGAATTGTGTCACTGACACACAGAGACAGCAACTCTGAGTTGTGTCACTGGATACACGGGGACAGCCACTCTGAGTTGTGTCACTGGACACACGGACAGCTGCTCTGAGTTCTGTCACTGGATACACGGGGACATCCACTCTGAATTGTGTCACTGACACACAGAGACAGACACTCTGAATTGTGTCACTGGAGACACGGAGACAGCCAGTCTGAGTTGTGTCACTGGACACACGGAGACAGCCACTCTGAATTGTGTCACTGACACACGGGGACAGCCACTCTGAGTTGTGTCACTGGAGACACAGAGACAGCCACTCTGAGTTGTGTCACTGGACACACGGGGACAGCCACTCTAAATTGTGTCACTGACACACGAGGACAGCCACTCTGAGTTGTGTCACTGGAGACACGGGGACAGCCACTCCGAGTTGTGTCACTGGAGACACAGAGACAGCCACTCTGAGTTGTGTCACTGGAGACACGGACAGCTGCTCTGAATTGTGTCACTGGAGACACAGAGACAGCCACTCTGAGTTGTGTCACTGGACACACAAAGACAGCCACTCTGAGTTGTGTCACTGGAGACACAGAGACAGCCACTCTGAGTTGTGTCACTGGAGACACAGAGACAGCCACTCTGAGTTGTGTCACTGATACACAAAGACAGACACTGAATTGTGTGGGCACACAAAGACAGCCACTCTGAGTTGTGTCACTGGAGACACAAAGACAGCCACTCTGAGTTGTGTCACTGGACACACAAAGACAGCCACTCTGAGTTGTGTCACTGGACACACGGGGACAGCCACTCTGAGTTGTGTCACTGGACACACGGACAGCCACTCTGAGTTGTGTCACTGGAGACACAGAGACAGCCACTCTGAGTTGTGTCACTGGAGACACAGAGACAGTTGCTCTGAGTTGTGTCACTGGAGACACAGAGACATCCACTCTGAGTTGTGTCACTGGAGACACAGAGACAGCCACTCTGAGTTGTGTCACTGATACACAAAGACAGACACTCTGAATTGTGTGGGCACACAAAGACAGCCACTCTGAGTTGTGTCACTGGAGACACAAAGACAGCCACTCTGAGTTGTGTCACTGGACACACAAAGACAGCCACTCTGAGTTGTGTCACTGGACACACGGGGACAGCCACTCTGAGTTGTGTCACTGGACACACGGGGACAGCCACTCTGAGTTGTGTCACTGGAGACACAGAGACAGCCACTCTGAGTTGTGTCACTGGAGACACAGAGACAGCTGCTCTGAGTTGTGTCACTGGAGACACAGAGACAGCCACTCTGAATTGTGTCACTGGAGACACAGAGACAGCCACTCTGAGTTGTGTCACTGGAGACACAGAAACAGCCACTCTGAGTTGTGTCACTGGAGACACAAAGACAGCCACTCTGAGTTGTGTCACTGGAGACACAGAGACAGCTGCTCTGTCCGCTGGCTTCAAGGCTATTCCAGAGAAGCACAACCATAACTCCTGCACACACACCAACAGTCGTGACTCCTTCACTCGCGTCTCTGGGTCCTGCTTTACAGCCAATTAAACACCAGCCATCATTTCGTAGTCACACATGACCAACAAGCAGTCTCGGCCGTGCATCCATTATGCATAAGGTAACCTATTTACTGATGCTGAATACACAAAGGTTAATTTATTAAATTCATTAGCTCACGTGGTGTACAGTATTACCTCGCTGTTCACGAACTTGCATTCTGCGATTTTGGCTATCCGTAAATCGCATCTGGAGCATCATCATCATAATTTAAGGTAAGTTAATTTAATAACTATAATTGAATGTTAATAAAATATTTCGTATTTACTTTATGTTCATAATAACAATGCTTTGCATTGTAAAAATGTTCATATCTTTACTAGCTTTTTTGTATTAATTTAAGGTAATTCATTAAAATAAATATTTCCGTAGGCCACAAAATGCGCTATTCACGAGCACCTCCGGAGTGTGTCCCTCGCGAATAACGAGGGACATACTCTATATGTCCCTTCGCGAATAACGAGGGACACACTCAATGCGTTCCACATGCTGCTTGCGCAGCATCGAGATTAGGCTCAATTCCTGGTCGAGTACAAAAAAATACAAAAAAAACATCTCATTGCTCTGACAGTGATGTAATGTAGAAAGATACAAGAAACAGTTGTATTCTCAATATATATCGGTATATATCTGTTCCATTCTTTACAATTGATGTTGATAATTTAGATATTGTTTTAAATACAATCTTGGTTTGTGTTGCCTTGAGTGACTGCATCAGTTTGCCTACAAACGCCAGGGGTAATGGCATTCGAAATTCATTTGTCATTTCCAGAATCTGCTCCAAAAAACGACAGTATCACCTCTCAAGTCAGTCGTCGAGTCAACAATGGTTTTGGAAGGGCTTCATTCCAGCAGCGGATACGTCACAGTCGACAATGATATTTATAACAGAGAATGAACAGCACTGAATCTGCATGAAATATAATTACTTCAATTTTTTACCTTAATATGTTAGGTACACATCTGCAGTGCTGTTACCTCTATAAGACTGTTGATAGTTGTAGCAGTGACTCATTGCGCATGACTCACTCATGAACACTCGTGCAGGCGAAATGCGTAAATTGTTTGGCTGCGCATTAAAGCGATGGAATCTGCAAGATGAAGAGGAAAGTTTGCCATCTATTAAATCGACGAAATATGTGTAAGCAGACAGACAGGGAAAGGGGCATCAGTGCCACCCATCCTATCTGGTCACATGTTTAACATGAAAGCATTAAGAAAGACAGTTTTTTTTAGAGTGGATGTGAATCCACCTGCATTGGGAAAGGCACTGTATTCAGCGCTCACATTCCCCTCTGTTAAAGTCGTTCGCCTCTTTATTCATCTAAAGGTTGCTGGGTTTGAGCTACGGTGCAGAGAAGTGACAAATGTGGCTGGGCTCTAATTACGTGTGCAATTACAGAGTGTCTTTTTGTACAGGGGCTCGCTGTTTGGATGACAAATTGACTGGGACACGAAGCTATGACCTGTTGCTGTCTCATTCTGCCTGGCAGGTCATCCGCTAGTTCGTTTATTCATTCTTTTGTTTGCAACGTTCATTATTGCTTCGCCCTAGAGTTCGAGAGGTTTTCAAAGGCCGCACAGCGTTTATAATCAAGGAAACAAATACGTAATTTATCATATCGGATTAGGGGATATAGAAGGAGCATTTAAAAATATTTTCCCATCTCAAAGAAGAAGAAATAACCCGGCCTTCATGGAGCATGTGTCCGCTATGAGGCCTATTTTGCATAAAGCAGGTCTGTGGACTATATACGCATATCCGTTGAGATTATTCCGTGCTGAATTTTCACAATGCAGATTGGGTTTTTTTTTCTCACATTTCTCACGGTAACAGCACAAGACCAATTTTGTTGGTGTAAAAAATGATCGTGCGATGTCAGAGTGACATGGCACCTCGCGCTTGACACGAACACCATTTCTCTGTATTACTCGCAGCAACGACAACTGCCCAATCAATCGCTCACTTGTGCACGAGTGATGATTCTAGCACCTGGATTTAACCTCATCTGCGAATCGGTCAACGCTCACTTTAATCAACGACAGGTTATTGCCATTTCCAAAACCAGCCAATATGCCGTGGCATTTGTGTATTCTGTGCTTCTTATTAGCATTCTGAAATCAAGAAAATAAAAGTTCAACTTGTTTCCAATTATAATTCTTTCTTTTATACTTTAACTCAAACTGTGTTTGCCCAGATTGTACACACAAAATCACGTGCCTTATTTTTTTCATTACAATTTCCAATATATGAAGAAAGCAAAGTTCTCTGTTCAATTTAGTAAACAAAAAAATTGAGCCCTTTGTCAATCTACTAATGGATGAAGATCTCCCCAATGCTGTGTTGAAATTGAGGTTTGACTGATACTTGCCCACAATAGTGAGAGTAGATTGGATAAAATACAAGAACACATTCCTGCGGAGGGAGCTGGTAGGAACGTTGGGTTCGTCGGCCAATGGCCAGGGTCAACGGCGGCGTGGTGTATTCCGCAAATATGGCCGACTGTAAGGGCGGGCACAAGCCAGCGTGAGTAGGTTAAACGTTGAGTTTTATAAGGGCACCACGGGGTGACCAGCTTCTCCCCACCCAGCCTCACCCCTCCCACCCCCCACCCAGCCCCACCCAGCCCCACCCTCCCCACCCAGCCCCTCCCCACCCAGCCCCTCCCCGCCCATCCCTCCCCTCCCCACCCACCCCCTCCCTCCCCACTCAGCCCCTCCCTGCACGACGGACACAATAATCCCCTGTGGGCTGGTGTAACCAGGAGGTTCCTACCAGTAATAGTGCTTAGTTTAGATAGTACTTGCTCTCTGGTCGCCAGATTTATATTGAAATGTATTCATTATTGCATAGCCATATCCCCCCCCCCCCCCACATTCAATTCAATCGCATACGTTACATACTATTGATAATTACAACGCATAAAAACAACAACAACATGTAATTCTAACACAATTCAGCTAAAAACTAAAGCTTTTTTAAAAAATCACACTTCAATTTTAAATGTCTTTCATGCCTAATGATGTTCTATAATTCTCTCGCAACTGTTTACCGTAACATGATGAAACAATGTACAGTCAAAATTAGGTAGCAAAGAGGAAGTCGATGATGCTAAAGATGATGATGAAGCAGGAAATGCATTAACAGCTCATAAATTATTTATCCAGATTTGTCTCAAGGCATTACACAACATACACACACGCTGCACTAAAGGACCTAACAATAATTCACTGTGTGGGCAGTTTGGCCCTGTTTTCCCACAAGCAAGGTTCAGAGTGAGTGGCCAACCTTTTGTAATGAGCGTGTCTCTGCCTGCAACCATAGCAGACAGTCTAGAGGGATATTGATTGGCTCCTCCAACCCGATCCGAGTGAAATCAATTAACAATTACATTGTGAGTAAAAAAAAAAGAATGAAAAAAAGCATCAGCCTTATATCTTCTCTCTCTTTTCTTTTAGAGACACTTGAGGTGTCTCAACCGGAAGATTACGCGAGCACACATTGCGAGCTCGTTGTTTTTTCACGAGAAAATTATCTCAAGAGTTCAATTTAAATTGTTTACAAACACGCTTACAAATCTGTTAGCTTGTATAGTAAACATCAATATATGACCAATTTTGTAATTAAATAGATATATATTTTTTTGCAAGGCATGTAATTATTCACCCCTTGCACGATGCACCACATTCTCATGATTCACGATCGTGAATAGATATATTTACTAACGCAGTGCATTTAGAACCTGTGGTGATATCCATAGAAGCTATGGCGGTATGAATGCATATGATTTGGAAATGATTTATTCAAATATGTACAATTCCATGCATTGATTGTGATCGTCAGGATTCATCTTAATTGAAGCACGTTTACATCCCTGGTGCTAACCACCGAAAAACATATCCTGTCGCCAAGCAATGTAAGCATTGTTCTGTGTAGGATCGTTGGCCAAATCATTATAAAATATTTGGTACACACGAGGAAAACAGTGTCTGGAGAAACCCCATACATACCCTTTGCAGCCTACTTTCTGTACTGTCTCCGATGTGCATAGTTTACCCTCTTCCCCGTGTACCATCCCAGTGCCATCTAGTGCATTAATTAACAGGCATGCACAGCCCAGGATATTGTTAAATATATAAATTATATGTAAATTATAATGTGCTTATGATTCT
Organism: Lethenteron reissneri; assembly: GCF_015708825.2. Classification (NCBI taxonomy): domain Eukaryota; kingdom Metazoa; phylum Chordata; class Hyperoartia; order Petromyzontiformes; family Petromyzontidae; genus Lethenteron; species Lethenteron reissneri. The sequence goes on along the minus strand of NC_083793.1, from coordinate 2,793,583 downwards.
GCCATGACACTGATTTTACATCTCTCGCCACTGATGCGAGCCGTGGCTAGGACTCAAACTCAGCTCACCGCGTGCATAGCGCAGTGCGTTCACCACCGTTCCATTGCCCCACCATGTTGTATTAAACTATAACCATGAACGTGTGTTTTCGTCAGGGGGGTTTAAAGCAGGTAGTCTCTAATTTGATGTGTATGTGCTCCAGTTTCTATATATATATGCGAACATTGCTTAACATATGTTGTATATATGAGGTCATTATTATAATTTCTGCTGTTTAGAGCACGGATTATGCAAACTCACTGGACCGCATCCCATGGATAGATGTGTTTTTTAAAGGTGATCTGCATGGCACGCAGAAAAACGGGCCATTTTTACTGCCGGGAATACGATCACGAAATATCACGGGCCACTTAAGTAGTCGCATCTCGCTTCCCATCCAACTTGGTGCATCAGTGATTCTCTATTATTGAATTAACAACAAATGCAAACTAAACGTGTAATGTATTCCCTGCAGGAAAATGAATGCCAATGGCATTATGCCGTGCCACGCGTATGTCTGCATATATATAATTACCGCGAAGATGTAGCGAATAAATGAGGTCATGGGGAAGATGGATTGTTAAATTTCGATTTAAAGCTTTCGTGACTGCAGGGGTTCATCTTCTTGGTTCTTTCGGTAAAGTCACGTAGAAGGGAAGTAATAAAATAATTTAAAAAATTCTCACGACGTTTCGGCCACAACGCAAGCAGCCGTCCTCAGGTGAAAACCAGGTCTGTCGACGGCTGCTTGCGTTGTGGCCGAAACGTCGTGAGAATTATTTTATTGTGTTTTATTTTTATTATTTTATTACTTCCCTTCTACGTGACTTTACCGAAAGAACCAAGAAGATGTGTTGTTACATCGCAATACCACGAGAGATGGCATGGGGAGGCCTTCAGCCAGCAGCGGATCGTTCGTGGCTGACGATGGTCGTGGTAAATAATTAAAACCGGGTCGCCACGGTGGCGAGATGTTAACGACCTCGCCTGGTATACAAGGAGGTCGTGGGACCCTGATGCATGCTCTATGTTTGGAGTTTTCAAGTTCTCCCTGTCGTCGTGTGGATTTTTCTTTTGGTCCTCCGGTTTTTCTCTCCAGATTTAGCAACATTGTTTTAGAGCATTTGGCTGCAATACATGTACACATGTATAAGCCACTTCGTTGAGCTATTATTTGTGGCCAGGTCGCTAAGAAAGAGCTACATAGTTCAGTGGGCCTTATCTGTGATTTAAAAAAAAATAGTTTTACAGTACATAGATTAATCGAGCAGGCGTGGTGCAAGAGGACTGAACTTGCCTCACAATACAAACATCATGAGTTTGAAATCCAACCAGGGGTTGATGTAGTCCATCATCCTTGTGGAGATGTTAAAATTTCTACCACCTTTTGGAAGCTCATTAGCAGTTATCTCTGAAAAGGACTGGCCCCAACACAGGAATGCGACAAATCCACAAGTGACTCCACGCTTTTACGACTTTAAAATTTTCTACAGGTAGTGCAACAACCTTGCCAAATTTCTTGTTGATCGCAAGCGGTACCGTGATCAAATATAAACGGATCTGTTACTGCTGCTACATCACGTAGCGTTGTTATTTTTGTTTTTTTGTGACTGCATTAGCATGGCGAACTTTTTAAAACGTTGACATTGTACACGCAAACAAAGTGTGTTGCACTCAGCCGAGGCCAGGCAAGTGTGAAGTTGACAGCTTTAATGCAGAAGGTGCAGTATGCCTATTGTGTGGAGACCAAAACATGTCAGCAATGACTCACCGAGAATCTAAACATCCCTTGTCTTGCTGTGTGTAATATATATGTAAATGTACATGATGTATACATGCCCCGACATCAATGCTCCCTGTTGACAAACACGTTGAAGTATGGTCAAATAAGTATATCGCCCACGTGGCATGGGGAGGCCCTTATCCAGCAGTAACTTGACTAAGTGCTGTATGGAGCACTGAGATCCCTGGATTATTTGTGCCTTATAAATCTAAAATATTATTATTGAAATTGTAATTTAGTTGCATTTTTAAGTAGAATGCATCTAAAAAAAACACGTAAAAATCCTCTTTAAATCATTCATCTGATCATGGCTGCATTACCTTGCTGATCATTATTTCACCAACTAACCGAGCCTATGAAGTGTGGTGATGCACAGAAACCAGCCGAGTGTGTGTGCTGCATTTGGTGTTTGTGCCCACAAAGTAAAATCCATAGTTCTGGAAATACTCATCGCAGAGTGCTTGAGAAACATTTATGAGCAAGGCAATGGCAAACCCATACACTGCCTACGTAGTCAAAGTCAAGCCCTTAAAAAAAGTGGTCTCACAATTAGATGTTTTGACTTAGGTTAAGTGAATGTCACCTATTCTTGGTTCTTTCGGTAAAGTCACGTAGAAGGGAAGTAATAAAATAATAAAAATAAAACATAATAAAACAATTCTCACGACGTTTCTTCCCTTCTACTTCCCTTCTACGTGACTTTACCGAAAGAACCAAGAAGATGAATCCCTGCAGTCACGAAAGCTTTAAATCGAAAAATGAATGTCACCTATTCTTAGTTCTTTCGGTAAAGTCACGTAGAAGGGAAATAATAAAATTATATTAATTTGAAACAATAAAAATTCTCACGACGTTTCGACTGCAACACAAGCAATCATCATCAGGTGTGAAATCCACGGCAAGAAAATTTGAAAAAAGTGGCGGTTTTTCCTAACGTCAGCACCAAGGACAGCGATTTGGCAGTTTGCCAGATGGACGAGTCCATCTATGTACGGAAAAGAGGAGGGGGGAGCAGAAAATGGAATGCGGTCTGAAAGTGAATGTCACGTGTCCGCTACTGTGTGAAACGTGCTCCACAGTGGGACGTAACACCAGCAGTCACGTGGAGTGTAACCCCAGTGCCCGATTATCCAAGTAGCAAAAGTAGCTACATATGCTACGGGTCCCGCACTTTCAAGGGCCCCGCGCTAAATGCTTTCAAGCTATCAATTCCGGTTCAGTGATTCTGCACTAGCTCTATTACTATAGTACTATACCGCCTTCAACTTTTATCAACGACTGGGTGTTTAGGTTAGCGATTTGTCGAATTATCTGGCTCTATAGAAAATGAAAAATACAATTACTTTACTGTGCAAGTAAAAAAATTACGGGCTTTAATATTTACGTTTTTTTAAATGTAGGGCCCCTTTATAACATTTGCTACAGGCTCCGCACTAGCTTAATCCGGCACTGAGTGTAACGATTGTATCCTAGCCCTTGGTTCTGTCCTTTTTGCCCCACCTTAACCATGGACGGTTGCCAGTTCACTTACAATTTACTCTACGTTTTAAAATTTCAACCGAATGGATAAAACGGCACGTTAAACTTACACCCTGGAGATGTCATTTGAGTTAGGTTTAAAATGCAATTACACCATGCTACATGGGATAAGGGATCCAAGTGTGAGCCCATCTTCGGCATCCCCATAGGGACCTACGCATGTGTGTTGAACTTCGTTTGCACCGTACGAAGCCAACTGCGCTAATCGGAAGTACAGGGGAAGGACAACCAACTAAACGCAAAGAACAGTTCTCAAGAATCTTGACTTAAAGCTTTCGTGATTGCAGGAATTCATATTCTTTGGGTCTATCGGTAAAATTACACCCATTTTAAACATTTAAAACAGTCTGCCTCAGCAGCTTTCCCCCTCTGTTTTCTTCCTGATGACGGACGCTTGTGTTGCGATTGAAACGTCGTAGTTTTTTGTTATTTTTTTGTCATTTTCTTTGAACATATATACGTGACTTTACCGAAAGACCCAAAGAATACACTTCTCAAGAAATTAGTTTTTAATCTAGATTTAAAAGTGCATAGCTCCAATGGCTTCCTAATATCGGAGGGAAGAGCGTTCCAGGCAGCCGCAGAAGCGCATCCAAAAGTACGCGATGCGGTAACCGTATTTGTTCGACAGCTCACCAGAAGTCGCTGCTGCAAGGATGACCGGAGTTCGACAAGGTATTGTGGTTAATTTGTAGCAAATTAAACAGATGTTTGCACGGATATCCTCATTTTCCGAGTTTTCTTTGGTGATTTGGTTTTGGTCTCTGAGTGTTCGGTGAAAATGATGAATTGTAATCAATGTTACGTGAGGTTTTTTTTTTCATTTGAATTCTAACCACGTTTAAATTCTAAAACCACATACGTTGCCGGATTAAGATGTGTGATCAGCGTGATTGTTTAAGTCATTAACATGAGACATGTTACTTGGCACATTGGAAAGGATTAATCTCGTAACATTATACGTGCAAAATATATACATATAAATGGTATTACATGACTGTTCATGGAAAGTTATTTTGTAGACTTCTGATGAATACAACTTAATGGTGATTAGTTGAATAGATTCTCGCTGTGCTCCGAGAAAATGGTATGCTTGCATGCCATCCCAGATTGTCAAAGTTATAAACAATAACATTAATTAATTCGTATGAGCCAATCACTACGGTGCATTATTTACTACTACACCACACTTTAGCCTTTAAGAAATCTTGTCTTCCCATTTCAGGAAATTTCAGTAATTAGTTGCCTTAATGTGTACGTGATCATCGACATCTGAACCTATAAAATAAATAACAAATTAAAAATAATGAGAAACCATTTGCGGAAACATTGAAATAGAAACAACAAAAAAGCCTCGAATGAAAGGGACTTAGAAGAATGAGTAATTGTGAACGCGGTGCGATAGAAAATTGAGACGTGTTGGTGATACAACAGAATCACACACACACCCACACACGCACACACCCACACACCCACACATCCTATTGCATACAATCAGCACAAGTACTGTGCACACAGACCTGCTAAACTGGCATTCATTTTAACAGTACGTTCAGATCATCACCCAATGCTCTCTTACGCATTATTTTTACAAGTGAATCACCAGCGTCAAAGCTGTACAGGTGCAGGCTATGCACATGGCCTCTAATCCAGCACTGTGGAGGCGATGGTTGGTGGATCAAACAACTCACTTTGTGAGGTCCCCTTTCCCGTCTGTGTCGAGGAAGTGCCATATACCCTGGCACACCAGGACAAGGCAGTAGAGCAAGTGGACTAATCTCCACCTGTTTCCTATCGGTACGGAGTAAAGGTGTCACCCCATTACAAGTGTCCATCTTCTCCATGTGCTCTGGATTCCTCCTGCGTGGATAAACAATCCTGAATGTACAACCTTGTAGGCTAAATTTCGATTTAAAGCTTTCGTGACTGCAGGGATTCATCTTCTTGGTTCTTTCGGTAAAGTCACGTAGAATGGAAATAATAAAATAATAAAAATAAAACATAATAAAATAATTCTCACGACGTTTCGGCCACAACGCAAGCAGCCGTCCTCAGGTGGAGAACAGGTCTGTCGAGAAGACAGAGTCAGACCTGTTCTCCACCTGAGGACGGCTGCTTGCGTTGTGGCCGAAACGTCGTGAGAATGATTTTATTATGTTTTATTTTTATTATTTTATTACTTCCCTTCTACGTGACTTTACCGAAAGAACCAAGAAGGCCTAGTAGGCTCTCGCGACCAATATCCATAACAAGTTTTGGGGTTAGCTCGTGTAAATAAAAATGTGTCTTTAAACACGCCACCACTCGACACAGCCAATTAGTAAGGGTTGTAACATAAACAAAACATGCCAATTCGTTACTAGTTCAGCACACCGGTGTGTTGGAGAGGAAACCCACAACATTTACAATCTGAGTACGACGTTTCATCAGTAATTACATCTAGCATCATCAGGGTGGACAGCCAGATTTGTGGAGAAAGCCTCCTGTTTTGTTGTTAAATACAGCGATGAATGCTATGTCGTCACTTGTGAGCAAACTTGTGAGCCAATCTGAAACCTGAATTGTCTGACGTCTTAAAATAAAAACCCTGAGAAGGACCCTCCTGAAAAAAAGTCCTTGTGACTGAGAATGGCTTCTATGGATACATAATTAAATATTTTTGTTATAGAACCCACACTGAGATGTTGTAGTAATAATAATGATATATATCTCTTCGTCAATCCACCATTGGATGAAGACATTCTCATACTGCGTTGGTCATAGGGGTTGTTTCACCATACTTCACCAGACTTATCAGTGCGGGTTGATACAGGAGGACAACCAGGACCAATTCAGATATGCCACTCACAAATGATGTTAGCCATGGATAGGAATCACATTTCTCGAGAACTGCTTTTTTGTGTTTAGTTTGTTGTCCTTCCCCCGCACCTCTGATTATCACGGTTGGCCATGTACGGTGCGAAATAAGTTCAACATACATACAAACATATACACATACATGCACTTTGGCAGCGGGGTTCCTACTGAATAAATTACTTGAACCACGGCATAACTGCTCACCCCCGTCCAGTTTTCCTATTGATAAAAAAAAATAATTGAGCCTCAAATTGAACATTGTTGGACAACACGATGACCTTAAGTAACTTGCACATTGTTTATACTCTTTTCAATGTGTCTTGTCCGCTGAGCAGCAATTTAATCCCATAAGTGCACCATTTTGTGGATGCAATTTGGAAGATTGGTCTGAATTCTATCATCTGTCATAATTGTATTGATATTGTGCCCCAGTGCAGCTCATTTTTGGAGGACAACCCCCTGGCAGTGTCACTTGATGAAGCACAGGTGTGTACATGTACCAGTAAAATTTTTAAAAAGAAAATAACATATAATTGGAAGCTATAAAGGTATAAAACAAATTGCAAGCTGAAGTAAAACACTCCGTGACCTCTGCGACTTTGTCTTAGAGCGATGGACAAGGCAATTACGAGCGGTGTTACTTTGGCCCAGAATAGTTAGTGCTGTTCTGTCTGTGCTCTAACTGGTGATTTCGAAATATTCAATATACACAATATAAACTAGTACGTAAAATAAATATCAAATTATAATAATACAAGTAAAGCAGTAGGTTTTGGTTTTCAATTGCTTAAATTAAATAGCATCAACCTATAACCTTTCTGCATGAATATAGCCAGGTATAATTTAATGAAGCCTATTTAAATCTGGGCCAATGCGACTTTACCGAGTCTCATCAGCAAGCTGTGTGGCCTGTTAAATGCACGCCGCTGCATAAAATAGTATGAACATAATGTTAGGGTCCAAAAGAGTATAATACAATCCTCAATTTCTAAGTAGTCGAGACAGATTTTTCAACAACAAATTGGTAACAGTAAAAAAAAAGTTGTGGAGTTGATTAAATTCATCTGCAAATGCCAACGAGGGTTCTCGGTCCTTGAGTTGTAATAAACTCATCGGCTCAGTGGAGGGCACTCCACTGATTGGGGGAGATGTGGCACCACCACCACCACAGCCACAGCGGGGTGATAAAGAGTCGGTTGGATGGCGCCCATCAACGATGAACCGAGGTGGCAGAATTGTTTGTGCATGGCCACAAATGTTAGGGTTCACAAACGGCCCACTGGTGCCCATCGGTTTCTTCACGAAGGTCATGTGATTAAAGTGCGTCCTCCACAGTAATTATATCCTGTATGTGACGTATCGTGTTCGTTGAACAGATGGAATGAATGTGAAACAGACATATGACATGTTTGGTATGAAACTAGTTCAATAGCCGAGCGAGGTGGTGAATGCCGATGATATGATGCTATGGGAGGTGACGTTTGGTGGATCATGCAGATTGTTAAACTGTCAAACCCAATAGGCCACAGGATGGCCATAGGATGGTACTACAATAAAGTGGGTGAGTGCTATCCCCTAGTGTGTGTGGATTTTACTGGTAGGAACCTCCTGGTTACACCAGCCCACAGGGGATTATTGTGTCCGCCCGTCCGTCCGTCGTGCATCCAAAAATGGGAGGGGTGGGGCTGGGTGGAGAGGGAAGGGGAGGGTGGGGAGGGGCTGGGTGGGGAGGGTGGGGAGGGGCTGGGTGGGAGGGAAGGTGGGGAGGGGCTGGGTGGGGAGGGTAGGGCTGGGTGGGGGGTGGGAGGGATGGGGCTGGGTGGGGAGGGGCTGGTCACCAAGTGGTGCCCTTATAAAACTCAACGTTTAACCTACTCACGCCGGCTTGTGTCCGCCCTCACAGTCGGCCATATTTGCGGAATACACCACGCCGCCGTTGACCCTGGCCATTGACCGAGCAACCCAACGTTCCTACCAGCTCCCTCCGCAGGAATGTGTTCTATCGTATGCTCCGATTTCCTCCCTCATGCAAAACGCTACTTAAAATAGGATTGGACAAGTTTCCCATGGAAGCATTCCTCTGAAAGCCACTGAGCATTTCCTGAATAAAAACACTACTGCATTAAAGTTATCGTATATAATAGTTTTTATTGTGTGTACTGTACATGTGTTTTATAACAACCCAATGTTTATCTCAGGGCCCGTGATATAATAATAATAATGGCAATTTGTCAGGCGCGCCGTGTTCACTTGCCCGAAGGCAGCGACCCTGAGGGCAGCCCATAGATGCGCTCAGTAAAAGCCGTTCATAATGTTTATCGTGTAGCCGTGTGTAATACTTATTACACACTATGTAACACTATTTTTTTCCTGGGTAGTGTTATTTCCTAATTGCTTATGCCTAAAAAATACAGAAAATGGCTATTATTCCCCACAAACTTTGGTTTTGTGACCAGGGCAGTGATATTTTTAAATGTACATATTTTCAATGGGAAAATAGGCGAATTTGTGTCTTTTTGTTCACATAAAGTCAGAAAAAACAACATGAATCAAAACTGACATGTATTTATACTAAAGTAATACAAAGATTACTATAAAAGATTTAGAAGTGAGTAGTATTTCTCGATTTGTGATTATACTGTAAATCACTTTCACGAATCAGCCTCCAAATGTAGTCTCCCATCATGTTCTTGTTATACTGTCCTTTGTAGCGGCGTTCAAAGTCCGATTTGTCCTGGTGGAGGTACTCCCCTTGCTCCTCCAAGTACACTCCCATGCTCTCCTTGAATTTATCAAGATGAGCATCAAGGATATGGACTTTGAGGAACATCATACAGCCCATTGTACCGTAGTTCTTCACCAGAGTCTCAACCAGCTCCACGTAGTTTTCGACCTTGTGATTGCCCAGGAAGCCACGAATCACTGCGACAAAGCTGATTAAAGCCGCTTTCTCCTTACTAGTGAGCTTCTTGGAGAATGCATTGCACTCCAGGATCTTCTTTATCTGTGATCCGACGAAGACACCGGCTTTGACCTTTGTCTCAGACAGCTTAGGGAAGAAATCTTGAAGGTACTTGAAGGCTGCCGACTCCTTACCTACAGCTCTGACAAATTGTTTCATAAGGCCAAATTTTATGTGCAGTGGTGGCATCAGCACCTTCTGGGGGTCCACCAGTGGCTCCCATTTGACGTTGTTCCTCCCCACGCTGTGGCCAGTCCCACCTGTGGTAGTGTGCCTTGGTGTGCCTGCTGCCTCAAAGGCAAAGATAGCAGAGAAACTTGGTAAAACCGCCTTGGAGACCCATCAGGAATGCCACCATTTTGAAGTCTCCGATAACCTCCCAGCCATACTCATCATGCTTCAAGGCGTCCAAGGTCTTGATGCTGTTGTAATCCTCTTTGAGGTGCACCGAGTGAGCCAGGGAAAGAGACGGGTACTTATTACCGTTATGGAGCAGCACGGCTTTGAGGCTCCTGGATGAGCTGTCAATGAAGAGGCGTCACTCATGCTGTTGACAGGCGATTCCGATTGCCTCGAACAGACTGGTCACATTGTGTCAGAAGCAGAGCCCATCTTGACGGGTGAAGAAGCTGCAAAAAGGTTGGTGACGCTTCCTCTGATCTGCGACTTGCACACTTTCATCCAACAAATTCCACTGCTTGAGCCTAGACGTCAAAAGCTCGGCATTGGACTTGGTGAGACCAAGATCTCTGATCAAGTCGTTGAGGTCTTTTTAGTTGGGGTACTATGGGTTTCTCTACTCAGCTCCACCTGTGAAATTGTCAGCTGGATTTAGAACTTGCTGCTTTCTTCTAAAGACGGCTGCTTTCTCTCCGGAGGAGTGGGTACGGGGAACTCATGGCAGTGTGGCACAGGGGCGATGGATGAAGGAAGGTCCGGATACATGATAGCAGGGGCATTCTTGCTAGTCCGACGTTTGGAAGGGTCCACCATGCAGAAGTAGCAGTTGCTTGAGTGGTCAGTGGGTTCCCGCTAAATTATTGGGATAGCGAACTTCATGGCTCTCTTTTCCCCTCTGTACCATCCTACAAAAATAAATTAATTTCACCCATGAATATGTGTAAGAGATTCTCGCAACATTTTTCATATATGATATATATATTTTCAATAACATTGAAAATTTTAAAAAACATTTTAAAATGCAAAACTTTTACAATAAAAAAATGTTAAATTTTAGAACGTAACATTCTGAGCAACAATTGTACAGCTTACCTTCCAGAGTTTTTTTGCATTGCTCGCAGGTGAAATGAGCTGAACAGGGTTTGTCTTGATCCCTGACAGGCATGCCGAAATATGCCTTGTAGGCCTTACACATCTTCGCAGATGCTTCCACAGAGTACTTTTTCGATCTTGTCTTGATAAATTGGCCGCAGAAATAGCAAAATGCGTCTGCTAGATGCTTGCAGCCTCTTGATGCCATCTCAGAAAAATGCAGCTATTTATCCATTTAGGCAGCTGGAACTAAACTGAACTGGTGGGCAATTGGCCACTGCATTTATACTGCTATTTATATTATTGGAAAGTTCTAGAATGTTCTAGAAGCTATTCCAAGTTTACTCAGCACTGAATCTATCTGGAATGTTCTAGAAAATAGGTAAATTTCAAAATGTCACTGTCATGTTCACAAAAGTAAAGTTTGGGAGGAATAATAGCCATTTTCTGTACTTTTGAGGCATAGGCAATTAGGAAATTTCACTTTACTACCCAGGATCAAAAAGAAAATGTGTTACACAGTGTAATCATTGTACATGCTTATTCACGTGAACTCAGCATGTCAGCAAGTGCCTTGTGTTTTAAACAAACGCAAGGGTAGCACGCGATCTGCATTGCCGTAGACGAATGCTGCCACGGCGTAACACTTGGCAACACCGTGCACTTGCAATCGAAATGTCGTCGGCGGCTCGACGCGATCTTCGAGCGAGGCAGATGAAGCAACGTTGCCGGTTTTCTAAATCGATCGCTGCCTGTCCATCCAGCAGTGTTAATGGCGACGCCACCGTTCATCGATTGGCAGGTCGCGTGTGCTGGGGTGTAGAGTGTGCGAGGTTCTCCCACGACGTCTTACAAGACCGTCTGGCCAACCCAGCTGTTCGCCTTGTGGCGCTGTCCTCTGGTCTCACACTGGTGGCGAGACTGGGCCCTAAAGAAGGCTGCTGTCTCTGGTGTGGACCAATCCGTTTCAAAGACAATGCCATACACTGGCAGAGCATGTTTTTGTTTGCACGTTCAGCACACGTGCTGTGTGTGGTTAATGCAGACGTGATTCCTTGCAAAAGGTTTATGTTTGCTGTTTGGACATCTTAACACCTCCTGTTTTATTGCCAGAAAGGGTCAAACCTATTCTTATTCTCACAACCTGGAAGAGTAGGCCAAATGCCTTCTAGATTGGCCCTCCAGAGGCCTTCTACTGACGGTGGAGGCAATTGCAAAGGCTGCATAATAACCAGTGCCATATACATTTAAAGAATGTCCCTTTTGTTTTACAAATATTTTCGGGGACAGCATTGTCGAGCCAAATTGACTGCAGGTTACACATTCTAAATATTGCTACAGTGAAACTAATCTCCCCATTGTCTTATATTTCATTCTCCCTACCCTTTTGTCATCCAGTGCAGTCGCATGAACCCCACGCTATGTTAATTTGCAAGCAACAAAAAAATAGGTTCTTTTGTGCTCAAATAATTGTTGCAATTTCCTCTCTCACACAAATGTGGCCGCAAATGTAGCACGCAATTGCCCACTTGACAATGTAGGGTGGTATTTTTACATCCGCAGGTCGTCAAAAGGGAACAAGCTCTCTATAGCCGAAGACTCATATATTTCCATGGAATGCCATGGAACAAGAATGAACTAGAGCCTTGTATCATGTGTTCGAGATTTTCAGTGAGTGCTGTGCACATATCCGGGTGACCTCACTACGTTTGTTTTTGTGATTTCGTTTTTTTGGTTGTTGTGATTTTGTCATCATCGACCTTCAACCAATGTTACATTCACTTTCCAAGATCCTTATCTTCTGGGCAAAATACATGTGAACATCGTGAATTATAACCTTCCCCAACCAATGAAAAATTGTCCTTGCTCATCAACATTATTTGTCATCACTTAGGAGCGTGGCGGTTTCATTATCGCCAACACGATCTTCATAAAGATTATGAAGCGTAATAAAAAAAAGATCGCTCGTAAAAATATAATTTAATATACGGAGGCCACGGTCAGGAATTTGTTGTGGTTTTTATTTAAGTTGCATGCAATACGTGCTTCACATGTGGTCTCTAAGTCATCCGCGTGACTGAGTATTCCGCCCGCAGAGAAGCGTCTTGAATCTATCCTCCGAGCAGCAGCCGTGGTGCAACTTAATTGTTTACCTGAGAGTTCACAAACAATGGTGCCACGGTGTGATTTTATCGGTGTTCCACGTGACAGATGACGCCTTAGCCTTGAAATAAAGAAATAAATGAATGAATAAAATGGCACTGGTCGATCAAAGGGGGAAAAAAGGTCTGAAGATAAATCAGTCACTGTGAAGGGATCCTATGAGGTCAGACTAATTGTTGCACAAAAAATGTCAGGCTCTGGACGAATTATCCGCATTGATTACGAAAACCCCAGTCATAACGTTTGATTAACGTGCGTGGACATTTGAATCAAAGCTCCGATTGATTTGTGTTCAGGCATTTTCGCACATACCACGCTTGCCACAGCAGCCATAAGCTGGAAAGCTGCTGCTTTATAAATCCCCTTCCACTGGATGTAACAAAACCTCAACTGACACACATGTACGCCATATCACTTAAGACAGGTGCAGGGTCATAATGCACCTTTAAATTAGATAAAAATGCTCAGGCAATGGCAGGGGATTAAGCGCAATTGCCCCTTATTTGTGCAGAAGTGCTAAGCACTTCACATTCGCGGTTTTGGTGACCTTACAAGCCCTGGAGAGATTGAGTCAATTCAATCCAATTTCCTTTGTTTAGGACCTGCTGAGAGCACATTGAGCTCCACATTTCTATTGAAAGAGATGCCTGGGTTAATCGTACTGTCACGGTACGGGCCCATGAAACAGGTCTAACTCTACAGATCGCTATGCTTGCAATTCCGAGACGGTGCGCTGTTGTGGTAAACATTTGTCGACAGTGCAACTGCGTGTATGCAAATCAACTTTAAAAAATTCTCAAAAATTAATGAAGGTTTCAAAGTATGAAAGACACAAGTCAAAACTTTCAAAAATGTAAGGATATTTTTAAATTATATTGTGAACAAAAATTGCACTTACAAACTAAGTATATATCTTTGTTGATGAGTTAGGTAATATGTGTAATATCTTCAAGTACGTCCAAGCATATGATCATTCAAAACAGCTTCCATACTCATTTAAGTTCTAGAAAGCATTTATATTCATTAATAAGTTACGGGTGGTTTTGTTTTTCATTTTATAGATGTAGATATGATGAGAGAATAACATAAACATTGTATTAAACAATATAAAATCTATCGTCAAATGGCGCTGCATGCAAACAAAAGACAAAGATCCCCCGTAAAACCTTAACAGACTGTTGGGGCAAGTGATGTTAGCAAGCACCTATGACGGCCAGCCCGGCACATGAGGGGGTGGATGCCTAGCACCACGCCCGTCCACTTTTGTGTCCTTAGTGGCGATGTTTACACATCATGCCAGGTACTCATTTGAGGCGGAGTCGACCTAGGGGAGGCCCAGAACCAGTTCAGATAAATCGTCACTGGTGTTGGCTATGAGGGGCAATCGAACTCGGCTCGGCGGTTTCATAGCGCAGTGCACAACCACTCCTCATTACATGCAAACATAATAAACGTTTTTGGGTTAGATCGCTTTATGTGTCGTAACCCTCCACCACCCGACACGGCCAATCAGTAAAAAAGTGTCAAGTTGACAAAAGGCAAATAGTTCACTACTTTAGCCCACCGGTGTGTTGAAGAGTGAATCCACAACATTTACAATTTTTAAGTACGACGTTTCGCTGGTAATTACATCCAGCATCATCGGGCAATTTTTGCCAGAATAATGAAGCCCTCACTTGCTCCCGGTGACGTCATCATTTAACTCATTCAGATGCAGTGATTTGAGGGGTATTGTAATTATATAATAGATTAGTAATCAATCAATTGTTATGATTTAGTAATGAGTTGTAGATTAGTCATTAGTTGTAATGTGTATTGTTTCATAACTGAACCCAATTACTATAACCACACACGCACAGAACGCAACGATATTAGTTGTAACCTAACAGCGATGCACTGCAATGCTGCTTGAAATGTAATGCAAAGTTAGTGCCAAGGTGATGTGTTTCTGCCATTATTAAGTGTGAAACAAAGAATACAAATGTCATGGAAATGATTCAGCCGAAGTGCAGAAAAGTAGTTTTCATTCACATCATTATTTTGTTCTTTGTTAATCTTCTTTCATACTTTTTTATTATTTGACCTGGTGAGGCCCTTTGGGCTAAGCAGCTCTGTTGCCAAGACGACCATATTCATGGCCGTCAGGAGTGGTGGCAGTTACCAGACATTGAAGGGACAAGGGTGTGCAAACTAATGAGCACAAACTGAAATCGTTGACACGAAACCCGTGCCAAAACGTCCTGCAAACAGGATAAACAAACAAAAACCACAGTGCTTAAATACAAACGTGTCAAAAACAAAAGCCATGCCACAGATGCGCATGACTAAAAGGTAGTCACATCCCAATCTGTGATTCTATTCCAAGACAGCACGAGACACTGAATGTCGAAACCGGTGCAGAGTTTGCTTGCGTTAACCCAACGCGGCTGAACAGAAAGAAAAAAAGCACTCCCTGAGGGATTGTGTGGCCAATGGGATGTGTAAGAAAAATACTTAAATGTGTTATGCGGCGAGACAGATTAGGCGAAGGAGGCGCAGTGTCCTTCTATGTGTTGTGTCCCACGCAATCTTCACAGCGACGACGCATGCTCTCAATTTGTATTTAGCTTGAATCGCGGGTGACTTGAATCCCGATTTGAATCCAGGATATCAACAATGTTGCGGTTGCACCCGACTTAAGAGCCGCATGGCTCACAGGGCTATACCAAATAAATGAAGCTTGAAAAACTTGAAACTTGAAAGGGAGAGCCGTCTCGACTCACCCGCTCACCTCTTGCAGGAAAAAAAAAACGCTTTTTTTATCAAGAGGCACAATTTGATAATGAACAGCTGAATCCGTGGTTTCACCTGTGCGTATTCTGGCGCCTCACAGTATGATCAGCAAAGCTGAGGCTCGTGCCAGTTACAGCATTTCCTAGAACTCTACCGATCCGTGCTGTTGTATATCAACCATGTTGTTCGTGAAATGTATAAGGTGTATATATATATACACGGTTGTAGATGTCCGAGCGGACATGCAACAAGGATATTAATTATAGATTTGAAGCTTTCGTGACTGCAAGAATTCATATTTTTGGGTTTTTTCGGTAAAGTCACGTAGGTAAAATTTTTTATTAATAAAAGTGAAATAAAAAATAAAATAAAAATCACGACGTTTCGGAGGCAACACAAGCTTCCGTCTTCAGGTGGAATCGTCACAGCACGCTTGCTGTATCAAGTAAATGAGCAATCGTGCTGTGACGGTTCCACCTGAAGACGGAAGCTTGTGTTGCCTCCGAAACGTCGTGATTTTTATTTTATTTTTTATTTTACTTTTATTAATTTTAATTTTTTACCTACGTGACTTTACCGAAAAAACCCAAGAATATGCAATAAGGAGATGGAGTGATGGAATCAGCTCGTGTGCAGGAGCTACGAGGTGGATTATTTCATTGCAGGATCAGGAGAGATGGCGACAAATTTGTGAGGCATTCATCCAGCAGTGGATTGATGCTAATAATGATGGCGGTGATATAAAGCTGCATCAGTGTGAGTGTTTAAGCGCGTATTCAAATGTGATGTATTGCTTCCGTGAATGGGGTTAAAGGATAATAATGCACAGATAAGCCAGCATATGTGTGTCCATGTGATTTCATTCCTGCTTATCAAACATGAATGAATTGATGTCTCAGTCGTATGAGGTTTTGCCTGGTATTGAAACATTTCAATGTAAATAATATATGTTCACTGACATTTATTTATGTATGTAGCTTACAAGACACCATGCAGACAGTTTAAGATAAAATCCATTTCTTGACAGCTGTTCACAAGCAGAATACGTATCAATTGGTGTGTGAATTAGAGTAGGTCAAATGCATGCATCGTGCACATCTTAATTGGTGAATGTGAAAAAATAAGACGTTAGGTGCGAGCACGGTTTTGGGCTGAAAATCAATGTTATTAAGAGATAGGGCAGCCAGAAAATCAAATGCTCCTTTCCTATGCGTCGATTGGCCTTTCATACAAACAGCAGATCCGCACGCCTTCTGCGGCCGTCTGGAACGTTCTTCCTTTCGATACTAGGAAGCCACTGAAGCTATTATGTTATTTTATTATATTATTATATTATTTATTATTTTATTTTTATTACTTCCCTTCTACGTGACTTTACCGAAAGAACCAAGAAGAATTATGCACTTGCTCTATTACTATAGTACTATACCGGCTACAACTTCTTTGAAGGACTAGGTGTTCAAATCAAGATTGGGTGTTTAAGGTTAGCGATTTGTCGTATTATCTGGCTGTATAGCAAATAAAAAAATACAATTACTTTACTATACAAGTTAAAACTTTACGTGTTTTAATATTTACGTGTTTTTTTTATTTATGGCCCCTTTATAACATATGCTACAGGCCCCGCACGAGCTTAATCCGGCACAGTGTGTACGTACGTTGCGAAATAAGTTCAACATACGCACACCCCTTGATGCACCTTTGTTTCTCTGCCCACTGCTTGGCAGCACGTGCGATTTGACAAATTGCATGCGTGCGGGAGAGCTTCGACAATGTGCAGCTCAACTATAGAGCGACGAAGTTGGTTTGAGAAGATTTCCCCTGCGGACGGCACAACCCAGTGCATTCAATGGGGAGGATCTGTGAATCCAACGGTGAATTACATTCGCCGTTACGATGCAGAATAGGCAATACGGGTGAGCGAGACTGCATTAGATAATCGCGCGTGTTACCCCCCCCCCCACTCCCTCCATATCAGATATTCCCAGGAAGTTTCTAATTTTTTCTGTCTGCAGACTCCTACAAGAAGATGAGTACGATTCCTCATTTAAAACCAGATTAAAATAAAGACAGAGAGGGAAGCCGTGGTGAGTTGGTGGCGGGTGGTGGAGCATGAAATCTACATGATCCCAAGGCTCCATTATAATGGGAGATTTGTTGGGCAGCTGTCTGGTAAGAGATCAGAAGCTGTGTTTTAAATGGAAAGTCTAAAGCAGCTTTGGCAAGATTGCCCCAGTACCCTTTCGATGTTGCTTAGCTATGTTTGTGTGCCGGGAGCGGATGGCCTTATGTGCCAAGCACAGATATTGTTATTTTGAATGCGTTCACGTTTATTTTGTTACTTTCATCGAATCAAATAATTTCACAACACTCCTAACAACTCATTTCCATCCGCTGATAAGCGAAACATTTTCCCCGGTGCTAGTGTCCGTGTCTGAGCCACACCAGTGGCAGGTGTGGCCATCTCCTCCACCCGATGGACAATTAAACAGCTTGCGGTGTGACTGCCGTCTAAATTTCAAACCGTGGATCGAATAAGAGAGCGACTGCCCGATTTGCTAATTTGCATATATACAGGGTGTTTCAAAAAATGTTTATACACTTACATGGAACTACTGTATAGTTTTTCTTGGAAAAAAGAACGGATAATACACTGTAACATGATTTAAAAAAAAAACTGCATGTTAATAGCTTCCAAAAGTCGGTCTCCACGTGTTCGCCATCATTGTCAACACGTGCCTGGAATCTTCTCCAGATGGTCCCCAGAGCCCCGAGGCACATTTCTTGTGGCATTGTTGCAAAGTCTCGGAAGTGTTATCATTTTTTTGAAGCAACCCTGTATATTCATCGGGCTACCTCTTGAAGCCATCCACTGACCCACTGGCCTCGACATGAATGTGTAATTGTTCCCGATTAATCCTCCCATCACACAAAATAATAAGATACTCACCTGCAGTTAGCCACTTCCTGTCACGATATGCACAATGGAATTCACAAAGATGAAATGTACTGGATATGCCATGTGATTCAAGTGCACCGTTGCAGATATGCTTACAAATGCCCCAGAACAAAATCAGGTATTGACTCTGAAGATTAAGGTGCAATCGTGTGTGTGTATATATATAAGCGGGTGTGTTTGTATTCTGTTTGATGAGACTGGCCAAGCCTGGCGTAGAGCAATGGCAAAAAACATCTAAAGATAAATTCACTCCCAAAATTATATAACCCAGTTAATATAGTCCAGTCATAAATCGAAAAAATGCACCATTCAAATGAGCATGGGGAGAAATTCATCTCTTTGGTTAAGGTCCTGAGTTTCTAGGGGATTACTTTGGCATTGGGCAAGGAAAAACAAAGGACAACACCAATAATCTTCCACAAACTGGTACGAATTGTATCCTCCCCCCCCCCCCCCCCCCCCCCCAAAGATGAATCTAGGACTGAAACCCTGATCGGACTTGAAATCACAACACTGTGCTGTCCGGCTAAATCATTCAATATAAACGTTGAGTATAATTTGCCTTAAATCGCATCACACGTTTATGTTAGTGCAGTGATATTTTAGTGTTCTGTGCTCTTTGCTTATGGGTGGATATTGGACATATTTGAAAATTCATTATACAGGTAGTCCTCTACTTACGATGGAGATGCGTTACGACAACCTCTTCGTAAGTCAAAAATATCGTAAGTCGGAAGATGGCCTAAGCCTAACCAGGAGTCTTAAAGAATGGTGATAATTTAGCAAAACAGAGCAACGTACAGTACCGTACTGTATAAGCTATGTACTGTATGTATTTATTAATTACAATACTGTATGGCACAGTAAAATGTAAAGTAAAAAAAAACAAGGTAAATTCTGAGCCTACCAATATGAACTGTAATTTAATAGATAGTTTTTTTTTCAGGAAACAATCCTATCTGCATCACGCAAGGCGGGAGATGCGCACATCCCGGCAGCGTCCCAACGCACAGCATCGTACCTCGTTCGCTGCTGCGTTTGCCTGCCGCGCGAAATGTTAAATATTTTACAATTTTGCCGTATCGCTATCGCCATCGTAAGATCGAAATATCGTAAGTCGGACCATCGTAACTCGGGGAATATCTGTAATTGTTTTTCTGCATAATTCTGAGATAACTGTTTTTTGCCCCCTTGCCGAAACCATGAATGCTCACACCCACCACTGGTGCACATCATAACTATGACAGTGCCGTGACAGCGTCCCGCAAAATGTACTCACCTCATTATTTCTTCGTACAGAAAAGTCGAATGGAGAATTTACATTTTCTTTCAACTGTTTAATGCATTCCAATCTATTCTATGGGTAGGGACTTGTCAGTGGCATCTGAATATGGCAGGTTTCACTCGCACGGCCAAACTCTCGATTGCTTTTTCATGACTCGGGAATATAGACGCAGGCAAAAAAAAAAATGGTGACACAAAGAGAGAGAACATACACCAATACGGTTAAGAAAGTATATCAGAAATGGATGCAGAGTTTTGCATAGCCATCGAACAAAAGATGGTCACCACATTGTGTGCTTTCAGATTCGCTTCTGCGGCCGTCTGGAACGCTCTCCTTCCGATATTAGGAAGCCACTGTAGCTATGCACTTTGAAATCATCATCTAGATTGAAAACGAATTTCTTTAGAACTGCTTTTGTGTTCAGTTTGTTGGCCTTCCACCGCACCTCCGATTAGCACGGTTGGCTAAGTACGGTGCAAAATAAGTTAAACATACACACATAGCTCATAATGGAGAGAGAAAGGGGTGGTCACAGATTAGAAGAACATTTCTGACCATTACGGCATTATGAATTATAAATAAATTCGGCGGCAATGTCTACACCAAGACCCCATATTGTTCTCCTGTGGGACCACGAGAGGATGACTTCTGATTGGCTTGGCGCCAGTTGAGATGCAAGGCTGATGTCAAATGTTGGCCATTGATGTTCGCTCTCCTTCACTCGGGACCAACAGGATCGGATTTTCTATTTAAAAAAAAATGTATTCTCGACAGAGGTTCACACGTCAGGTCTCAGAAGACAAAATACGTCACAAACTGGTCATTGATAGTTTACTTTTTCCACGTGAGCTTCGTTTGCTGTCCTTCCCACGCGCCTCCGTATAGCACGGTTGGCCACTTGCGGTGCAAAACAAATTCAACGTACATGCATGCTAACTATAGGAGTGAGAAAAATATGTTCATATCGAGAGCCTGACATTTTTTAAAATAAAATTAATTCATTTCATGGCTTTCTACGTGGGTGGTTTAGTCATAGGCTAATGCAATTGTTGACACGCACACTGTATGTAGGACCTCTATCACCACCGTACTTAGCCTAACCGTGCTAATCGGAGGTGCGGGGGAACGACAGTGGAGCTGTGCAGGCCCTTTGTTTAAAAACTAAAACACTTCTGGATGGTGGTCTCCTCATAGCTGTGCGAGCGTCATTTGACCACGTGAAGGTGGGGAGCATAGACGTAGGCACGTAGAAGTACAGAACAACAATGGACTCTGCACTCCGCTGACTGCCACGTCGCCCTGCAGATCTATGGTAACCTGTTTTTAGTGGTCACCCGTCCAAGCACTATCGAACGATGCTTAGCTTCTGAGATCCGATGCGAACGTAAGAATTAGTGTAATTTGGTCATAGGCTAAGGGTAATTACTTGGATCAAAATTATGAAATAAAGATGCCAGTGAGAGCAGGTTGAAGTGATTTAGAAGATGTGCTTTGATAAAAAAAAGCAAACTCCATATATACTCGAAGAAGAACGTTTCCAATCAGCGCACATCACCTGCTACGACGAGTGGACTGTAAACATGGAGAGTGATGTAGACAATGGAAAAACAACTGAAACGTATCCAAAGAAGTTTCGATTTAAAGCTTTCATGACTGCAGGGATGCATCTTCTTGGTTCTTTCGGTAAAGTCACGTATAAGGGAAATAATAAAATAATAAAAATATTACTTTATTATTTCCAGCGTCTGACGCTGTCTTTCCGACAGACCTGTTCTTCACCTGAGGACGGCTACTTGCGTTGTGGCCGAAACGTCGTGAGAATTATTTTATTATGTTTAGTTTTTATTATTTTATTATTTCCCTTCTACGTGACTTTACCGAAAGAACCAAGAAGATGAATCCAAAGAAGCTTGGCCAGATGCATGCTGGGAATTACCCTGCGAAAGAATGAGGAACACATGCATCAGTGACCAAATGCCAGTTGTTGTTTTTCCCCCCACACCTTCCCGAGTTTACCGTCTTTCCGCCGTACCTCCGATTAGCAGGGTTGGCTAGGTACGGTGCGAACAAAGTTCAGCATACACACACGCACAGATAATATGTTGACTGCTACGAAACGTGTGCTTGGGAAAGACACATCGCTTGAAACATTATGGAAAAAGCATGAGATTGGAGATTACTTTGCAGCCAGAGGATGGATCACATCCAAGAGGGTGACCGCTGTAGAGATGGAGCCATGTGACTTGCCTACGTGCCAGAGTGAAGTGGATTGTGGCACCACATGACCACAAGGGAGGCCTTCATCCAGTAGTGGATAGGCCCTGATTGCTGCTGAAGATTATTGTAGCTACTGATTTGAATTGAGGATTACTGATGGTTGAAATAAGTTGCACGCATGGCCTTTAAAACTAGATTTTAAAAAATACTTGATGTTCTACTTAAGTTTTTGCACAGCAGTGATCTGATTTCCAAAGTTTTAGAAGGGACATGGCTGCATAGTAAGTGCACACGTTAACATCGGAAACAAAATAAGAGATATGTAAGATCTCAGTAGATTTGCAATTCGACATAAAAACTAAATTATGCCTTTGGTGAATACTGTGTGTGTGGGTGTGTGTGCGTTTTGTGTATAACTCGATTTGTGTGCGTACAGAATTGGGAAAGTATAAATTCACAGCACACGTACAGCATCAACAAAAATGGGTGAGATGCCCAAGAGTTATATAACTCAGTATAAAATCCAATAAGGAACATCCACATATATAATGATTGTATGTGGTTCTGGCTTTCTGAACTTAACTATGAAAATAAATGAACCACAAATTATCAAGACATGCCTAATCAGTTCAATTCGGCAACATTGTGCTGAGTATGATGCTACATTGAGTTTTTTTTTTATACAGGTCTTGTGTTATATAACATCATATTGAGAATGAGATGGCATTCCTTGCAAATCTAATACAATAAAAATTACTATAGTCGAACGTGCAGAGGTATGCATTGCAATAATTCATATTAATATCACAGCACTCATATAATGATGTTTTGAAATATACATGTCACTTTTTTATTTTAATTTTATTTTTATTCACTTTATTTTTATGTTTATACTCTTTGGTTATTTCGGTACAGCAAGAAAAAAACTGCTGAAGTAGGCAGATCTCTCGCCTACTTCAGCAGTTTTTTTCTTGCTGTGGTTGTCCCCACCTAATGACGATTACTTTTGTTGCAATCAAAACGTCGTGATCTATTATTTTTCTACCTACGTGACTTTACCGAAAGAACCAAAGAGTATGGATTTCTGCAGTCACGAAAGCTTCAAATCAAGATTATTCTTTTTCTATCTACGTGACTTTATCGAAAGAACCAAAACATATTTAACATAACTAGTTTATGTATATATATGACTGAGTTTTTTACTTCATCCGTTAAAAATGTGACAGTGCAGCAGTGTATTGGAGGGAGCTCGAAAGAGCTTCTCAGAAATATTTTGGCCTCCTCTTCCACGCTGGCCAGACGTATATCGGAAGAGATCGGAGTACCCACAGTTCACCCCACTGCATGTGACATGCCGAGCGACTGCGGTGTACCCATTTAGATTTCTGGATGGACAAAGGCGGTGGAGATTTAAGAAACTTGAAACTGGTCTCAAATGCAAGCCCAGTGCACTAACCGTTACAGGACGGCACCATCCCTTCCTGTTTGACCTCTGCCATGAACAGGAGTGACGCTCTTCGATGATTAATAGTTCATTTGTAAACACGTGACCTTAATTAGAAACTGCACATACCTGGACCAAGGTCAAAATAGCTTGTGGTTTTTAAAAAATACAAACGGATGGCAGCGTGTGTTCATTTGGTTATCGTTCGTGCTTATTATTCAGCAAAAAAAAACAATTTAAAAAGACACAGTTTAAACACGTATTTTTATACGTAATTATAGCTGCAACAATTTCCCGAGACATTGTTATTGGTTCTTGGAATTGTGCACGAGTGTGGAGAGGTATGCTGCAAGTAGGCAATCAGCAAACAATGCACAGGAAATGACCCGGGAGGGCAGGGAAATGATTAATCCAGCAAAGTAATATGAAGAGAATTTAATATAAAAAAAGGAATAGGGGAAAAAACAATGCAATTTGCAGTATCTGGCGCAATGCCGAGGAATATTAGCTTATGGAAAGAGATGCAATACTAAACCCCGAGTAATTGACCTAAATGCATTTTGGTTAAGCTGTAATGCTGATGGTCTGATCTTTCAATTTGTACGCCTGGCGTGTAAAAAAGCAAGTGACTGCAATGCTGTGTGTTATGGGGGGGGGGCATTGCCGTGCGGCAGCATCAAAAAGGAGGGAGAAAGATGTCCAGGCAAATGAAAAAAAACAAAAATAGATTGGAAAACCGGCAACGTGCCCTTAATCCCAGCACTTTGCAATTGGATGCTACGAGCTGGTAACTAATCCTAATTCGTTGGCTAATTTGTTCTATTGTTCTTCTGCTTAGGCCTGTGTGGTGTGCTGTGGTGTGCGTGTCGAGGAGGGAGTGGAGTGGTGGCGCAGTGGTTAGCGTGCAGCGCTACGAACACGGTGCCCCGAAATTTGATTCCCGTTCATGGATAACCAGTGACGATTAACAGGTCCTGGGCCTATTCGAGAAACAATCTCCTGAGAAACCAATCAAAACCATCACTTTACAATACATAGCAGGTGTTACCAAAAGATTTACTAAATCTTAAACGGACACAAGATCCAGGTCCGATTCAATACAGTACACAAAATCTGTGATCTAATCCCATTTGTGAGGGAGGTCATTCCTGACATGCAATACCCGGAGTCTACAAACTGAGTTGGACCTGCGGGTAGCACTTACATTGGGGAAACGAAGCGACATGTCTCGGACCGTGTCCGCCAACACAAGGCAGATCTGAAACATGGCAGAACCAATACCTCTGCCGTAGCTGACCATTGTTATAATGCTGTGGGCTCGCATGATATTTTTTTTTCCGAGACCAAGGTACTCTGCAAACCTTCGGGCAACTATACAAGGTTTGTTCATGAAGCCATCCAGATATATAAACAGACAAAACTTCAACCGAGAAGATGGATACAAATTGAACAATCATTGGAAGGATGTTATCAACCAGGTAATACCTTAACTGGTTGTTGTTGTTATTCCCATCGTACCTACCGGTTTACTAGCACATTTTTATCTGTTCTTCTCCAGCTTCACACTTCTAGCCCCCCCCCCCCCAGCCTCACATCCTCTTCCCCTAGCGCTCACGCGGCCCCTCCTCCCCCAGCCCCACACCCCCCTCCCCTCTTGCCTCCTCCCCCCTTTCTTACCTATATAACCTCTTGCCACGGCAGCTCTCCCGCCGACTTCAACATCTTCTTGCTGTGGTTGTCCCACCTGATGAGCATTGCTTGTGTTGCGTTCGAAACGTCGTGATTTGTTTTATTTTATTTTATTTCTACCTACGTGACTTTACCGAAAGAATCAAAGAGTATAGTGTACCTGTGTGTTATGTAAACATTGCTACTAGGGATTGGTGGTTGCTGGTTAACCACCCCTCTCGCGTGCCGTGACGGCCTTCATGGGTGCTCGCAAACGGCACTTGACTTCACATTCTGCTAAGGCCTTATCGGGAACATTTGTCTTTGTTTGTGTGCATGTGTCAATGAGGTGTCGGAGGAGGAGCGATGCTCAAGATGAGTGGAGTTCCAGGCGGGTAAAACACAGCAAGGTGGCACAGCAGGAAGCACGGGTGGTCATCTGTCAGTCATCTCGTCAAGTTAACCCACGACACTTGGGTCCATGCCCTGCTCCTTCCTTCCAGCGAGTCTCCGAACACTTCCAAAGCGGCCTCGAAGTGCACCTACCCTGGCACAAGGGCTGTGGTGATGTCGCCGTCACTGAGTGGCGAATGGTGGTGGTTGTTGTTGTGCATTCGGGGTTTGGCTGAAGCATGAGGGGTGTGCCCGTGCACGCCCATAACGGAGTGACCGGTGGATTGTCTGATCACAGGCGATGGAGTCCTCGTGAGACGTCGTACACCTGCAGGCGATTGAGATGTCTGCAGTGGGAAGTGCATCAAGTCGATGTTTTGGACCTTTGGTCCAGAAAGCCGATAGGGGGTAATATGGGTTCAAATATCTGCGTCGTACGTGGTGAGGCGCTACGGGTATTCTAGTCGAAGTATTTATTACTCGTAAAGGGCGGAGTAGTGGTGCAGTGGTTAGCGCACCTGGGCTGTGAAACCAGCAGCTTGAATTCTAAGATCGGTGACGAGTCATATCTCCCTCGCTACACAACCTGCACTAAACAGCGTGGTGAACAGAGGAATTATGCTATGAGTGGAGTTTCTACCTGCACTGAACAGCGTGGTGAATGAAGAATGATTAAACAGCTCCAAATCCACGACCAACACAGCATTGGTGGATTGACAGAGCGCTGCGCATTACTATTTCATTAGCCGTAATGCTTTTGTATGGAGTGGTGACACGGTGGTTCATGCGCGGTCCTCCTAACACTACTACATAAGGTTGATTCCCCAGCCATAGACAATACACGACTGAAGCCATACCTCCTTAATTAGCCTGCATTGGCAGGTCTTCATCCAGTCGTGGATTTGAAAGGCCAGTGAATTATTGTTACTCTTAAATTATCGAGTATTTTTGTTCACCCAAGTTTTATGTGTCCCAAGTAGAGTAAAGTAGACAGAATTCCTCACACGCAATAACAGCGATGAATTGGCCCATTACACCGAACAATAACTCAGCGTAGCCCTGTGATTGGTCTAATTCGCTTGTCGACATGAGTGTGGGAATAACTGCTCTACACCTTTTGATGTAGAAACTCCACTCATAGCACAATTCCTCTGTTGGCAAACAGTGGATTGCAGCGAAGCGTGCAGCCCTCGCCAAGGATCGGGAGGTACCAGGCCTGAGTGTGGATGATTTTCGCGTGTAAACCGTATTACCGTACAAACAATCAACAATCGACGAATTCTTCTTGGTTCTTTCGGTAAAGTCACGTAGAAGGGAAATAATAAAATAATAAAAATAAAACATAATAAAATAATTCTCACGACGTTTCGGCCACAACGCAAGCAGCCGTCCTCAGGTGAAGAACAGGTCTGTCGGAAAGACAGCATCTCTTCCGACAGACCTGTTCTTCACCTGAGGATGAAAAAAAACAAGTCTATCGGAAAGACAGCGTCTCTTCCGACAGACCTGTTCTTCACCTGAGGACGACTGCTTGCGTTGTGGCCGAAACGTCGTGAGAATTATTTTATTATGTTTTATTTTTATTATTTTATTATTTCACTTCTACGTGACTTCACCGAAAGAACCAAGAAGATGAATCCCTGCAGTCACGAAAGCTTTAAATCGAAAAATAAACGAAATATTACCCCGTGTTTTTCGCTTTTTTTACTGGCCACAAATGTGTCGTTGTCCGAGTTCGAGGTACTTCGCTCGAGGCAGCGCTGTTTTGCAAGATGAGGGTTGCACGCCCCCCCTCCTTCGGCGTGTTAATTAATGTGCACAGCACGCACACGGTTAAGACAGCTGGGCAGCCTGCTGGCCAGCCACGCTCGCCAATGAGCCAGTGTGCGTACTCTTAATGTACCCATTCCCCGAGCTGCCCGGCACATTCCCGTTGGGAATTGACCAAAGTAGAGTGAGCATTAACGTCCACGTGGTAGCAACAGCTTCGGTGCGCTGATGTCATTAACAGAATCCATAAACACGGCAGAATGCATCGATTGAAATTGGGACATTCCTATGCTGGTTGTCGGTCTCTGTGCAGGAAGGCTACTTACTCATTTCATTGATCACATTGTAATGTTTTACCTGTGTACTTTTGTTTGCGAGTTGGATGCTTTGGCACCAGCACCACTGGATTTCATGGATCACGGTAAATGCAATATTGGCATAAGAAACGTTATAGCGTCAAGGGCATGTTTCAAGTGAGGTATTCGCCAAATTAGGCAGTGTTCCTCCAATAATATAGAGAGCTAGATACATGGAGTGGGATGTTGCTATGGTGTAATGATCAGAACACTGGACTTAAAGTCCATAGGTCACCAGTTTCATCTCCCGGGGTGGCCATTCAAACAATGGGCAAGTTCCTTAAATCCCCTCCCTCCCCCCCCCCACCTATTTCGATCGAGCAATATAAATGGGCGCACCACAGTTAGTCGATTGGCAGGTCAGTCGCGTGCAGTGGGGTAATGTGTGGGGGTACTCCTACAGCTTTGAAAGCGTCCGGCCAGCCTGGATGAGCAGGACAAATACAATCTACAAGAACACGCTCGGAGCTGCTGCCTCCAATGCAGGCCCTCGTGAGAGCAAGGAGACAGAGGGCCGCATCCTTCCCTCTGATATGTTCAACTTGAACCCCGTAAGAGGCCCAGCGACGTGAAATGGCCTCTCTTTCGAGGGCGACCTGGGATAAATACAATACTTGAACGCCATTCTGATTCCGACCACACGCACAATGGGATCCAGACTGAAACAAAAGAGTGTCGACCGTTCGCGATTAAGGATGCGCAAATAATAGCGAGCGCATTCTTCGCACGCGTGGCACGTCGGCAGGGTCCGTGCACACTTCGCCGTCGACCGCACACCGCCTCGCGCGCCACGGCGAATGATTAATTCACGGTAAATTATTCATTCGAACATTCGAATGAATAATTCGCCGTGGCGGTTGCGTCACGTGGCATTGCACAATGAGTGCGCTGAGTGGCGCGGGCCTCGCGAAACGGGTTCCGAGCGCGCGTTCCAGGCAAAAAGGGAACGGAGGCAGAAGCGCACCTGGCAAGAGAGGGGGTGGGATAGGGGGATGGAGAGTAGGATTGAGAGGGGGGGGGGAAACCCAGACAACTCTCACGGAACGCCCGAGTGGCTGAATTAATAGGAAGGCGCGCACGGAGCAATCAGTTGCACACACGCGAGGACGGTTATGTTGAAGGCAAGTGGCTACAATGAGTTCTGCACGGTTGAGTTTAACTGTACGATACCTGAGCTACCCACCATGAGCCCAATATCATGCATTTTTACGTCCGCTGTTTTACTTCTTTTTCTGAATGAATATTTGCTTACCCGATGAGCGACGTATTTAATAATTCTGTCCAACCTCACGACAGAAACTTCCTGTTTGGTACACAATATGCCGCGTGTTCGCCCTTCATTTGACGACTTAACCAGAATGCATTGTGCAAATAAGAAATCGAGCCACTCTGCGTCCTGAGATGTGAGAAAACCGAGCGACAGTACGGTCAAATCAGGGAGGCCTGGTGCCTCCATTCACACTGAGGGATCATGGGGCCACGGTGGCGAGATGTTAACTCCCTCACCTGGTATGCAGGAGATCGTGGGTTTGATCCAGACTCTGACGCCTGTATATTTGGAGTTTGCATGTTCTCCCAGTGGTGGCAAGCGTTTTTCTCCGGGTCTTCCAGTTGTTCCCTTCACATTTAGAATCAACGTGCGCTAAGTGCATTTGGCTGCTGCTATACATTTCCACGTGATCAGTCACTTCGTTGAGATATCGCTTGCGATAGCCAGGTTCGCTTCTGAAAAAGAGCTGCATTGCTCAGTGGGCCTCACGAGCAGAAAGTATTTAAATAAGGCAAGGAGCAGCTATTTTATTTAAATCATCGTGAGCAGCGATTAGCTACCCACTGCTGGACGAAGACCCTCCATCGTTATGGTCATCCCTCATGATCTTGCGATGTCATGATCTCCATCATTTCTCCAGGATAAATAAACATTCCGATTCGACATTGCTCCTGTACACGAGCTAATTTCAGCGCTGCGTCTCCACGGCGGTCATCGTTTGCAGGCGAATCCCTCTCCTTTTGCTGCCGTTCCACTACCAGTCGCACCAGTTGACCGTCCCACTGATCTTCTTGGTTCTTTCGATAAAGTCACGTAGAAGGGAAATAATAAAATAATAAAAATAAAACATAATAAAACAATTCTCACGACGTTTCGGCCACAACGCAAGCAGCCGTCCTCAGGTGAAGAACAGGTCTGTCGGGAAGTATTCTACGTGACTTTGCCGAAAGAACCAAGAAGACGAATCCCTGCAGTCACGAAAGCTTTAAATCGTCTCACTGATGTTTACTTCTCCGGCTGCACTTACGATACAACACATTTATTATGTGGCCTGATTTGTATTATTATTAGTATGAAAAGGGACATGGTACTATTTTGGACACATATGTAGGATGGACAACAACAGGAACATTCATAGTGTGTTGTTGTTGTTGTTCGGAAAAAATGTAAGGAACTGGAAAGAGAGGAAGACCTCGCAGAGAATGTCTTGATGACGACATCGCGAGAGAATGGTGCCAGCAAGATGTGGCCCACGACTCGAGCATGTTGGCACAAGGCAGAGGAAAGTGGAAACAAACTGACGAAACGTGCAGTGGACACCCACACGGGGCTATCTGCGCCTATGGATCGTGATGATGATGAAGACGGAAGCTTGTGTTGCCTCCGAAACGTCGTGATTTTTATATTTTTTATTTTCTACTATTATTAATTTTAATTTTTTACCTACGTGACTTTACCGAAAAAACCTAAGAATATGAATCCTTGCAGTCACGAAAGCTTCAAATCTAGAATTGTATCCATGAGTTTATCTTTCTTTCAGCATAACCCAGCAAAGTATTGGTCTGTGCTTTTTAGTGCACTTTCAGCTTTCGTTCCATAATTTGTTCCATTGTGTGAGTTTCCGCTTCACGTGTCATAACACCTAATGTGATATTATTGACAAGTTTCTTCTCAAGGAATGTTGTTACTTTTGCTTTTCATTATCAAATAAAATGTTCCAAAATCACTCCATCCTACTCTCACTGGCCCGTTTGATTAAATATTTTCCAGCCATGTTCAATAACCATCCTCCAAACACATCCTGTCTGTTGAATGTTACAGTTTTGCCTTCCCATCAATAATTTTGTTTAGTTTCCGTGAACTTGACACGCTTGACTAGTTTTGCTCATATATTTGTTTTCCCCCCCGAACCTTTAGCTCTCATATATTCATAGTCAAGCAAAAAGGTAAGACAGATTGAACGGTATTTTTATCTCAATTAATATATATTAATCAATCTAATCATGTCCATGCTTTAATAAAACATGAGAATTACTTAATGTCTGTCGAGGAAAAAGTAACATATACATGTTTATAATCTATATATATTAAGACAAATTACGTGACGTGGGTCATTTCAGGCACTTAAAATGCAAGCAGTCTCTGTCCAACAGTTGCTATTATCAATGGGATTATGAGTAAATAAAATGGCTCATTTCCTTTTTGTATCGGCTGTAATGAAGCTTGAAGTCCCCTTGCCACCTAAGAGCCATGGCACGTTTGCTATTCTCCCCGTGCAAACATTCGAAGCCACAGAAGTAGCTCTACATCTCTTTGGCTTAAGTAGGGCTCCACAGTGCCTCAATTATAATAACATTCGAGGCTACTTACTGCAAGTTGTGGCACTTGGTTCCAACGCACGTGCAATGGGACCAATCTTGGCCAAAACAGAATGAACTCGAGCAGATTTGCGTAACACTGGCAAATGTCAATGTGTGGCAGCTTTATCCACAGCTCCCCAATCGACGCAATCCTGTAATTTCTCCAGCACAAGTTTGGACAAATACGTTTTTAACGAGAGCTATCCATCACGCGAAACCCTCTGCGAGTCACGCTGTCACTAACCAACGCGTGTTATATGTGTGCGCGCGTGTTTCGGTGCGCGCGTGTGTGCTTGGTGTTGGCCACCAGCCTCCTCGTGTGCCATACCAGCCTTCATAAGTGCACGCTAACAACACTTACCCCAAAACTCTCTCCAGGCTATACGGGGGATCTTTGTCTTTGTTTCGGTGGTGGGGAGCGGTAGTGTAGTGGTTAGCATGCTGTGCTACAAACCCCCACGACCCAAGTTTGATTCCCGCTCACGGCCACCACCAGCGACGATTATTTGAACCGGTTCTGGGCCTCCCATAGGTTGACTCAGCATCAATTGCGTACCTGGTGCGGTGTGTAAACATCGCGACTAGGGAGACAAAGGCGGCCGGGCGTGGTGCTGGCCACCCACCCAACCGTGTGCCGTGCCAGAACTCATAGGTGCCTCTCTAACAGCACTTGCCCCCTCTTAGTCTGTTAAGGCTACACGGGGGGTCTTTGTCTTTGCCTAAGGTGCTCACGAACAGCATTTGCTTGAACAGTGTGTAGGGCTGTATGGGGCATCTTTTGTTTCAAGTGCGTGTGAATATTTACGTGAAAGATGATGCCGGGCAGCTGGTAGCAACAACGGTAGATGAAGGAGCGATGCCCACAATGAGTAGAGCATTGTGCAAATAAAACGCAGGCATTTGTCAATTTTGTATTTCTTTTATTTTTGTATTTCTTTGCATTTCTCCGTGACCTTGAGCAGTGGAGCCATGAATTCGACATCTGTCTCGTGACCTACCTAGCAATCCTTTTGCACCTAGCCTGGCGCATATGCCGTGATAACATCACTGCTACTTGGTGGTGAAGTGTGGATGGAGTGTGTATGTTTGCTTGTGCCTGTGTGGGAAGGGGTTAGAAGTGCTCGAGTGGTGTGAGATCGTTGGTGCAGTGGTTAGCATGCCGTGCTATGAACCCGACCACCCAAGTTCGATTCCAGCTCACGGTCAATACCAGTGACAAAATCCTGAACCAGTCCTGGGCCTCCCCTAGGTCAACTCAGCCTCAAATGAGTACCTGATACGATGTTTAAAAAAATGTTTACCTACGTGACTTAACCGAAAAAACCTAAGAGTATGAATCCTTGCAGTCACGAAAGCTTCAAATATAGAACGATGTTTAAACATTGCCACTCGGGAGACAAAGGTGTGTGATGCTGTTGGACATCCATCCCCTCGTGTGCTGTGCCGGAATTAATAGGTGCTCGTAAATAGCACTTGCCCCAACGGTCTGCTAAAGGCTATACGGGGGGTCTTTGCCTTTTGTTGTGGGAGTGTTGGCACAATGATGAGACAAATGGAAGGAAAATAGGCAAGGCTATGAATATATATCTGTGTGTGTGTTGACATGTAAGTACTCTGCCACCTAAGAATCTAGTTTCTCTGCATAATTGAAATGGATTCACATGGTCCCATATTAAGCAGGAGGTAAAATCCAAATCCCTGAACGTCGGTTGTGACAATAATCAAAAAGAACCAACGTGAATTATGGTTGTGCATTTTAAGCGAGGCAAAACACAGCAAATGGATGAACACAATGATGCCACGTGGTTATGAAAATTAGAATTTCTTTGCCAGCAATGGAGTAACCTCGATTCATGCCCCACATTGTACGTGAATGTACAGTCTGCTCTACGACACCGCGTATTTTCATCACGCGAGTTGGATAGAGCACAATAAATGTATTAGGGGACACTTTTTTTTTATCACGTGGATTTGAATTGGATATAACGCGATCGAGTGAACAGAACTACGTCGCACGAGTAGAAATACGCTGTTGTACGGCTGCCTCTGCGTAGCATCGCACAAGGCGGGATGCTGCTGGATTCTTCTAGATGCTACCCACACGCCTCTTTGTTCAGCCTGCGTACGCATCTCACGCGTTATCACGGACTGTGCATTGCCTCCATATTGTATATCATTATTATAACGCGATTTTTCCATGACGCCCTCGTTCCTCAGGATCGCAACCACCAGCGTTATAGGAGAACAGACTGTAAATAATTCCCTTTATGTACCCAGCAAAACTGCACTGAATATGAATGTTCGAGATAGCAAATTCGTGAATAACGAGGAAATTGTTCCCTTTCCGAGGGCAAACTTTCTTTCTGTCTGGGACCTTTCTTTTCTCTGTGCTACTTTGTATTGGCATTGGCTCTATCACACCATGCATTGGCTGTCACTTTTGGACCGATGTCACCCTGAGAAAAGAGACAAGAAGTCTCCATTGGTGTGTCTCCCGGTGATATAAAGTGAATCAATCTGTCGATCAGATACGCGCAGTGTGTTAAATCAGTGAGCTGATGGACGGTGTGGAATGTGTTTGCCGATGTCTACGATTCAGATGCCGCTGTTAACCATCTCACTCTGTGTCCCTCCTATTCTCAAGGTAATGCTTGAGACGATTTCCTGGCACAGCCGTTAACCGTGTATATTTTATCTTAATCATATCAGGGAGTGCGTGCAATTAATGTGCAATTAATTAATACAAGATAAACATGTACTCAAGAATGAATGCAATTGTGTTTTAGCAAAGAGGCTAAACGTTGTATGATGTTCTTAGGAACAATGGTATGTACACTGATCCCATATATCATACCCTTTGTGCTACAGAAATGGTCCTAATCCCAAATTTACTTCCTATTTATAGTGTAAGATTTGTATATATATAAAAAATAAAAGAAAAACATTCACACGTACAATTGAACAATTCATTACAAATATCAATGAGCACAAATCCATGGAGCACCTGGAGAAAATCCCTGCGTACAAAGGGATAATTCAAATGCCCACTCAGACAGGTTCTTGAGCCCACATGAATCATTAATCTCCTGGTCACCTCACACCCCAGCTGGTATGGGAGCCTCACCGACCCTTGCCTCCGAAATGTAATTGTGATTCTTGCAGTCATGTTATATTCTTTATGATCAGATTCTACAAAAAAATAGCTCTCTGATCTGATCAGCCAGTTGGGACCATAGCCAACTGCTGTATCACCACTCTACCCCTTGTATAATCGGAAAAAAATACTCTGTGACCTTTTTTTATAGAAAGTTTCATGAGTTTCACTTTGTCATTCGAGAACTACAAAGGATACGCTATTCATGAGTCACAAATGTTTCCTCTAAGCCGGCTTTGTCGTGTCAGATTACAGCCCAGGCAGGGCCAGGAGCTATGAATGGGCAAAGATACATTAGCTCTTGTTCTATTCTGATCTTCCCATTAAGACCACCTTTTCATTTCTCTGCTTCCAGTGACCTTTGGGGACATTTCCGATCTGAGTCTGGCTGCTGACAATTCTTGACGTGGACGAATGATCAGGTGGTTTTGGTTTGACATCCCTGATTTTTCACGTGCCCACCACACGCCGCTTGTATCACGACTGCAGCAGCAGCAGCAGCAGCAGCTCACAGTTGACTATCGACGGTAGTAAGCAATCCACATGCAGCAGCAACGTATTACGTCGAAAGCGGTCGCGCAATTTAAGGCCAATATAAAATCAAAGCATTGGGCTACGTTTCTATTAATCCATCACCAACATTGCAACGTGCACATGTGTCTTGCGGGCAGTTGGAAGCGATCGTCCATTGGCAACGATGGAGGGCAGATGAGCGATGTCACGACAATGAGCGCAGCGTCGGGCGAACTAAAACAGAGCAAGTTGGCAGTGCGGAGCGAAGGTGATGCATTTTCCAGTCATCTCATTCAGTTAATGCACAACACGTGGTTCTGTCCCGTGACCGGCCCCCTGCCAGTGAGCCTTCGACACTTAACGTTGCCTCAAAGTAAACCTAGCTTGGGGCAAGTGCTGTGGCGATGTCGTCACATATCTTAATTATTCTGGGCCATCCTTAGGTGAGCTCAGCCTAAAATCAGAGCATGGCGCGGTGTGTGAACATTAGCGCTGGGGAGACGAAGGTCAGCTTGATGTGGAGGCTGACTTCGCTACCACCACCACCACCACTTCGTGTTGTATGTCAGTCTTAATAGGTGCTGCTTCCTAACAGTGCTTTGGCCACATGGTCTATTACGCTAAACACAAGCTGTTAGTATATATATATATTTGTTTGTCGGGGTACACGAACACATCCGTGTGTGCGTGTCTTTGGCTCTGCAAATGTGCATCTTTGTGCGCTCACGTGCATGTGTGAGCACACCCGCAAGTGCGCATGCACACGCGTGCGAGCTCAAACGCGCATGTACAGCCCCACAGTGAGTTTGGTGGTGGAGGGTGGGGGGCTGGTTGGGGGGCTGCATGGGGCTATGCCCCCTCTGCTGAATGCTCAGCCTCTCCTCAGCCACCCCCCACCCCCATATGCATTCTTATAGATAATAAAAAATAAATTGCTAAAATATGTAATGCCAGTGGAGGGTTTTAATTCAACATTTGCCAGTTTGGCGAACACGCTTTACCGTAAGGAGTGTGCCCCTGTGTTTTTGTCTCAGTTACAGCGAATCGGAATGCGTACACTTCCAGGCTAACCTACAATCGAGGGGCGCCCTGGGCTCTTGCTAGAAAGAAGATCGTACCGTTACCCATTCCGTTCAGCCTTTAACGGTCAATTAAAGTTCATCTAACGTCGGCGATGTCGCCTGTACATTGAACTTCTCTCGCGCCGTACGTAGCCAACCGTGCTAATAGGAGGTGCGGGGTCGTTTCGTTACTCCATTTAGTTCGGCCTTTAACGGTTTATTTAAAGTAGTTTATCTAACGTCGGCGACGATGTTGTGCCCCTTTGCTTAACTTGTTTGTCTGCTCCCCGCCCGCCGCCGCCGCCGCCACATCTTCAAACGAGGGCAAGCTGCCGGGCACACCTAGCGCGTGCGAGCTGAGCGAGCGATCGGGGCTCTGCGGTAGGGGGTCGCGTCTCACCTGTGAAGTTGACCTTGCGAATGTAGCGCAGCAGCTCCTGCCCGTTGACGGGGTTCATGCGCGGGCAGAGCCCCACGGCGTCCGGGCACAGCTCCTGGTGCATGCTGTGCAGAGCGTGCGCCATGGCGTACACCGCGTCGATCACGAACGGCACCTTCCCCTCCTGCTCGTACGGGGCGTCCACCCCAATGCGCTCCTCGCCTGTGCAGACACAGTTCTTCAGCAACTGGTATGTGCGTGTGGGGGGGGGGGTTATTGTTGCTAAAAGTTTTTTTTAGGGGGGGGGTTACGCACGGTCGCACGCTCTTCAGCGCGTTGTTGAAACGGGCCGTGCGTTCCCCACGTCCGTTCACGAATAAATGTCGGCTCGTGCCAATTGTCTCCCGGGCATGCTGCCTGGTACGTTTCAAATCTCTCCGCATCACAATTGGCGACCAACGAAGAAAAACACCCCCAGGCACTTCCGTCAAACTCCACGACGCTCCTATCGATCGCCTCCCGTGCCGCACGGCTCACGCTGGATCAATGGGCATGAATCAAGTGAGTTCATTGCGCCTGCTCCAAGCAAACTGCACACGATACCCACATGAAAACTCCTCTTATCTGTGACCCGATTACCCACAACTCCTCTTATCTACTGGAGCTGTAGTTTCAGAGGGGAAAAACAACTCCAATCATCTGTTGTCCTATTATCCGCAGATTATGCAAATATTTTTCCATCTTGCTTTGGTGGACGGATTCATATCATGTGCATTTTTTGGTGAATAATGAGTCACGTGGCTAATTCATTCCATTATCATCTTCAATTCTGAGTGATCCCCCACCCCCCAAGGGAGTCCTGCTGAGTGTGTGCAGTAGAGGGCGATGGGCGCGATGTAAAAACCCAAAATGAGAAAGTTGCGGTTCCGCTTTTCAAACTTGCCAAATTTGGGCCCTGACGCCAGCACACAATGACCCACTCTTGCGCTTGACACCGGCGGATAGTTTAGCATCCACCGTGAAGCCGACGGCGCGCATTATGGTGCTTGTTACTCGCAGAGTAATAACCAGGGCCGACGCTGGATTCCAATCGCGGACCTTTGCAACAAGTGGTGAATGTGCTACCGAGGAGTCATTTGACCACCACAATTGCGTGACGAAGCACCGGTGCCTGACGCAGCACTATTATTGCCTGATGCATCATTATTATTGCCTGATGCGTCACTATTGCCTGACGCAGCACTGGTGCACAGTAGAACATGTTTTAAACCAGGGTAGCCCTCGATGAAAGTCAACTTCTCTGAGCCATCAGCAGATTCAACAGGAGTTCAGATTTTTGATAAGTTACACCCTGCTGATGAAACCCAAAAAGTCAAAACCTTTGAAGACTTTTGAACGAGAAGCAAGTGTTGTTCGTGAGCGCCGAGATATACAAATACTTTAACAAAGACAAAGATCCCCCGTGTAGCCTGCATAGACTGTTGGGGCAACTGCTTTTAGCGTGCACCTAAGACAGCTGGCAATTCGCAGGAGACGAGGGGGTGTGACCAGTGCCATGCCCGGCCAACTTTTTCTCCCAAGTGCTAATGTCTAGACACTGCACCAGATACTCATTTAAGGCTGAGTCGACCTATCGGTAGGCCAGGAACGGTTGCGATATCATTCATCATTTATGTTATATCATGGCCAGGAATACATTAACAAACATACGCACACGTAGAAAATGTTAAAACAAAAAAATATGTATAGAACAAAACAGGAGGAAAATGTTATATTTAAAAGAGCAAATGACATGCATCTTTCATATAATTACACGAATTTAGTAAAGCTTACATAACCAGGTATGACTAAGTGCTGCCTCTGAGCTACGTCTCTCCATCTCTCCTCTGGGAACGCTTGATTTTAATCGTCATTATAAATTATTAACAAGTCGGTAATTGCAAACAATGAATGCGCTGCATAGTCTAAGTGAATGTCAAGGGCGCCCTGTAAGTTGGCTGAATAGCCGAGGCCATGAGAGCACAACATTTGTTGCGCAATATGAACTAATCAGGGTTACAATTCCTCGCTTTGCTTTCTTGCATTGACGCAAATCAATGTCGAGCTAATACAGGGACCGCGCATTATGATGGGAACCTCTTTTTTTAATGTTTCCGAACGTACATTTAAAAAAATTATATTATTGTAAACAAACCTTTTTGGGGACGGCATCGTCTGTTATGGTCTATCTACTGCGGGATGATTGCTTTGAGTTGTCACACGACCCAACAAACCATCTCACTCCTCTTCTTGGTTCTTTTGGTAAAGTCACGTAGAATGGAAAAAATAAAAAAATAAAAATAAAACATAATAAAATGGAAATAATAAAAATAAAACATAATAAAATGAGAATTATTTTATTATGTTTTATATTTATTATTTTATTATTTCCATTCTACGTGACTTTACCGAAAGCACCAAGAAGATGAATCCCTGCAGTCACGAAAGCTTTCAATCCATCTCACTCCTATCATGGGACCTCTTTTTTGCCAGTGCAGGCCAACCAGGTTCAAAGACGATGCATATATTGTCAGAGCATGTTTGTTTGCATGTTCACCACAAGTACTGTGTGGTTAATGCAGACTTGATTCCTTGCAATAGGTTCCTATTTGGTGTTTAACATCTTAACACAACCCCTGTTTTATTGCCAGAAAGGCTAAACCCCTATTATATATTTTAAAATCTCACTCCTGCACATAAACTGATCTCATTGCTTCATCTGGGTGGTGATCATCCTCTAGGATGTTTTCATCCTTTGGCTGAAAATCCATCTCCTTGATGAGCCCTGTCCAAACGCAATCACTTTCTGTAACAGTCAAGACTGTTACATCTCTCTTTGTTACTCGATTCACCTGCTCCCTTTCCTGTCTCCGAATATAAATCCGACCGTGAATATGTTTGCATTTCTTTGTGTTCATTTCAGTTTATGTGCCATTTCATTTGCCAGTGTACCATTTTTTTTTTCTGATCCGCGTCACAGATGGCTGAATGCAATGATTGAAAATGTTCTTCTTCTGGGACATTGGTATGGCGTTTAAATATCATATGCAGTGTCATGTCATGAATATAATTTTTGATCGAAAATGGAATATTGTATGGAGCAGTTGAAAGCGTAAGCCTGAATCCAACGTAATAATACATTTAAAAAACTCATAAACTGCTTGAAATTACTTACAGCCCTATGTCAATATACTGCCGTGTGAAGGCTTAACTGTGCCTTTCAGGCATTGGGTTCTTAAATAACTCTAGGATCTCAGATTTTCCTTATGTTTAATAAATCTCCCAAATAAGAACACGCATATATAATCAGTGTTTTATTATGTATCCCTCAAAGCCACACTGAGTTGGAGGATTATTATTTTTTTCAAGAGGCTCCTCCATTTTTTATTTAAAGTCTTTTTTTTTAGCAGTACTAATACGTTGTGGGAGGAAACAGCAGAAACCCAGAAAAAACTCAAAATCTAATCTGCCTGAGTTCATCCGTGGGCCGTTTCGCAAAATAGGAAACCCCGTGGCGAAACTTTCAAAATTATCCAACTGAAACACCGCGAGGAGTCATTTTGAGGGCAATAATATTTTTTGGAGCCTACGGATTATTTAAGGCAAAGGTTTGACCTGTATACGGACCATCACCACTTCAGGATTATGAAAATGTAATTCTGTCCGAGTCCATCCGAAACTGCATTGTTTGACGACCCATGTCTCCCTTATCAAGAAAATGGGACGCATTATTTCCCTCTGACTTAAAGTCGTAATTGATTGATGCACTATTCCAAAGTGAAAACAAACGACATCACGTCACGATTATAATAATGATAACGCGCATATTTAGAGCAGATACGTCTCAAATCGTGGACCCGCCTGTGTACAAAACATGAAGAATTCACCGTCAGGTTTTATCGTATCACCCCAACGCCTTCCATCACGCGACTCTATCCGAGACAGCACTTACGCTGCCAGAAATTAAGCCCCGGGCTTTGTAGATAAACGCTGCCGTTATCTTCAAGGGTTGGAAATGCTGCTGGACATCAGTGGAGATCATGGAAACTGGCCATAAATAATCCTTCCCTCCTGCGTGATAATCCGCTCTCAAAGCACCGTGTTCAATGTTAAATAGCCGTGCAAGGTGGATATGCTTCTGTGAGAAATTGCACATTAAAGTGAAGTTTTGATAAAGCAGGAATTTGCAATTCCATTCCTTATGCTGCCCTATATAGTCTATCCATCGACGGCAGCCAATATCAATCACTCCACCCCGTAAATTAAGCGGTGAACGTCACAGAGATCTTTTGATTGCTAAACAGAGACAACAGATTGGTAGACCTGGGACAGCTCACAGGACGTGGGTGCCCCCCTGTACATCACACAGAGGGAATATCTCTACAAGTGTTAAAAGTGAAAGTTAATTAAATTTAGTGAGACTCCGTCTGGGTGCTGTGCTGCCGCAGTTGAACGGGTTCACGAAGTACAGAACCGGAGCCAGGATGGTACCACTGCGATAATGGTGTAAACTGTGTAGACGAAAAGACCTGGAACAACTTAAACGTGTGGCTTGGAGGTTCCAAATTATTTTGTATTTGAAAGAAGCATCATCTGATCCACCCGATGAAGTGTTAAAATTGCAGTCGAATTTTGTGCAAAGGTTCACATGCAAGCTCTGTGAAAAAGTTCCACAAATGCAGTCGGAAAGAGCTGTAAATTGGCCGATTTTGAGCTCTGCATGCGCAGAGAATCATAGCCATAGCAATGATACAACTCTCTCTCTCTCTCTCTTGAATAGGCAATTGTAGGAGCATGGGGAGCAAACATTGATCGTGAGTATTATTTAATGGGATATAATACAAAACACAATGCAGGATTGTAACTGGCTGCGCATAGAATTGCATAAGTAATGTTGCAATTCACAAGCATAGATTGCTTTGCGTATAGAAAAAAAAACTGACATAACACAGATCGTGTTTGTTTAGAAATTAACAACGCTATCAATAATGCATGCATAATTTATACTTTGGTCGAGAGAAAACATTCACGGGAAAAGACAGGGCATTTGTGCACTTATAAAGTATCTCGTGACAGGAGACGGGGAGGGGGGGTGCGTACACACACGTGCGAGAATCGGGAAGGGACTCGGCATCCTTGAGTACAACAACAAGCGAGGCTTGTCGAATTAATGAAACAAAGAGAGGGTGGGGGTGATGACTTCCGACTCAGGAATACAACCACATTTTCCTATAAGCTCTATTATTTATCGAACGCAGTTTTTTTCCCACGTGATATTTTGCAGGAACGTAACCCCCGCGTTTGACGAGGTCTGCCTGTCGTGTGGGATTCAGGAATGACCTCGATATGAACATTTATTTTGCAATCATATAGTTGTTGGTATGTATGTATGTATGTTGAACTTCGTTCGCACCGTACGTAGTGAACCGTGCTAATCGGAGGTGCGGGGGAAGGATAACAAATTGCATTGTTTGCTTTAACTGGCTGACCTGCCCCTACTGGACATCTGCAAACAAGAGCTTCATATTTTGATTTAGAGCTTTCGTGACTGCAGGGATTCATATTCTTGGTTCTTTCGGTAAAGTCACGTAGAAGGGAAACAA
Organism: Lethenteron reissneri; assembly: GCF_015708825.2. Lineage (NCBI taxonomy): Eukaryota > Metazoa > Chordata > Hyperoartia > Petromyzontiformes > Petromyzontidae > Lethenteron > Lethenteron reissneri. The sequence goes on along the minus strand of NC_083793.1, from coordinate 2,751,726 downwards.
TAAAATAATAAAACTATATATATATTCCATAATGTCTCATATTTTTATTATTTTATTGTTTCCCTTCTACGTGACTTTACCGAAATACCCAAGAATATAAGAGCTTCATAGTTCATTAGATTACTCCAGGATACATATGTGAGTGTTCAGTCATTGCTCCACTTTCTGATTAACAGCCAGATAAAGCCAATGGACGTGTTTGTAGCCCCGAGTGCTTATGTTATTGAGCCGCAGGGGTCTTGTTTGGTTCTAAGTGGTTATTAGCACAGGTGTTCTGTGAACTCTGAGCACCGCATTGCAAAATGTTTTTTTTGTGGTTGGTTGAAAGAAAACAGTCGACACAAATTTAAATGCACAATGAGTTTACAATGTTAAGCTGTAAAAAAAAGCCAATTAAAAATATTTAAAGCGAATACATTGAAAAGTGTCTATGGCAGCGGTACAAGGCAATCAAAATAAATAAATGGACAAATATATTTGATCGAATGCTATAAAATTAAATACAACACATTTTGTTTACTAATGCGGGACGTTCATTATTTGCATGAACCAAGGATAAAGCAGCATGATGTGTACGATGCAACGTGTCAGACTAAGGCTGGAGGCGGTCGTCGTCGTAACCCTAAAACACGGTTACGTTATTGCATCAGATATTCCATAATAAATGTATTTCGTCACAAAAAAAGACCAATGTTTCTCGGATCTATTTATATATATGCGAATAAATATTCATTTTTGTTATAGTTATAATAATATTACATACTTTACTGTAATATATATTTCAGCAGATAACATCAATAAATAATATATACAGTCAAATTGCATTGTTATAAACACATACATACACATTCTGAAATAATGTTTTTTTCTGATTTCATATCAGCTGCATTCCGACGATTCAATAAAAACAAAACATTCAAAAATTCTATCCGGGAAGATATTTTAGTTTACTATATCTCTTATAATTCCTATCTTTGATGTGTAAAAAAAAAGCGACATTATCTGTTAAAGACTCCGTCGTATATAATTGTCAACAAAGAATTGGAATAATGAGCAAAACACCTGAAGCAAATATCTCACTGAATTTCCCGCCGAGGTAGTTGTTTGTAGAAATGAGCATTCATCACCTTGAGCGTCTCATTAAAAATGCAACGCGCCCTCAGGTAGTCCCCGGGAAATTAAAAAAAAATAACCGAGACGTCTTCGACTCCCTGACATCGTTACAGGACTTGTTGTCACGCGGCCTGCGCCTGTAACTCTGGGATTACCAAATGAAAGCCCAGCGCTGCAGACTCAGGACTTTTCCCTGCATATCAATTTTATTTTATTTCACATTCAGCCATAATCTGGAATTAGGTAAAGAGGAAAAAAAAAAGCGAACGCATGATTTCATTTTATTTATTTGTTTCGGCAACACTTGAATTTTAAAAGCGTCACGTTGAAGGACTGCCTTGCAAATGTGAACGACTTTTTGTGGTTAGTTTGTTGTACTTTCCCCCCGCACATCCGATTACCACGGTTGGCTACGTACGGTGTGAAAGAAGTTCAACATGCATACATAAGCAATGCCCTGTGCTTCTGGCTGCCCCCCCCCACCATTGGCACCACCACATCGTGTTGGTATCCTCAGCCTGTAACCTCCCACTGCTGGGAAAAGGTCTCCCCCATTCTCCATCCCATTCCCTACTCCCCTTGGCTGTTCCTATCCAGCAGTGAGCTCCGAACCCTTCCGAGTTTGTCTCGCCATCTCTTCCGCTGTCCTCCCGCTGCTTCTCTTCCCTTCGCTCGGTCTCCCCTCCCCTCGAGTGAATGCGTCTCTCAGTCTTTCGCCAGTTGTTCTCGTGACGCCTGCTGACCATTTCAAGAGGACTTCCTTTTCTCCGACAACAGCATCGGTGATTACCGTTCTTTCCCCTATTTATTCATATCTTTACTCAACTCTTTTACTTATCATTCCCAACACACTTCTTTCCATAGTTTCTCGGCAAACTTATATATGTTTAAAAGGTTTACTTTTTAGTGAGTTCAAAGCTCGCCACACGTAATGTTAAGTGCTAGCTTGGCCCAATAAGGTTTCTGTGAGAAATCGGATCGCCTCCTTCCCGACGGCGGAGGGGACATGGCTTGCATGTCAGATGCTTTGTTTGGGAACCCGCTAGCGATGCATCAAACGATACATTTGGAATATTGTGCATTTTCCCAGTTTTAGTCTGTGGATGACGAACGTCGTCGCCAACAGTTGAAACAAGTAAAAAGCAACAGATGTTTACCAAATAACGATATCTATACCTCGATCTTCCTTCTCTAACCCCGCCCACTTACCCTTAGGCTGCACCCATCTCAGGCCTATATAACACCCTGCTTCAGCAGCTCTTTGGCTATATTTTTTCACCTGAGGACGATTGCTTCTGTTGCGATCGAAACGTCGTGATTTTTTCTTATTTTTCTATCTATGTGACTTTACCGGAAGACCCAAAGAGTACAAAATAACTATCGTTTGATGCATCGCGGGCTGCCCTCCGAAACAGTCACGACATGGCGGGGTCAACGTGGAAGATAGATCAATGGAGTCCCCCATCTGGGTAGACTTCAGGGCTGTGTTGGACATGAAGCATACGGCTCAGTGCACTTTTACTTGATATGAAACAAAGAAATGACTGCAAATTCTAGATCTGAAGTTTTCGTGACTGCAAGGATCAATACTCTTTGGTTCTTTCGGTAAAGTCACGTGGGTGAAAATAATAATAACAGAAAAAATAAAATAAAAAAATAAATATTTGACTGCACACTAAAACTAACCGTTGGTGGTGTGCATATCCATTGGGCCCCAAAAACAATGGTCAAAACTCTACATTCCTATCACAGTGGTCACTGTTCTGATAACAAATTGTTGTACCTAATACAGCAATACAGCCAAATATGCATTATATCAACAGCGTTGGGATGATGAGTTCTACGTGTCGATCTTATGAACCCACGCGGAATGATGGTGCTGCAGACGCCGTCCTCTGGGATTTTAATGTGCAACGTTTTTTTCAGCGTCAGTCGCGCACTTTTGAGTGCAGCAATCACCCTGTCTGCACCTTGCTCACGGCTACGATCAGTGCCGTGCGCAGACAGCGGTGATGAGTGGGCCGCTGAGGAAATGAGTTTTTCTCGTCGAGCAGATGTTTTCCGTTTGAGGGTCAAGAGGCGAATGGAGAAAGGCAAGAAAGAAAGAGAGAGAGATCCTCCCGACAGCCTGTTTTAGACTTTTGGGGCAACGAGATGCAGGGTGGCGTAGTGGTAACACTTGTAGCCGACAGCAAGAGGGGCCTGGGTTTGATTCCAAACTTCAGCCTGGGGTCTATATGTACTACCCCTGTTCTGCATGGACTTCTTCCATTTTCTGTGATTGCCTCCCCATGGCTAAAACATAATATACAATATAACAATTGGTATTAGACAAACATCCCAGTGCGTAAAAACTAACAAAACAATTGCTCATTTGGGATCACATCTTCTTCCTCTACTGTAAACAAATACAACTCGTTGAGGCATTACTGGGTAAACAAGCAATAATTTAAACTCACAAACTCCTGTATAACACCATTGGTACCTCATTTGCCAGTAAAAAAATATGATAATTGTTTTTTTACCCTTTTATCTGGCAACAAAACTGACACCTTTTTTTACGAGGAGTCATGTTTGCATAGACCACAATACCTGCAGTCATAATGCAAACAAAAAACATAACTCTGATAATTGGAAAATGAGATACCAATGGTGTAAATGCTTACCCCGAGCTCTCATACTCTGATGGTACATTGTCTTTGAGTTGTGCACCTTTTGGCGTCATCTGGTCCAACCCATGTGAGACTAGGCTCTAAGGAAAGCTGTCTCGGGTGTGGACCAATCAACTTCAAGGACAGTGCATACATTATCAGAGTTATGTTTTTTGTTAGCATTATGACTGCAGGTATTTTGGTCTATGCAAACATTACTCCTCGTAAAAAAGGTGTCAGTTTTGTTGCCAGATAAAAGGGTAAAAAAAACAATTATCCTGTATAACAGGCAAAGTAATTAACATCTCTTCACCGTGGTGCCAATAATAATTGTGTACGTTTAGTGAGCAGATATCAAGGCTGACACGGAACACGGTGGGGTAGTGTGATTAGCAGCACGCCTGGACGCTTTTGTGTCCTTAATGCTGTTGTTCTGATGTTTCATACTCAACCTGGTACTCATTTCAGCTTTGAGTCGACCAAGGGGAGGCCTACGACCAGTGCAGATATTCGCCCGCAGGGAGGTGGTGGCGAGAAATGCAAACCCAGCGTAATCGATACGCGGGTTTGATCGCTCATCTCACAGGGAGACACGGCTGGCAGGTGCAGCCAAAGATGCACCCCCCCCCCCCCCACCGCTTTCCCGGTGCTGGATGCGAGATTACTTTCGGTCGCTTTGGCTTCTGATCTCACCGTCGCGGTGTCAGGTACGCAGTCCCGCGGCAAGCTCGGATTGCGGGTGTTCTGCGATGGGTTCTATCGTGGCCCCCGCGCCGAGCTGAATTAGGCTGCGAACAACACGCAGCTGCGACAGCGCCAATTTCAAACGAGTTCAGGTATTAGACGCGGAGTCTCGCTTTGTGGGATGCTCAATAAATAAACGCACGCGCAATACCTGTAACGGCGGTTACAAAGAGGCAGCTTTGCGACAGGATTAAATACAAAGACTTGAGCCGTAGTTATTTGGCCCATATATATGTTTTTGTAAATATTAATAATGGCATGATGCTTCTTTGTCAATCCACTGCTGGATGAAGGAATCCCCACACCGAGTCGAGTCACGTGGGTTGTTTCACTACGCCGGTCCGCGTGGACTGTGGCTCGTGCAGTTTTCTACAACACCAAACAGGCGTTCATCCAGACTCTTTTTGTTGTTGCGTATTCTCGCTGTTTTCTCATTGATAATTCATTGACAAGGCAACAGGCCACCGATCAATTATGTCCATGCTGCGATTCACCCTGGGTACTACCGCGTAGGTTATCGCAGTCGAGCTACATCCCATGTTCTATTCTCTTTCATCACCCGTCCCACTGTAATCCTGCGATTAACTAATACGCAAATGCTAAACTAAACGTCAAATATGTTTTTAATGTTACCAGGTAAGGCCCACTGAGATATGTTTCTGTTTTTCAGAAATGACCAAATGAGCAGAAGGTCAATTAGTAAAAAAGAAAGCTGTTGGAAAGAAATGAGTTTTCAATCTAGATGATGATGATTTAAAAGTGCATAGCTTAAGTGGCTTCCTAATATCGGAAGGAAGAGCGTTCCAGACGGCCACAGAAGCGCATCTGAAAGCACGCGATGCGGTGAACGTCGTTCTATGGCTTGACAAAAAGCCGCCGCTGCTGCAAGAATGACCGGAGTTTCCGTGATGGTTTATGCTCCTTGACGGTTCCTCTTATACTTATGAATTGTTCGTACACAGGTGATATTTTCTTTCAGTGCACTTATACGGTAATCTCCACGTTGAATACATTTAATGAACAGGAGGGCAATACACCATCTGTTCTAGTTTAAGGTTTCACTCTATTATAGCTTAGTTCTTGATACAGGTGGTGTCAAATCACTTGTTGTAACACATATCAGAGCCCATTATATCACCTGTAACTTTATACTTTCATCATCAGCTCAGAATGTACACTCACCCCATGCACGAAATAATTGGACTGCATACATATGCATACATAGTGTTACAAATATATTTTAGGGTAGTTTAGAATATTTTTACATTAATATACGTATGTTTAATACATCAATCGATTTCGATATATGTACTTGTGCTCCGTAACAAATATGAGCTGTAAATTAATAATATAAAAGCAACGGTTTTAGCCACTGGGCCAATATGTAAATGTGCATATCTATGACACGTCTGCATGTTGTTATATATATGAAAACATTGAAAACACCACTCAAACACACGTGCATTCATGCATAAACGACCCATACGTGCAACCAAATAAGCAAATACACTGACAACACATAAAATATCACGCTGCATACCGCCTTGCACTTTTCCCACAAATTACATTTAAACTGTGCACCATGTCACGAGTCGAAGAAAATTTCATTTGGAACCCTGCAACTGACACAAACAAAACGACGTCAGAGAACTTCTCATGAGATCACTTCAACATGTCCCTTCGTCCACACTAAAGGCAAAGCTTCGTCTATCACACATCAATACAAAAAATTACATGCTTAAGTCCCAGTCACATTCATGATGAAAAATGTTTATCCAAAGACACGTTCCTTCGGAGTGGGAAGGAAGGAACTTGGTTGGACAGCGCATTCGTGCACGACAGAAAGCTCGCGGTCACGTGACGCACTTCAACCAATCCGGTAGCGTACATGTTTGGGAGGGGCTATGCACGACAGACAAATAATCCCTGGTGGGCAGTGTGGAACTGTTGTTCCTACCTGTAAAACAAATGTGCTATGATGTGAAGAGCCGGAGTCGGTCAATGCACTAATCTTGAGAACCCGATTTAATTACAGGTGGACAACACGCATTTAAACCCATGATCTCAGCAGTTCCGGCTGAGCACTCTGAAACATCAACCACCATAGCCACCCAGCTACCTACATCACATCGTACACGGATGTTAAAAAGACAACTATAGAGAGACAGCGATTGTGCCAGAACACATCACAATATCCGGGATTTCACCACCTCGAGCTATCCATTAATATGTATGCACTGTACTATATTTGGAAGATACAGTATTGTTTTGTTGCGATCTATGTATGCCATTTAATTCGATGTTATCCGCATTTACAGAAAATATACGTGCAACTAAATAGCATTGTATATGTGAATAACAAGTTACTTTTGCGACATTTAAATTCACATCTGCGGCTTGTTTCAATGCACTGAACACACTGTATTGTAATACAACACTGATTCGTCGAACTATCATTTATGGAGAGAGAAAAAATGCCCATTCAAAAAGCACATCGCTGTACCAACAAAACGGATTAAGGGCCATCCATAAATGACGTCACGCGATTTTGGCCGATTTTTGACCCCCCTCGTCACACGGCGTCACAAAAAGTCAGACCCCCCCCCCCCCCTCAAATATGACGTCACAAAGCTCTGCCCCTCCCCAAACCATATTTCCATTTAAAAAAGAAAACATGCTTCAAATCATTTTAAACTATTGTCATTGTAGTACGTATTTAATGTGGCGCTGCACTCTGATGTTGTAGGAGAAAACATTTATTAAAAATAAGGCGTTGGAAAGCTGAAATTTAGCATAAAATTCACTTGAAAATATTCAACGTCTAAATAAAACTGCAGATGTTCAGAATATTATATTGAAATTCTCTTATAATTATAAAATATGAAAAGTAATTATAACTATGAAAAAATACTTGAAACTTTGTAGAAGAACGAAGCAAAATGGAGAGTACAATTATAACAATCACATGTTAATTTCACGGAATGAAAAGCCCTGGTAGAATCATTATAATCAAAATGTTTACTAACAATCATTCAAAAAAATGACAAAATGTATGCTTCTCCATTCTCCCATAGAAAAGCAAAATGCTTCTTCATGGAATACATAAAAGGTGACCTAATAAATTGTAATAATCAAATAGTTAATAATGAAAATGAATCAAAATTAATGTTGTTATAACAATTATATTTTATTGATATGTATTTAAATTGCGCATTTTGCTGTAACGTCACATTTCTCAACCCCCCCTCCCCCTCTCGTCACACATCGTCACAAATGTCTGACCCCCTGACCCCCCAAGATGCGTGACGTCATTTATGGACGGCCCCTTACTCCAGAATAATTAGATAAGACGTTAATAATAATGGCATTATTGATTGACAAATGAAGACCCAGAACCCTCATTGCGTTCGCTTCCCATTGTATTCAACTGCCTGATTACAGCTCAGCAATAAGCTTAGCGCAGCCGAGCCAAGGGTCTGCCTGTTTCGGGATATCTGCGGGGTTTTTCGTTGTTGTTGTTGGCACATGCGATGTAGACTCCAGTGAACATCTCCAGGGAGTTCAAGCTGTGAACGGTAAATTAATTGGCGTGCGTGAACACGAGCCAGGAACAGCGTCGCGAACCGGTCTTTTTTAAATCCTTTATATTAAGTTCGCTTGCTTGCTTGCGTGCTTGCTTGCTTGCTTACGACCGTGCAAACCTTTCGGTCGTTTTTGAACCCACTTCCCGTGATCCAATCGAGCTGACATTTTGCACACAGACTCGTTGTGCGAGACAATTAATGTTCGTGAAAAAATGTTTCCAAATTTTTACACTGTTTAGGGAAAACAAATTAAATATTTAATTACCAATTGTTTAATACTGCAGACAATCATCTGACCCATAGGTGGCAGCCATCTCAAGCCAGAGGACGAGAGGACTCTAGCCGCCACGCATATAAAGGATTTAGAGTGAAAAACTTTGTTTTTACGGGTTATACTTATTGCCAGCTCCGCAGCCGTCTGCACTGCTAGTCCAGGGTACCCCGTTCATCCAGTCTGGGAGAGCCGCTCGCTCAGCCGAACATGAAATGCAAGGGCAGTGGGGGTGGACGTGCCGACCCATCGACAGCTGCCACGGAGTGGAACGCACTCCCGCTCCTCGTTCGTCAAACTGAAATCCCTTCCACTGTTTAAGTCGAATTTATATAAAAACAAAGTGTTGTTTCCTACGGCCTTTCATTGAGTTGACCTTGGTCTGGGTGGGCTATGTGTCTTTCGATGGGCGATACATATATAGTTTTGTTGTTGTATTGTATAGTGTTGTGAGATGCACTTTTTCATGGACGCTATATATTTTAAAAAAGTGCATTACAAGCTTCCGTCTTCAGGTGGAACCGTCACAGCACGATTGCTGTATCAAGTATCTTACGATCAAGTAAGTATCTTACTTGATACAGCAATCGTGCTGTGACGGATCCACCTGAAGACGGAAGCTTGTGTTGCCTCCGAAACTTGTGTTGCCTCCGAAACGTCGTGATTTTTATTTTACTTTTATTAATTTTAATTTTTCACCTACGTGACTTTACCGAAAAAAACCTAAGAGTATGAATCCTTGCAGTCACAAAAGCTTCAAATCTAGAAAAAAAAGCATTATTGTTCTTTACATGTTTAAAATCATCGCCCGCGAGTCAACGTTCACGTGACATCACAGCCGTGGAAGATGCAAGCCAAAGTTTAGTGTATATCTGACGTGTGTGGTGGAAGGGCACTACTGATACCAATTTACATGCAGGAGCTGCCTGCGGAAATTCCTAATTTCCTTGGTAGAGCATCTTCTGAATAACCCAACCGGCAATAAATACCCATTGTAATTGATATGCGTTCATTACCCCCCCCCCCCGGCATGTGAAGGGCTCACGAGTGACGTAATCACATATATCCCTCTATTTAAAGGTTTCTCCAGAAATCTGGCTGTCCGCCCTGATGGTGCTAGTTGTAATTAATGGTGAAACATCGTACTCAGATTGAAAGTGTGGATCTGTTGTCCAACATACCGGTGTGTTGTACTAGTGTAGTGACATAGAATTAGCAATGTAGCAGCATAGCGCTGGCTGCTGGCGGGGAAGGGGATCTGCAGCTTGTAGCAGCCCTGACGTCAGCAGGCCACGTGATACACCAGAGGGGGATGTAGGGGAAAGGTCACGGAAGGGACACACCAGGAACCCGCGGGGAGGTTCTAGAAAGGGGGCGTGGCCGGGGGTGGAGCCAGGCCACGTGACGGTATAAAAGGGCCCCTGGAGTAGACCTCGGGGCTGTCGTGTGGAGTGGGGTCCCTGTCGTGCTGCTGCTGGAGTCTTCACCGTCTCGGCGTCGCCAGTCAGGCAGTCTACCAGCTGTCCTGACTGGGAACCGGAGTCGACTATAGATGGATATATTGGAAGTTTGATTTAAAGCTTTCGTGACTGCAGGGATTCATCTTCTTGGTTCTTTCGGTAAAGTCACGTAGAAGGGAAGTAATAAAATAATAAAAATAAAACATAATAAAATTATTCTCACGACGTTTCGGCCACAACGCAAGCAGCCGTCCTCAGGTGAAAACCAGGTCCGTCGAGGCGACAGAGTCAGACTCTGTCGCCTCGACGGACCTGGTTTTTGTGAGAATAATTTTATTATGTTTTATTTTTATTATTTTATTACTTCCCTTCTACGTGACTTTACCGAAAGAACCAAGAAGATATATTGGAAGTGTTAACCCGTTGCTGCGTGTTAATAAACTGAGTGCCTCCAACTATTAGTGTCTCCGATTCAGTCACTGCACTCGTAACGAATTGGCATGTTTTGTTGACGTGACAAACCTGACTAGCTGTGTCGGGTGGTGGCAGATTTAACGACACATTTATATTTACACGATCTAACCAAAAAACACTATCTCATAGAGCCTATTCTGTACAAAAAACATATTTTTTACAATCTCCCACGTAGATGAAAATTATTGTTTTATTACCCATAACGATGATAGGCTGAGTCAACCCCTGGCCGCGATTTGAACCTGGCAGCCTTATGAATGTGATTTGAGGACTCTAAGCATCACGGCCAGCCAGCTCGGTTGTCGGTAAAAGTTGAAGATTGTAAAGGTGCAGCCCTGCAATTGCTTGCACAAACAATTGCTGGCAAAATGGCTTCCACTTGAGGGAGCTCTAGATAATTGTTTGCAAAAAAAAAAAACTACAAGATCATCCACAATCCATATGTAGCTGTTAAAAATAAAACATAAAACTCTACTTGGTACGGCTCTATAAAGCTCCCTTTCGAGAGTATGTTTGCCTACTCCTCCATGCTGGTTAGACGAGTACCCACAATCCACCCCACCACACACAGCCAGTCGATTGACTGTTTTGTTCCCCGTGTATGTTGTTGGGCAACCGAGACCGAGGGATTTAAGAAACCTGCCCCATCGCTTCAACTGCCGCGCCAGGAGATCGAATTTAACCGGCGCGCCCTGGATTGCAGCTCCAGCGTGCTGGCCACTGCACCACGAGAGGAACTACCACCCCCACCAAAATAAGACATCGTGTTTTTTTTTAAATACTCTCGGTCAAAATACAGGAGCAATTGACAATATAATTTTACCAACATATTTTTGCTGTTGCGTCCATCACATTTGCACTATACAGAGTTATTATTAACGGAATATGTATTTAGTTCAAACGTATCTTTTTTTTGCTCAGAAAAAAACCTTAATGTATGTTTAAAAAATAATCAATGCACATTACAGTTTGGTCCACAACAAACCATTAATGTAATTGGAATGAAAATACCCCATTAATTTCTCAAGCGCGCTGAAACATGTTTTTTTTTATATAAGTCTTTGGATGCATCGGCTATGATGGCGGGTGAACTGCAATGGCGTCCAAATCCTCATTTCAAAACAAATCGCTGTTTGTATTATGGATAAATCGCTGTTTTTCAATTTCAGGAGAGGCTAAGGGAACGTTAAAAAGCCCCTTACTTTGGCTGACGTTTCAATAAGGCCGGATCAGGTGCGGGGGCACGGCAACCCGGGAGAACGGCTATCCAAAATCCCTCCAGATACCTTCACGGATTCGTAATAGAAAATGCATCTATTTTCGTTGTAATTATTTTATTGATCCCATTTCCTCGCCTAACTCCACCTTCTCTCCATGGTAACATCGATTTAATTTCTTATTTCTTCTCACATACACCAATATAACGCCACCCATGAACCAATGAAAAATGGCCTTGTTTAACACTCGACCTGCATTACAAACCAATCGGAAAGCGGTGCCATTTCACGCGAGTTTACACCGATCATACTGTTTTGTTCAATTTGGAACCTCTCAGTATGAAAATGGATCCATTACCAGCCAGCAAAGATCAAGTTCTTATAAAAGTCAATGTAAAGTGTATTACTCAAACGAAAGATATCGACGCATTCATTACACCCCCGTTAATTTTCTGGTGGGGTAATAAGTGCTGTGCCAAAAGCTTAGCCAAAAGGATTCCATGAAAGCTGAATCCCACTGTAATCACATAATGCATCCTGTTGTCAAATAAGTAACTGTCTCTTTGCTCTCCAAATTGCAATGTTTACACGATCACACAATATCACTCACCCCAGTTCAGTCTTTCCTCACATTTTTTTATCGTAAACACTCTTCACTCTCCGACCAGGTGGCAGGGCGGTTAAAATTGGAGGATTTGCAAGCTCAAATCCCAGTCGGGAATTCGCTTTGCCTATAATTTTGTGGGGTTTTAAAGATGATTTCCACTTTCTGGGAAGTCAGCCGTGATCGTCCTATGTATATACAGGCCCCAACTATAGGCATTTCGGATTTCCAACAGAGCACCACTACAATGATCAAATTTACTTTTATTTTTAATCCTTCGGTGCTGTGATATCAAATAAACAAGTCCATGCATGGACCAACACAGTCACACTGCTGAATTTCATTTGTGTTGCCGAGTACGGCCGTGAAAAATAAAATTACAACGGTGTAATGCAGACATTTGTACGCTTATGCAAAAGTGACAATTTGTTGAAATATAACCAGAGCCGACACTGGCCTGGAAAGTTTTGATTTCTATTTTTGTGACCGATGAGGCTTTTGACTGAATATCCAACCAAAATTCTCATTTCTGATAATTGTATGATGAACAAAATGTACTTACATACACATTAAAAGTGTGGCACCGTTAATTGTGTTAATGCATATAACTTCATTACACCTGGCCACATGTGATGATAGCTTGTATCATCAATACATCTGGAACTTTATAGTCACAGACAAATAATCCAAGCGCATGTTTCTAAATGCGGAGAACAAAACCGGAGGACCTGGAAAAAAAAATCACCGGACCACCACGGGGAGAGAGGACACGCAAATCTCCAAACATGCAACAGGCATTGCTAGGGCTGGGATCGAACCCACAACCCCCTGCGTACCAGTTAAGGGCAATAACATCTCACCACCATAGCACCTTGTTTGGTAATCATATAACATAGTTATATTACAATATGATATTCAGACTGAGAAATGTATAAGTACAAGAAGCAATGGAAGACTACAGATTACGTACATAAACTATTTGAACAATCGGATGCAGTTTAACACGGAGGGGGAGAGATGGCGTGGAGCAGTGCAAAAGGTTGGCAAGGACAGGGGGCAGCACATGAGTTGGACAAACGCGTGGTAGAAGAAGACGTCTTACAATTACTTATAGAGGAAACACATACTAATTAACTGATTACTAATCTATTATGCAATTACAATACCCCCTCCCCCCACCTCTGATCTCTGCACCTTTTGGGTTCACTGATGACGTCACCCTACTGCTCTATTGAAGACCGGAAGCAGGTGGAGGGCTTCACTATTTTGGCAAATCGCCTGATGATGCCGAATGTAATTAACAGCGAAACGTCGTGCTACTCAAATTGTAAATGTTGTGGATTTACTCTCCAACACACCGGTGCGCTGAAGTAGTAACTCATTGGCATTTTGTTTACGTGACAAATCCCTTACTAATTGGCTGTGTCTGGTGGTGGCGGGTTTAACGACACATTTATATTTACGCGATCTAACCCCCCCCATAAAAACTGCATTATGGATGATATTGGTCGCGAGAGCCTACGTTTTAAACAGAAATAATATCGATTGTTTAAAATGCTGGCTTGGTGAGGATGCGTCACACGAAGGGATGATCACTGGCGGCCAATGTTAACAATGCAATAGCGGCCAAAATAAGAAGCAAACCCAAGAGGACGACTGTAATACGATATAATCTGAGATGGAATCACCGATCATGCAGATATATTAGCCAATCACAAAAAACATAATAAAATTATTCTCACGACGTTTCGGCCACAACGCAAGCAGCCGTCCTCAGGTGACCTGTTCTCCACCTGAGGACGGCTGCTTGCGTTGTGGCCGAAACGTCGTGAGTATAATTTTATTATGTTTTATTTTTATTATTTTATTATTTCCATTCTACGTGACTTTACCGAAAGAACCAAGAAGATGAATCCCTGCAGTCACGAAAGCTTTAAATCGAAAAAAAAGTCCACACATGGTCAAAATCGCGCCCACGCGGCAACGCCACGCTAATTGTCTTCCACGTGCAGCTGATAATGAAGGCCTGACCGAGTTTATCGCATGACACGCCCACTGCGGAGATGGGGTCATTAAATCAGCGACTTTGGAGAAGCTAGAAACACATTCCTGCGGAGGGAGCTTGTAGGAACGTTGGGTTGCTCGGTCAATGGCCAGGGTCAACGGCGGCGTGGTGTATTCCGCAAATATGCCCGACTGTGAGAGCGGGCACAAGCCGGCGTGAGTAGGTTAAACGTTGAGTTTAATAAGGGCACCACGGGGTGACCAGCCCCTCTCCACTCAGCCCCACCCAGCCCCACCCTCCCCACCCTCCCAGCCCCTCCCTCCCCACCCAGCCCCTCCCTGCACGATGGACACAATAATCCCCTGTGGGCTGGTGTAACCAGGAGGTTCCTACCAGTAATATTGTTGCGCTGTGTTACAGGTAGGCATGGGAACACATCGGGGAGCCTTTATCCAGCAGTGGTCAGATCATGACTGGTGATAATGGTGGATTATACGTGAGTCATACTACTCACTCATACAACAGAATATAAAAAAAAGCATTTTAGGACAGCCTCTTGATAAAAATAAAAGGATTACCCTCACCATGTTTTACTCGGAAAATATGCGCGTGTTGTAAACGAATAACCAAGCTGGAGTGACAGAGACCACAAGCTGCAAACTCACATGACTGTCATGGTTTTTTAGGGGGACACGGGAACTCTATGGAGACGGTATTCCAATCGTTCCCGTCAATATATTACAGCCAGCCAGGGCCCAGTGTCAAACACTAATTTTCATTTACCTTTGTGATTTCAGGCGTAGTTTATTTTACTCTTAGGTTTTTTCGGTAAAGTCACGTAGGTGAAAAATAAAAATAATAAAATAAAATAATAATAAATGAAAAATAACTCAATTAAATCACGACGTTTCGGAGGCAACACAAGTCTCCGTCTTCAGGTGGGACCGTCACAGCTAAATTTACTGTATCAAGTGGAGATAAATCCAAGAGACAAGATCTTATATACTGGTTAAGGGGAGGGGGGAGGAGCCCATCCAAATGCGACAGCCAGGGACTGGGAGGGAGGGGGGGCAGAAGGGACGGCATAAGTTATTTTTCATTTATTATCATTTTATTATTATTTTTTTACCTACGTGACTTTACAAAAAAAACTAAGAGTATGAATATTTGCACTCACGAAAGCTTCAAATCTAGTAGTTTTTTTTTGTTTAAATGTCAAACAATTGTTAAGTGAAGTCAAAGTTAGAACGAGCGAAAACTATTTTAATATCGGCCCATAACTGGTTATACTACTCATGGGTGATGCGTTGTGGTTGTAATCACCCAATTACCTAAAGGATTTATCCGAATGCTTAGAGTACGTATTGTGTTCCAGCCATTACAAAGCAGAGTATATTTAGTTGTGGAGGAGCCCTCAAAACTCCTGGGATGCAGCCCCCCTAAAGCCCCTTGCGTTAATCCCGGCCATTGTCCTAATTGGTAAACATGAAAAGCTGAACACTGAGTAGCTCTCATCAAAGCTGCCAGCTGAGAAGCACACCAGCAGCACACGAACAGCAGAGATGTACATTAGACCTGCTCAGCATGTGTGTGTGTGAGGAGACGCAGATTTTGTTCATTAACTTTGCTTTTACAGATCTCTTAAGGGCTGGCTGCCACCACCATACAATCCCCATTTCCTTGACGAACGAGCCGAGAGGCACGCTGTGAGAGTTAACGCGCACCAATCCCTCTACCGCGTGATGTCACGTGGCTCGCCACCTGGCCGAGGGTTGATCGGTGGAGGTTTCCCGTTCGTGTTTCACATTTTCAAATTCTGCCCCTGCAAATTGTTTCTGCAATTCTCTCAACGGTATTTTTTTTTCTCCCCGCCAAACTTTGCGGAGTCGAGTTCTTGCACCCGAGGTATAAGAGGGAGAAAAAAAAATCACGGGTGGGCAACAGCCGAGCAGATGTTCACTCTTGTTTGCGAGAGACTTAACACTTGAGCTTGAATTCGAATCGCATTTCCGTTTGTAGTTTATTTTCCGAACGCAAATACGCACGTTTTTTTTGGTTTCGGTTTAAATGTCGCGCACTTCACGATAATTGACTCGCACTTAAATCAGCGGCTGAAATGCCGATGGATTTTAAGAAGGCAGCACACACTCTCGTGTGCATACTCAATCTGTGTTGTGTAGGCGGTGGCAAAAATAAAATGCCAAGGTGCAGCCCTGCAATTGCAAAGAGGGTCTTGCTCTACAGAAGCCCTCAGCATCATCATGGCACCTCCTTTGCCAGTACCAAAACATGAGAATAATTCTAGATTTGAAGCTTTCGTGACTGCAAGGATTCATACTCTTAGTTTTTTCGGTAAAGTCACGTAGGTAAAAAATGAAATTAAAATGAATAAAATAAAAGAATAAAAATCACGACGTTTCGGAGGCAACACAAGTCTCCGTCTCCAGGTGTATCACTTGCTGTGACGTGTTCACCTGAAGACGGAGGCTTGTCACAGCAAAATATCCTTATTAAGTGATACAGATATTTTGCTGTGACGGTTTCACGTGAAGACGGAGGCTTGTGTTGCCTCCGAAACGTCGTGATTTTTATTCTTTTATTTTGTATTAATTTTAATTTCATTTTTTACCTACGTGACTTTACCGGAAAAACTACGAGTATACATGAGAAAAGGTTTTCCCATTTTTTCTGGCAAAAAACCCCCATCTGTGTTAAGATGTTAAAACACCAAACTGAAACCTTTTACAAGGAATCACGTCTGCATTAACCACATATACTAGTGGTCAGAATGCAAACAAAAGAGCACCTCTGAGTGGCTATCGCGCTGTACCCATCTACACTGCTGGCTGCACGGAGGCGGTGGGAGATTTAAAAAAAAACACTAAAACTTGCACCGTCTGTTTCAACTGCCGTGCCGAGTTGCAGTGTTGGAGTAGCAGTAAGTGCATGTCACTCCTACAGGTTGACTCGGACTAAAACCACGACGGGTGCACTTGTGGTGTAGTTAACATCGGTACTGAAGTGACGAAGAGAGTCAAGGTGACCTTCATATGTGCTCACTAACAACATTTTCCCTATCAATCAAAAGGCAGTGTTCTCTCTGTGAGTATATGGCACACACACAGCCTTATAACCCGCTAAGGCAAGTGCTGTTAGTGAGTACCTATTACGGCTGAAACAGCACACAGTTCACAGTATTACTAACAACATGTTTGACCACGTCTGTCGACATACTGCTGAAGTTTACAGGCAACGACAGGCACTGTATGTATTTTAGACTTCTTGGGCACCATACATAGCCAACCGTGCTAATCGGAGGTGCAGTGAAAGGACAACAACAAAAAATTGAACGCAAGAAGCAGTTCCTAAATAAATGAAAGAAGAAACGCAGAGAGACTCACATAGCATTTGCCACTGAAGTTATCCATTTCCACAAATCAAACCAAGATTACTGGGATTGTAGTGATTATGTAAACCACGATACTATGCACATATACACATACAAAAACAAATATAGCCTTAACAGACTGTTGGGGCAAGTGCTGTTAGCGAGCACCTTTGAAAGCCGGTGGGTGAACATATATACATTCACACACACTCATTGTGCATAAGCGTAGCAAGGGTTAAGAAACAAACCTTGGCTATTTCGTTATTATAACAGAGACACCATTCTTTAAAACCAGAAATCCACAACAAGCCCACGACCCTTACAATCCAAATACGACCCCAATTAGAAAGAGGAACATTTTGGAGCACAGAGAACACATCTCCTGACAACACAAGCAAAATGAATAATATTTCAACGTCGACAGCTTATGGTGAGTGCGTGTTTGTTGCGATAACAAGAATCGCTGAAATTATACAGTATCTTGCTGCAGAGCGCTTATATATATAAAAAATCACAGATAAAATCTGTCAACCACAATCCTCTGGAGGAATATACTTTCTCACCAAAAATTGGCTTACATGATTTTCACTGGTTCTTCTCAAAATAGTGGTTCAACAACTGGGCTACATTGTTCGTGCAAGAAGAGATTGCAGATGATGGAAAATGTAGATCCTCGCACAGTAATTTGGCAGTTGATATAAAATATGCAAAATCCTATTACAGTATTTTGCAGAGCATTTAGTCTCTTAAATTGCACATTCATGTGACATACGTTCACTATTACCACTAAATTAATAATAAATGAGATTTCTGCGCTCGGGCATTACAGCAGCGCCACTTGAATTGTATCACAGTGCATGCGATGCATATCCAATAGCACTCACTTATGCAAATATACAATCCTTTATATCCAATCGCCTGCTGGATGAAGGCCTCCGCATGCGATGTCGGTTAAGGGGTTTGCTTGCCCATTCTTCGGCCAGTGCGGGTTGGTGCAGGCACGAGAGGGGGGGGGGGGTGCGGGGGATGGAGAACCCCACTCAGATGGCTGGCTTCTTAGCTCGGTGCAACTAATAACCTCACCACCACTCCACCGCTCACTCGCTCGTATCGCATGAGAAACAGGCAAGGACATCGGATTCCAACTGTCTTCTTGCTCATGCTGGGTGTGGGTTACGATCATATCCTTTAACGGCCCGGGGACAATGGTGCCCATTCCACATTCTCATGGCAGGGACTATTAACAACATAGGATTTAACACGATTGACTTCCTATGACAGTCTACCAGGGAAGTTAACGAGTCGGTCACGAACCACGATTTGAGCCTACAGCCTTCCAAACTGGAGTATTGGGAGGCTGATGGGACTTGAACTCGCCCCCATATAAACCAAAATTTAAAAACACTACTGGGTATAATATCTCACGATATACATAAGGGGGGCTAGAGCTAGAGCAGAATGTACTTTGGACAAGAGGAAGATCACGTGGCTACTGTGGGCTGTTACTGTCGCCCGAGAGTTTTGATGAGTTGCTTGAACTTTGTTGTCAATACACTATTGTCCGCCGCAGTTGGTTCGCGTCCTTGTGCGAGAGTGTGTCGAAAGTGCATAACGATTCAAGGCACAGTTAATAAATGCCAAATCTTGTTCAGATTCATTGTAGTCTGGATCGAGTTATCGTCCGATAAAAAAATATTGGGGGAATTGCATGGGAGATAGAATGTATCCGTACCCCCTCACTCTCCCGTATTAAAAATGAATATCCCCCGCAGTGACTCATTCTGTTTGGCGTTTAACGCTTTGTTTAAAGTTCAACACGGACTTATTTCGTGCCCTCCCCGAGTTTCCGTGCTGCTCCCCTCTTCAAACAAGGTCACGATGCAAGCGCTGCATGTTGTGTTCTCATCGCTGTGCCAACGGGCATCGGACAACATTCCTCGGAGTATACAAGCGCATCAAGCTTCCTCTTCCAATGCTCGACACATCGGTTGAGAGGCATGCACCCACATTGACTAGGCAATGCGCGGGCGCCAGTGGCTTGTAATGCCTTTGTTGAATGGGACCGTGCCCTTATTTGACGTAAAACAAACATATTCACTCTTAATTTTGGAGCTTTCGTGACTGCAGGAATTATTCTTTGGTTCTTTCGGTAAAGTCACGTATAAAGATAAAATAATAAATTAAATAATAGCATACGACGTTTCGATTGCAACACAAGCAATCATCATCAGGTATAATGAAATAGCGACATAAAATCTAACCAGAAAACTATAGACAGACATATAAGCAGACAGATATCACCAAGATACATAGAGAGAGCAACACAGGTACAGAGAGGGGTGATCGTCTCTGTGGGGTGGCCTTAAATAGACAGAGGGGGGCGGAAGCAGAGAGAGGGAGGGGTTAGAGAAAAACATTACATGTCAATGAGTACGAAGAGACGCGTAGTAAAGTACGCAGGCTTAGAGGGAGAAAGAACACACTAAATTAAATAAACATGTTCACACCATTGCCAGAGGATGGTCACAATGTTAAGAGGTTACGTGGTGTGTCAGCAGTGGTGAGCACAGGTGGCGCATCTGCCAGTTATCTCAAGTCAGTGAATGGACAACACGTAGGTCTGTCCTGTGACCTCGTGCCAATGAGGCTTCGAAACTTCTCCGTGGCCTCAAAGTGCACCTAGCCTGGCACAAGCGCCGTGGTGAGGTCGCCACCGTTTGGTGGTGAACGGCGGTTGTTGTTTGTGTGTCCATCATTTATGAACTTTTATACAGGCACAACAAAATAAAAAAAAAGATTAATTTTGATGAAAAAGGTCAAATTTGATTTAAAATGTTTGACCTCAATAACTCTCACGAATGTCTGATAACGTTCAAATGTTACACATGTACACTCAGGCCTATTAACACCTCCAACTAATCCCTTCTCAGTAAACCACTTATGAACTCTGAGTTTGCCACCAAAAACATCCCAAACTTGCATTCTATTTTGTTGTGTCCTTAACGTCGGGTCTAGTATCTTGGTACAGTCGAGGAATTGCTCTTATTTGAAGTCCTCATTATTTTCTCCTCGTGACATTTTAACAAATGGAAACCGTTTGATTGGCTCGACCCCCTTTATGTGCTGCCTCGACCCTGAGTGACTGCCGATGCACTCAACATTTGTAATGTTGACTCTCGCGAGCCTTGTGTATGTTTAGCGCTCATGCCCATAAATCACTTAATTGAGGATCAAGGTGCCAATACATGCCATTGCGTGTATTAATACATCCTGTGTGAACCCATACTTTATAACGCAGATGTCTTTACAATGTATAATTCATCCAGGAAAGTCCCAGTGAATCTCAGGAATTTGTTCAGGAGGGTCATACATTAGGGTGTTTGGCCAATGCCTTGTTAATGAGTGCATTGCATTTGGGAGGAAAACATGATAGCCAAATACAACCCAAATGTATTGGCCAACAATTACAGGTCTGCACAGATAAGTTCACAAATGCATTTAATGTACTGTCATCCCTTGGGTCATCTAATGCTCCAGAGCATTTAGGAGCTTCACAAACCCGTGTAAAGTTGCCACGGAGATACAAAACAACAGGGACACACCACGGGATTAAAAATAGCTCGTAATATTTGAGGAATGGAGAACTTCAAGTGAATGCGTTTAAACTTCATGTAAATGCAGTTTACTCAAACTAATACTTTTTATGGCCACATTATTATTCATGGTTTGGCTCAGAGTGAGCCAGCTCCAAGCCATGCTTCAGTTGAGCTGACTCGGAGAGGAGCCATACTGAGCATTTCCATGGTTCTAGATTTGAAGTTTTCGTGACTGCAAGGATTCATACTCTTAGAGGGTTTTTTTTCGGTAAAGTCACGTAGGTAAAAAAATTAAATTAAAATTAATAAAAGTAAAATAAAAATCACGACGTTTCGGAAGCAACACAAGCTTCCGTCTTCAGGTGGAACCGTCACAGCACGATTGCTGTATCAAGTAATCGTGCTGTGACGGTTCCACCTGAAGACGGAAGCTTGTGTTGCCTCCGAAACGTCGTGATTTTGATTTTAATTTTATTAATTTAATTTTATTTCCATGGTTCTCAGCCTGTGCCAAACGACGGCTGAGCCGTTAATGCATCTTTGTAAGCAATTGAGTGACTCAAGCCAGAGCTGAGGCATGACTAAGAATATGTCCCAGAAAGACGTAGAGAATGCCAGGGATAGCTCCCATGAAAAAGGGGATCCTGACATCCCCTATATCTGCACGATGCTCTGACAAAGTGACTTTCAAGTGCTGCATTCATGACGTGCACCACCACACCTGCCTTATTTATGCACGTGCAGACAAAGGGCTTTCTTGTAAACGAGACGTCCACACCTGAGTCTTGAATGGGTTTTGGGATACGAAATAGTGCACTAACGTAGGTTGCATTAGCATGATACTGGTAATGAGAAATACAATTTTACTACTTCACCTTAACATTGCCATTGTGTATGCAGGTGTAGAAACCTATAATTGCCACAAAGTAATAAATTAGATGGTTAGCCTACCAATTAAATTTGCTATGCTTTAAAGCCTGCAGTATGTAAAATTATCTGCTTTGTCCAAATGAGCACAATTTATATTTGAACACACCTCTGAGGATTTTAAAAATGAATGTATTCATTTAAATTATTTTGTTTTGCTGATGATAATCACAAAAATAAACCATTCTTGTGCAGTAATATATTTCTCAATAACGAATAAATAAATGCCAAAGCCCGTGCTGCTTTTTTTTCATGGCACAGTTCAAAGACAACATTTTCCAAATTGTAAAAGTAGAAAACGATGGAGATAAAAACAAATATAGCTTTCAAATGCAGCGCAATGGGGGGGGGGGGGGGGGGGTTACCATAGCTAAAGTATCATGGAAAGAAATGAAATTAGGTGTTCTGTTTCAAATCATTATCTGACGATAGAATATAAAATGAATTCTCAGGCAGCAGTTGGCCAAAGCGCTTCAGCGACAGTTGGCTACAATTATTACTCCAGCAGGATAGTAAACAAAGTTATGGAATAGTGTTTGGTTGTGTCAATCTGGTAATTCATTTCATGAGCCACTGACTCGAACAATAACGATAATATAATTGAGCGAGCTGGATGTGTGGATATAGAACTTTCTCATGAATCACCTATAGCGAATCATTAACATGTAAGAAAATAAATGTAATGATGTATAAGGTCATGGTTAATTTGTAAATGTGCAGGTCACTAGAACATGTATTATTAATATGGAGACTCCTCTACTTACAAACAAGGTAGGTTCCAGAGGTCTGTTCGTAAGTCGAGTTGTTCGTAAGTCCAACTTTACTCCTGTTGATTCCAAAACGTGTTGTACGGCGTGTACACTAAACACGGGGAATGGCTTTAAAAGTTGTATAACGTATATATTACATCTCTGTTCAGACTACAACAAATATAATTTCCACAATTACACCTACCTCCGTAAACCCTTATTTAAGAAACATAATCACATCTTCTTGGTTCTTTCGGTAAAGTCACGTAGAAGGGAAGTAATAAAATAATAAAAATAAAACATAATAAAATAATTCTTACGACGTTTCGGCCACAATGCAAGCAGCCGTCCTCAGGTGAAGAATATGTCTGTCGATAAGACAGAGTCTAGACATGTTCTTCACCTGTGGACGGCTGCTTGCGTTGTGGCCGAAACGTCGTGAGAATTATTTTATTATGTTTTATTTTTATTATTTTATTACTTCCCTTCTACGTGACTTTACCGAAAGAACCAAGAAGATGAATCCCTGCAGTCACGAAAGCTTTAAATCGAAACATAATCACATCCTCAACTCTTTCGTGCAGTGTATGTTGAACTTCTCTCACACAGTACGTAGCCAACAGTGTTAATCGGAGGTGCGGGGGAAGGACACCAAACTAAACAGTGACTCTACACATACCAAAGCAAATGCAGCCCCTGTGTTTTATCGTATGCGTCGCGATAATCTTTCAAGAACAGATTGCGCCTAAAGAGCTGATAGTGTTTCCAAAGCACTCTGACCCAATGTCCCATCGCGAGTTTGGCTTTTTTTGGGCCCCAAAGGGTAGCAACATATTTGCCATCTGTCGTCGATTACTGTGAACGAGCCGTGGACTCTGGCGAGTAAGCAGGAAATGGCATCTGCATCGCTTAGGGGGCCGTGCCTGCGGTAAGATACTCAACATTTGAAACCGGGCACGCTTCGTCCTCTGCTCTACGTTGACCGCCTGGCTGTGAGCAAGATGTCCAGGAACAGCCTGGCGAAGCTTAGGTGGTCAAGGCCTCATGGGCAGATTGGAGAGCTCCCTCCCATCTGCTTCAGCATCCCACGATGCCTCTTAATTGGCCGCTTTTGCCGTCTTTGGTATACAATAATGACTAATTTAATCCTTGTCTAAAAGTAACTCTTAATAGATGCAAGGGATGCACTCTTCTACACCAGGGTTTCTTCTACATCAGAGTTGGATAGACAATAATATCATCAAACCTCATATTGGTTCGGGTTAAATGACAGTAGCAAATATTGAACATTTATATTAAGTTATATTTTTTCTAATTCATAAATAATAACAATGAGTCATACTGCTAAAAGGGCTCTTGCTCAAATAAGGCAATTAAATATTTCCAATGCTGTCAGGTCGTACCGCTGTTTTGAATTATAGTTAGAAACGTGCGTTCAGAGTATGTGGCTGCCATCAATTTCCACGCAATAAGCCACTTGGTTGAGCTCTCATTTGTGGTCAGGTCGCTTCTGTGAAAAAGAGCTATAACAGCTCACTGGGCCTTACCTGATATAACAAAACAAAATTGCATCACGTGCTGGGAGTAAATTGTCGGGCACGATGCCAAACAACATTGCACTGTCTTCTTGGTTCTTTCGGTAAAGTCACGTAGAATGGAAATAATAAAATAATAAAAATAAAACGTAATAAAATAATTATCACGACGTTTCGACCACAACGCAAGCAGCCGTCCTCAGGTGGAGAGCAGGTCTGTCGAGTATTATGTTTAATTTTTATTATTTTATTATTTCCATTCTACGTGACTTTACCGAAAGAACCAAGAAGATGAATCCCTGCAGTCACGAAAGCTTTAAATCGAAATTTAACATTGCACTGCAACCTGAAAACACATCCGAGAGCTATACAGCACAGGCGCAAAAAAAAACCCGATAAAATGGCATCAAATAAGGCAATGTTCACGTCCTTTGGCTGACCTGAGCCAGTGGGGGGAATATCACGTCCGTACGCTGTGGGATAGTTTATCGTCAAGGCAAGCGCTGTTGACTTACTGACCAATTGGCAGTCACTTTGTTGAACCCCAGAGAGAAGATGGCCCGAGTTGATCCCCAACCACGGTTTGATCTCGGAGTCGTCCCATTGTGAGTCAAGCTACCGGCACTGGGAGGGGAGTATCATGGTGGCAGCTGTATTGCAGCATGCTTTCGCTTCTTTATCATTTGATGATGAATAAAGCTGAGAGTTTCCATCGACCAGTTGCTATGCAAAACTACGTAACATTTTACACTCTATTCTGCATTTATTTTAAGTACACATTTGACAGGCGACCACGGAATGGAATTCCTGACCTATGCAGAAGTGATCTACATGAGCCAAACTTTGTACCGTCTTCTGAGAAAAAAAAATATGCGTGCGCATTAAAACAACACGAAGAATCCGTTTACCGCTTCCCACGGGGAAGCCGACTCGATTTAAAGTTGTAAATAACTCAGCTCATGCCAATCTGCTCCTGGGGTAGCTCCCGTACGACAATTAGGAACCAGCAGTGAAAGACCCCCGAGTCCTTCCCGTCTAATTCCAAGACGCTCCTATCGATCGACTCCCGTGCCACACGGCTCACGTCGGATCGATGGGCATGAATAAAATGGGTTCATTGCACCTGCTCCAAGCCAGCGTTGCAAGACATCTGCAGTAGAACTCGTCTTGTCTGTCACCAGATTACCCGCAACTCCTCTTATTCATGGGAGCAATAGGGAACGTGAACACTCCTTTAATCCATCCCACTGGGATTTTTGCACACAGCGTTGGTGTACGGTGTTTTTTTCTGCAATATTTTGCTGTCTTTTCTTGGATTTTCTGTTTGCACTTAGTCACATAGTCACTTTAAGATGTTTTTTGTTCATGTTTTTTGTTTGTTGCGGTTGCACCCGATTCAAGAGCCGAATGGCTCACAGGGCTATACCTAATAAATGAACTTGAACTTTAATCCACGGAGATATTCTTGCAATTATCATGCCCTGCTTTGCCCCCCTGCTTTGCCGACGGTCTTCCTCTTATCCGCACATAGTCTTTGTGGATGAGAGAAGGTAATTGGTAAATGTATCCTATTATCCACAATTATCCATTATTTTTTTTGCACACATACGTGGGAGTACATTAACCGGATACTAGGATACGTGATGTTCGTCCCCCAGATTAACCCAGATAAGAGGAGCTCTATCGGTTTGCTCTCTAATGCCAAGAAGGGGACCCGTGGCACTGGCGCAAAAGCGTGCTTCATGGTGGCCAGTCAACTTCCGAGGTAAAGAAAAAAGAACAGCACTTGACTTGAAAAGGTTGCTCGTCAAATTAGTGCATCGCCGCTACATTCCTGTAATAGAGTGCAGCGAGTGCATTTTGCCCAACTATTAGCAAACGTCGAGTTCCTCTCGGGAAATCACGCCTAAGACTACTCTCAGCTACACCAATGCGATCTGGGAATAGGCAGCAGACGAGGAGGAGGAGTGTCAAACATGCTTCGCATTTTCGGGAAACGGTTTAGGCAACGAGCTGAGAGATTATGGCAGTGCAACCTAAACACCCTCCCTGTATGCCCCCCAATACGGCCAATAATTTGCAAGGCGGTATTACGTACCTGGAGCTTCTGCGTGCAAAAAAATTGACTCTATTTAGCCGCATTCAAGATTGCGGAAAGTGCCTTTAGCAATGGCCTAATGGGGCTCGCCAAGGATGCAACACGGGCTGTGAAGATAGCGCTGCTCCCAAGCCAATGATGCCTCTCCGGTGCTGGTGTTTACACACTCAGCCGAGTATTCATTTGAACCCAAGTCCAACTCGGGAAATATGAGGACATAATTTAAGTTACCACTTTGTCACAGATTTTTTTCCCCCATGGCCAGGAGGTTATCCCAGTTTACTAAGACTGTAGCACAATGCGCTGTCCACTTACACAGACACATATCCGACGTATAGCTCTGAACAGACAGGTGCTGTTGGCGAGCATCTATGGAGGCCGACACAGCAACACGCCCAGCCACCTTTGTCTCCGTAGTGGCGATGTTTTACACGTGGCATCAGGTACTAATTTGAGGATGAGTCGACCTAGGGGTAGCCCAGGACCAGTTCAGATATTCGTCACCGATTTTGGCCACGAAGCGGTAATCCAGCTCGGGTCACTGGGTTTGTAGTGCAGCGCGTCGACCACTGCTCCACGAGTTTCCACACCGAATACACACACGGTAAATTACAAAGCATAACTGTTTTTGCTTTCGCATCTGTGCATAGTTCTTGTACCATTCATAACCTTGACTGCGGTATGAAATATTGGAATATGTTATAACACGCACAATTACAAATAAATTCTACATGCAGTGCAGTATAAATGTGTACACACACGCACAACTGAGCATATAAACATACAATTACATACACATATTTCAAGCATCCATCATAGTTCACGTGCCCTGTACATTGTTACACCATAATGCATTCGGCATACAGCAAAAATGCATCACTGTGCAACAAATGGAACGGCTACATTGCTTTAGATGTGCCCCTTTGAAAGAGGTTGCATTAGGCCCCCCATTCATTCTGAAAGTGCTGCACGGTTGCTGAGCTTTGGGCAGAAACATCTCTGGGCATGGGCCAGTCGAATAGCGGAGGCACGATGGGGCTCAAGCGCACACGAGGCAACTGATCGCGCACGCCGACTGCAGCGCTGACCAGAGACAGATTCCCGTGAATCACCCGGCGCGAATGCGTTAATTAGTAATGGACAAGAAAACCCCATTAGCAATGCGCGTGTACGCTAGGAGGCCGCTGGCTCGCCCATTTGGTCAGCGATGGCTGCGCTAATGCTGGAAGCTGCACAAATTGGGACACCGGGGGCACGCCACGAACGCTAACGCACACGTGCAAGGATACAGACGCCCCCCCTGGGCAGTATAAAGGAATGAGTCTTTGCTCGCGAGCCTAAGGTCTCTTGGTTCAAATCCAGGCCCTGTGTTTAACGTGCTAATGATGGCCGACTGCCAGTCTCATTATGATCCCCACGCTGCACCTGAGCGCTCACCTACAGGGTTCCATTCCATGTGGGAGGTGCACTCTCAGTGTTTCACACTGAGCTATCATGCACGTTCAGTCTTGAACAAGGTACGCTGCGCCGGAGATACTGTAAACGCAAGACTCTGTTTACCCCGTGCAGCCAACAGACCCCTTAAGCTCACACTAGGAAGCACTGCTCAAATGGAGTGGAGTCATGCTGATAGGCAATGCAATGTCCACACTTATGAAACTAACAATGTACATCAAACCTCACCTGGCCAAACATCACTTTGTGCACAAGAACAAATGCCTAATCCAATGAGCCATCAGATTGTGTGCCATGTAAGTTGGTCAGACTCAAACGTAACACTTTATTTCGTCTTTACCTCTCATGCACGCATTATAACGGGGGAGTCAAATTGCACTCGACGTTATCCTCGATCACTATTCATCTGTGTGCGCGTCTTGTCCTTTGGGGTTTGCCGGAGTGCTGGTGGTGCAATCTGCCAGTTAGCCGAATCGGTTAACCCATAGCATATGGGTCTGTCCCGTGACCTCCTGCCAGCAAGCCTCCGTCACCCCGTGTGCCTCTAAGTAAACCTGGTCTGGCACGAGCGCCATGGCGAAGTCACCACCTCCCGTCACTTAGTAGGGAGCGGCGACTGCTCATCCTGCGTGCACGGCTGTCAGAAAGGTGTGACGAGAGAGGGCACGCGCGCGTGTGACTGTGTGTATGTGAGCGGTGGCGCAGCAGTTAGCACACTGCGCTAAGAATCCCCGGCGACCCGAGTTCGATTCCTGCTCACGGCCAACACCAGTGACGATTATTTGAACTGGTCATGAGCCTCCTCTAGGTCTACTCAGCCTCAAATTAGTACCTGGTGTGGTGTGTAAACATTGCCACTGGGGATATAACGGTGGCCGGGAGTGGTGCTGGCCACCCACCTCCTCGTGTGCCATGCTAGCCTTCATAGGTGCTCACTAACAGCACTTTCCCCAAAAGTCTGTTAAGGCTATCTGGGGGATCTTTGCCTTTATGAGTCAGCTGGCTCTTTTCAAAATATATCTTACAATGACGTTACCGTTTAAAACAAGGCCAATGGGCCAATAAAAATAATAATTAATCTTGTCGAATAGGTGAAAAGCATTCAAACGGGGATTACAATACAAAAGTGATTAAATTAGTCCAAGGTTGCAAAGAAGGTACCATTAATCAAGCAGAGCATTGGTCAAACATGCACACCATAGCCCAGTGGGTGAATGCTAATCAAACAGAGCACAGCACTGACACAACGTGACATAAGCTCTCCCAACCCCATATAACATTGGCAGAACACTGAATTGCAGCAGGCTGTGGTGGGGATAATCTGCAATAGCCACATTTGTAGGCTTATCAATGTTGATGCCTTTTACTTGCCAAAGCAGCCCCTTTTTTATTATTAGCCGAGCATTAGCCATTCCAGAGCATGACATCTCACTGCATATTTCTGGGTGTATTTTTGGCGAATTCTTAACATGATGACAGGGCGGTCCACGAAGAATAATGATTGTCTTAGGTTTGGATGGCTGTCAAAGTCGAGCACACGAACTGCTGAATACTAATACGGAATGCAATATATATATCACTCGCCATTGACATGAGCCATGGCCAGGAATAGAACTCAGGTTTCCACGTTGATAGGAATATGCAAACTGCTCCCCCCCCCCCCCCCCCATTTGTTAATGGGACACATATTAATGGTAAACAGCACTTTCGGAACACAAACTCACAAGTTGATAAATAAAACACATCCATTGATAAGTATTTTCAATATCACACTAATTTTCCTTGATCATTTCCATTCATGGTCCTAAGTCAGTGGTGCAAATTCCACATTCCTGTGGTGATGCCCAAAGTCACAAGTAAAACAAGAATTGCTCATACATACTCTCTGTGCATAATTAACCCGACAACATTGCTTTCACTGGACAAGAGTAGGTGCACACACGCTGCTAAAGGCCATAGCATGAAAAAGTCAACACTTTCATCCTGAACAGACTGCTGGGGCAAGTGCTGTTCGCGAGCACTGATGAAGGCCGGAACGGTACACGAGGGGGTGGGTGGCCAGCACCACGCCCGACCGCCTTTGTCTCCCCAGTGGCGATGTTTACACACCGCACCAAGTAATCATTGAGGCTGAGTCAACCTAGGGGAGGCCTAAGACCGATTTAGATAATCGTCACTGGTGTTGGCCGTTCGCGATAATCAAACTCTGGTTGCCGAGTGTGTAGCGTCGTGCGCTAGCCGCGACACCACCGCTCCCCCTAGTACAAAGACAAAGATCCCCCGTATAGCCTTAACAGACTGTAGGGGCAAGTGCTGTTAGCGAGCACCTATGAAGGCCGGAACGGTACACGAGGGGGTGGGTGGCCAGCACCACGCCCGACCGCCTTTGTCTCCCTAGCGGCGATGTTTACACACCGCACCAGGTACTCATTTGAGGTTGAGTCGACCTAGGGGAGGCCCAGGGCCGGTTCAAATAAGCGTCACTGGTGTTTGCCGTGAGCGGGAATCGAACCCAGGTTCGTAGTGCAGCGCGCTAGCCGCGACACCACCGCTCCCCCCCCCCCCGAGTACACACACGCCTTGTGAACTGTTTGCGTTGCGGGCAGCTCGTTTTACACAGCCACTTGGTTTTAATAATGTCAGTAAGTGATTAATGGGTGACCTTTTAGCCACCTGCAACATTGGTCCTTTGCACGGTAAGCCCGCCCCTTATGTCTCTAAGCCAGAGCAGTTGGTCTTACAGAGTGAGATAATGCAGCCTTATATTATTTCTCCTCCACCCCTAGAGGGAAACCCATTTCTAGCTGAGGTCACGGGATAAAGTGGAGGACGGGGCCTGCCAATGGCTAGTGTTGAGTGGGCTCTGCGCTCGAGGTCGCTTGATAAGATCACGAGTTCTAAATGAAGCGGTCAAGCAATCCACAACACATGTGTTGCGTATTCACGTCCCCCCCCCCATGGGATTTCTGAACAAATAAAATGCGCTGTAACTAAACGAAGCCGAATGGATTATTATTCTTATCCATCGCCTGTTACCATTGGTTTTATTGGCTCAAGGTATCTGGATGATTGTCTCATGATGGGCAACAAAAGGATGGAGTGTACGATTAGGTGAATATCTACTACCTCGATTCCATATCTCCACGCAAACAAATAACGAGCGTGTGAGCCTGTTCGCCTGTTGGCATTCCAAATTTCAGTTGAGCGTATTTTCGCTCTCCCGATGTGTTTTCGAGTCATGCCACAAGTCGCTTGTGCCGGGAGCTTCTGGAGAGAAACGTCGGACAAGATGTGGAACAACACGCGGTGCGACCCGGGCACACGTCTGGAGGCGATACAGCACGACTGCAAACAAGCTTTGCAGTAGGGTAAAATAAAACACATATGAATCACTTAACCTCGTGGCCTTCCAGATTTCATATTTCGCGTAAGGACACGGAATCTCAACTAGTTTTTGTTCAACATGCCTGACTGCTGATGATACTCAGTAGGTCAAAACTGGTCAAGCGTTTGCTGTGCTTAAATATTGTCTTTTTGCGTATAGAAATAGGTAAAAGAAGTCCACGTATTTCATTTATTTCCGCGAATGTGGCTGCAAATGAATGTCGTTTGCTTCTCTACAGCTGCAGGGAAAACAACTGTGATTGGATGCATTATTACCCAAGAGTCTAGGTGACAGATGATTACCGTAGACGGCTGACACAATTACACTCTTATTACTCTGCCGTTTATTTTACATCCTCTGATTACCGTATCCAAGTGGCCATGATCTAATGTTAATACGTTAAGATGCGATCAATATCTGCTTTATACATTGCGCCATAATGACACGTTGTGATATACCAGCTGGCAGCCAATATGATAAACATTTGTACAATAGCGTGGTTAAACTACACCTGTCTGTTATGTGTTTAAATCAATGTTTCTGTGTGTGTGTGTGCAAGTGTTGATTGTGTATTAAGCAGAATACATTGCAGACACAAACCAATAATCACAGCTCTTCATTGTTGTAATTATTAGCCATGATCTATCAACTGTTTTTTGAAGGTCTCCCCAAAGTCGTTATTGTGATGCAACAATTCTTCTATCATCCATAAGAGTTTTGGGGGGGGGGGGGGTTAGATCGCGTAAATATATAAACGTGTCGTTAAAAAACAGCCACCACCCGACACAGCCAACTAGTAAGGGTTGTCACGTAAACAGAACGTGGCCAATTCGTCACTAGTACAGCACGCCGGTGTTTTGGAGAGCCAAGCCACAACATTTACAATCTGAGTACGACGTTTCGTAATCCATCTATCCCTTGCACATGACCTGGTCTCATTACCCCATTGTCCCCTCGGCTGTTAGTCTCTCACTTAGCTGGCATTCCGTGAGCAGTAACATCCACCGGTCATCGTCGGTGGCGTGATGTTATCACCCTCGCCTGGTATGCAGGAGGTCGTGCTGATTTTGTTTTTTCTCCGGGTCCTCCGGTTTTCCCCTCCACATTTAGAAACATGCGTTGAGAGTATTTAGATTATTTTGCTGCTATAAATTTCCACGTGTGAAGCCACTTCGTTGAGCTATCATTTGTGGCCAGGTCGCTTCTGAAAAAGAAGCTAATAATTCAGAGGGGGCTTTACCACATTAAATTTTAAAAAGTTTAGTTTTATTTAAAAAAATGTGATTTGTTTACCGTTATTATACTTTCACTCCTATCGTATTTTTTGGATCGTTTGTTGTAGTAACGTTATCACTCGCCCCTATTGGGCACCTGTGGAAAAATAGCTTCATAGCTCATCAGATTCCTCCAGTCCAACTAAATATTCTGATTTTGATTCTCTGGTGATGTGTCCTGTCCTAACACACTTCCTGTTCTAAACCATCAACTACTCCCTTTCATTTACACCTACTCTTATTTCTGTCTCTCATTGTAATGCACATCCCCATATCAGGTTAAGTACCTTCAAACTTTTGTTCCATTTTGTTTGACAATGCGTATGTCTCTGATTAATGACAAGCGTGTCATGTGCACACTAGCATGTCAATACGAAGTCCAGTTTAGAAACTTTACAAAGCGCTCCAACGTGCTCTCACTCACCTCTTCATTGCATCGCTCTTATCATCTCAGTCTGACTTTAACCATCGTTCGAAGTATACACACTCTGAAGGGAATTTCAGCCTCGTGCATTCATGAAGAAATCAACATTCTAAGTTTTCAATGATGCCCAGCTCAAATGCTTGAAACGTACACATCATAAGCATATTATTGCATTTAGGTAATTCGTGTTTATGTATTTTATATATTCGCGTAAAATTGTATCCTGAATCTATGGAAGCATCCACAGAAAACAATAGCCTAGGTACTTTATGATGAAAGCGACGTATGTTTTTGCAAGTTGCATTCTCTTACGTTACAGCACAATGGTAACTATTAATATTCCTTTGAGACAACACGTAGGATTACTCACGACACGTTTCATGGTGCAATAAGATATGTTTGGGTAGCTAGCTCAGCATATGTTGAGATTTATTTGTATAGCTGTCAACACAGGCATACATTGTTCAATTTAGAGATGATAGGAGCGAATGCTGGGGGGCATCTGTGTGTGAGTGTGAGTACTGCACATCACGCCAATGCCTATTCCTCTTTCTAAATGTATGATGAAATAAATATTCACAGCCAGCAGGAATCAGAATGCTAAATAACAGACATTCATCAATGTTTAACACCCTGCAACATGTTTCCTTATACACAGTCGACATACAAATCGCATTTATGAAGATTTACACGAAGCTCAAACAACATCGAACAATGCCGCAGGGTCACGTGCTTGCAGCTTGTTCACCTTATAACCATTTGCAAGGGCTCCTGAATATATTTTCAAGTAGCTTCTTCGGTGAACAAGGTCAACAGCACAAAGCTCCGAATCACAATCTTCATGTATTTTGACATCTAAATATACACGAAAGAAGCGTTGCAAATGGACCCTGAGATAAATGTGGCAAGAAAGAAACCCATTGCAAAAAAAAAAATAACGACTCGTTAAACAAATACAGCTGGGCTTGCCAGATGATATTGGCAAGAGCACGCCAAATAAACAACGGGACTCTGTTCAAAGTAAATATAAATATTGTAAATATAAATAATGTAATTATAAATATTGTACGCAAAACGCAGTGCGCATTGCTGCACAGCCTCATGGGTAATGGCATGTAAAAGCAAAACTCTGTTCCGTAATCCCTACACGTGAATATTATATGCTTTAGTCCATCTGCTCCGGGCTAATATTATCCAACAGCACTTGTTTAAGCAAGATCGATTTTTTTTTACATCCTGGGTCTCATCAGCAAGTCAGGCTTGTTAAATAAATGCTGCTGGGTTACCGAATGTTAATATAGGTCTGGAAAGCCAATAGGCTGATGGATGAAATGGTATGTATTTGTGTGTGGAGATACAGAATGGAGGTGTTATTATAGTTTGTTGTTACCCATAATGCTTCACAACAACACGTAGTGAGTTGATTGACATATAAATAATAATAATGAACTGCCTTGTGTAATCCTGTGTTGGATGAAGGCTCTCCTATGTCATGTCCATCATTGACCATACTTCACCTCACTGGTCAATGCGGGTTGGTGATTGTATTCACCGCCGACGTTAGACATGATGGTGACGTTAACGTGGGTCACTGGGTTCATGGCGTCGTGCAATAACCACTGTGTCTCTGCACTCCCACACAACCGTTGAGAAAACTTTAATTGAAAAGGTGTTGGAATAAAAATGTGGCTGTGTGTTGATGTGTTTCCCAGGAGGCTATGGGAAAAGCCGTTGTGATGCTTCAGAGACTTTGAATTGAGTAAGGAAATAAAGTTTAGATTTTTTTTAATTAAGTAATACGCCTGGGAGCTACAAACACGTAGGTGCTTCGCACGTGAGTCGTTGGGCATGCGTAGGTTTTCTCTGGGAACTCCAGTTTTGTCCCACATGCAAGACACTCACAGCGGTGGAGGCCGGCTCCTTCACCAAAGAGCAATTAGGAGCAAGCCTCGTTGTGCGAACACGGTCACCAATCTCAAACCACGTGGCACATGGCAACACCGCTGCCCGTTTCGAACATTCTCTGGCAACTTTTCAGATACCTCATCCCGTCTTATCTAGATTAATATAACGTCTTATTCCAACAATTGTACGTGAGATGATAGTGGTTGAAATAAAGGGTGAGGTTATTAAATGTGGTGGCGTTGTAATGGTGACAGTAGAACAGGTGGGAGTGGTTAAGGAGGGGTAGGGGTAGTGATAGGGGTAGTGATAGGGGTTGTGGTAGTGATAGGGGTTGGGGTAGTGATAGGGGTTGGGGTAGTAATAGGGGTTGGGGTAGCGATAGGGGTAGTGATAGGGGTTGTGATAGGGGTAGGGGTAGTGCTAGGGGTTGTGATAGTGATAGGGGTTGGGGTAGTGCTAGGAGTAGTGATAGGGGTTGTGATAGGGGTAGGGGTAGTGCTAGGGGTTGTGATAGTGATAGGGGTAGTGATAGGGCTTGGGGTAGTGATAGGGGTAGGGGTAGTGCTAGGGGTTGGGGTTGGGGGAGGCCTGGTCGTAGCTGGGGGGCAGGGGTGGGGAGTAGCAGTCGATGGGCTAGGCAGAAGATACTCATCAGGTTACTCCTGAAGCCATCCACCGGCTCACTCACCAACCAGGACATGACCAAATAAAGTCTGTATGTTGAACTTCTTTCGCACCCTGACATAGCTAATTGGAGGTGCGGGGGGAAGGACACCAAACAAAAAAAACACTTCTAAATAAATTTGTTTTCAGTACAGATGTATAAGTGCGTAGCTCCAGTGGCGTCGTGATATCATAAGGAAGAACGTTCCAGATGGCCACATAAGTGGATCTGAAAGCGTGCAATTTGGTGCCCATCTTCATTCGACGATTAGCCAAAAG
This sequence comes from Lethenteron reissneri, assembly GCF_015708825.2. Classification (NCBI taxonomy): domain Eukaryota; kingdom Metazoa; phylum Chordata; class Hyperoartia; order Petromyzontiformes; family Petromyzontidae; genus Lethenteron; species Lethenteron reissneri. Next base: position 2,715,925 of record NC_083793.1, on the reverse strand, counting down.
CTGCTGTGAGGATGAACATCATTAGTTATCCACTTCCCACCGTACAAAAGCAGAAGGAATAGTTCAAACATCCCAAGCAGGAGCATTATCAAACGTTGTCTTTACGTTTGACTTTCCCAGGTAAATAAAAAAAGCATTTCAAGGCTGTGGCGGTCATCTCGACGGGCTACCCAGAGTCAGTGGTGGGAATTCACATTCCTATGGTAGGGACCATAAATCAATTAAATTAAATTACTATCATGAAGGAGACACAAATTCAATGTCAATTAACAATTAAATTAAATACGTAAATTGTAACGTGTTTTTCTTCTAAAAATTACCGTAATTAAATTCGTATTTCCTCCAGCAATGCATGAAGGTGTTTGCTTGGAGGTTTACTGCTTGTGTATAAATGTCACCAATCGGGATCAGAACAATAAACAATATAAGGTGTCATATTGATGAGGTGTCACATTTTATAAGCTCGCACTCATTACACACAAAGTGCTCGCCACAAATGAACCACAATACATTTTTGTCAAAGAGAATACAACCATCACGCAAACTCCAGTCATCCTCGTAGCGGCTTGTGGATGGTCATCGAACAAAGATGGTCACTGCATCGCAAGCTTTAAGATACGCTTTTGCGACCGTCTGGAACGTTCTTCCTTCTGATATTAGGAAGCCACTGGAGTTTTGCACATTTAAATAATCCAGATTTGAGAACGAATTTCTTGAGAACTGCTTTTGTGTTTAGTTTGTTGTCTTTCCTCCAAACCTCCGATTAGCACGGTTGGCTACGTACGGTGCGAACAGTTCAACATACACACATTGCGTATGCATTCATATTAACCTTACAAGCAATGTAAATAATTCTAGATGTGAAGCTTTCGTGACTGCAAGGATTAATATTTTTAGGTTTTTTCGGTAAAGTCACGTAGGTAAAACATCAAAATTAATAAAAATAAATAAAATAAAACTAAAATCACGTTTCGTGATTTTTGTTTTATTTTATTTATTTTACCGAAAAAACCTAAAAACCTAAAAAAAACCTAAGAAAATGTAAATAATATTCTTGGTTCAAGAATATGAATCTCTGCAGTCACGAAAGCTTTAAATCGAAATGTAAATAATGCTTACAATTGGCTTTAGGGTGCCAAGGTGCCGAGATGCTGACAATCTCGCCTGGTCTTCTTGGTTCTTTCGGTAAAGTCACGTAGAAGGGAAATAATAAAATAATAAAAATAAAACATAATAAAATACAAGGGAAATAATAAAATAATAAAAATAAAACATAATAAAATACTATTCTTTTTTATTATGTTTTATTTTATTATTATTTTATTATTTCACTTCTACGTGACTTTACCGAAAGAACCAAGAAGATGAATCCCTGCAGTCACGAAAGCTTTAAATCGAAATCTCGCCTGGTATTTAGGAGGTCGTGGGTTCGATCCCGACCCTGATGCCTGCATATTTGGAGTTTGCATGTTCTCCCTGTGGTCGCGTGGTATTTTCTCCAGGTCCTCCGGTTTTCCCTGCACAATTGGAAACATGCTTTTCGAGTATTTGGCTGTTCTAAATTTCCACGCGATAAGCCACTTTATTGAGCTCTCATGTGTGTTTTCGTGACTGCAAGGATCATATTCTTAGGTTTTTTCGGTAAAGTCACGTAGGTAAAAAAATTAAAATAAAAATTAATAAAAGTAAAATTAAAATAAAATAATATAATATAATAAAATAATATAATATTTTACTTTTATTAATTTAAATTTAAAATGTTTTACCTACGTGACTTTACCAAAAAAAACTAAGAATATATCATGTGTGGCCAGGTCGCTTCTAAAAAAGAGCTGCATAGCTCAGTGGGCCTTACCTGGCACAAAAGGTATACCAAAAAAACCCACCAAATTCTCCTGTTTATAAGAACACAAACAGATACATGGGGAAAACGAAAGCCTCCGAGTTTAAACATGTTCAGCACGTGCAAACACTATTTGCAAATTCAATTCAGAATTAAAAGGTTACTCGTGTTTGCGTGGCTTATGGCAAGTGTTATTTGATGGTAGGCTTTTTTTCCGAACGAGACTTTCAATTTAACAGCTTTAATCCTTTGCTGACAAAACATCAGACAATAATCTTCCACTCGCTTATTTTTTGAGAAACAAATATTGAATAAAAAACTGTGTTGTGATTAAGCTTGCTGGGTATGCCTTATTTGTATTTATATGTTTGTTCACACATATTTTAGGATTACATTTAATTACAATTGCTGTTTTTTTGTTAATTAAGCTTAACAAAAAAAAACTAGCATTATCTGTACAGTAATGTAATATGCACAGCTTTTTTCAAAGGCATACAAGTAATGAGTGAACATTGGGTTATTTTGTCTAGCACAAACACCACCACGTACAAATTCTGAAAACTACAGTAAATGTACGTCCAATCTTGACTTAAAGCGTTCATGACTGCAGGAATTCATATTATTTGGGTCTTTCGGTAAAGTCACTAGATAGGTTCAAAGAAAATAACAAAAAACTACGACGTTTCGATCACAACACAAGCGGTTATCACCAGAAAAAGGGGGTTAGCTTCTAAAGGCAAACTGTTTATAAATGTTTAAAATGAGCGTGGCCCAAATGTCAGCAGCATGGGCGTGGCAGCTAATGTTAATGTGAGTGGTGGGCGGCGACCGCGATGGCCGTGGGTTTCCACCAATCAACGGGCTGCCAGGTAAAACGAAGGCACTTTGCAAACCCACTGGCTGTCAACAAAGATTCGTTCATGAAGCCATCCATATACACAGACAATTTCAACCGAAAAGATGGGTCCAAACTTAACAATCATTGGAACAGTGGCGGCTCCTGCAAAATCTCTCAGGGGGGGCAAATGTCTGGATGATTGATAAGGATAAGGTCCCCCCATGCAATGGATAAATTAACAGCTTAAGCTTGTAAAGGCAACTTCACTTCTTTAATGTTAATGAAAAATAAAGTTACTCTTACAATACATATTGTTTGTTTCTATACTCACTATTATTACAATCCACTCAGTTTCTTTTATTAAAGATTCCACGAGGTAGCGACAAATAATATTGTTGACTGAAACGTGCTTACGTATGATGACGTAAGCACGTTAGTGCGAGCCCTTCCGGAAGCCATAGAGAATGCATTGCAGCGCCCGCCGTTCGAAAAAAAACATCTTTGAATGTAAGTCTATGGGAACACTCTGGGCGATTCTCAGCCAGAGTGAAATCGCCCAAAAAGAGGCGGTACTCCACAGAACGTGACATGACGCTGATTGGACTATATCCAGAGGCACAGTAACGGCTGAGATTGGTGGTGCGTCGCCCAATCGCCATAATGAAGAAACCGCCCCTGCATTGGAAGGATGTTATCAACCAGTTTAGGTCGTAACTGGCTGTGATGTTCCCATCCTGCCACCTTCTGATGTTAGTTGTTATGTTCGGCTCTCCGATTTTACATGAACGGTCATTTTAAACCTTTATGAACAGTTTGCCTTTAGAAGCTAACCCCCTTTTCCTGATGACGATCGCTTGTGTTGCGATCGAAACGTCGTAGTTTTTTGTTATTTTCTTTGAACCTATCTACGTGACTTTACCGAAAGATCCAAAGAATATGTATGTCCAATGTTTATATCCAGGGCAGAAATATAAAACAAATTAAACATGTAATTATAATTCTGAAAGGACATCTCAGTTGAGAATGGACATGTATCCCCTTTGAGAGAGCGCTGCATTGCATACAAACACTCCATGGCAAAAAAACACTTGAAAAGGAATAGAAACAAACATACACACGCGTAGGGAAATATTGTTACGTAGAATTAAGTGTAGATTATGAGATTAAACTAAATGAGAACAGAAGCAGGGATCCACGAGTAAACCCGCTGTTTGAATCTTGCCTACATCAAATGTTTTTTTTTTACATCTGGCTTTCATAATTGAAATGCACTCAATAAATATAGAAATGTCTTCTTTCTCCTCTCTCTATATGTGTGGATTATATAATTCACCGTGTCCATAATTCACGTATGGTGGGTCATTATATCTGTGGGTGCTCACGAGCTACTTGTTAAAATTCCACAGCTCTTTAACAATGCCCAGAATATTGATAAAAAATATATTTTTTAAAACAACCACTGTTGCTTTATGAATCATGTTGTTCATTGTGTCTGCCCAAGAGAGACGCAAGTCTAAATCAACCCATGACCAGAATCACAAGTTCACAAATGAAAGCCTTGCTGCCCATACAACTTAGCTGTAGCGTGATTCATATACATATAAAACCACGTATATATCTGCAGTAGAATTGTGAGTTAAAGAAGTGCATGTGAATTGGATAATGGAATACGCACTGAATTTGATTTCTCTAAAAATAATTAGTGACCACAGCCTGAACTGATTGACTTCAAAATTTAAGACCAACTTTGTCCATCTGCAAGGCATTTATCAGGATATATTTCTTTAAACCTCCTGCCATCTATTACCACAACCACAAATAACTGGTTCTTACCACTTCAATCTGGAATACGTTTGCAGGTTTTTTTGTTATATGATGTAAAAGAAGATGATTGCACGCCCAAAACCTCGTGGATGGCCTGCGAGGTAAAGTGGGCACCCCTCTGGAACAAAACCATAAAAAAAAACATCACAAAAAAACGAGCCAGTGATTGTGACTCTAATTCCGAGTATTCATGAAAAGAATGCAATTGTGTTGAAGTGCGGTAATGAATGCGCCGGGCCTGGCGGGGAGCAGTACATGAAGCGCAGAGGTTTAAAGCACAGATCGTTGTGTTCAAATCTACAATAAACTCTGCAATACAAGTAATACCTTGCAAATTGGCAATAAAAAAAAACACCTATAGTTCTTTGTAATAATTGTTTGATTTTGTAACAATATATTCTCAGTAAAAATAATAATTGGATTTCACATACATCTATCACCTCATACACCACAGACAGACAAAACAAACTCAACACATTCATAAATGACACCGCCTTAAAACGAAACGTTTTAGGCAACGTTTCGGGCCAATGTCCCATCTTCATGGCACAGAAATGTTTCCCTCATTTTAATCTACTGCCCTCCTGAGCGCAGCCACATCATCCTCCTCAACGAACTCTCAGGCTTGACTCACCGTTCGGTGCTCGCAGGCACTCCGACTGCGCGTGCCCCAACTTCAAACCACCTATCGACAACCATCTCAAGGCAACTTTACTCTGACACAGCTTGGTAATTTCCCAATGCTAGCCCAACTAAAGTATTTTCCACAGATGGCAAGAGCACACTCAGTCTCTTGATCGTAGCAGAACCCTGGTTCCACCTGAAGACGGAGGCTTGTGTTGCTTCCGAAACGTCGTGAATTTTTAATTTGTCTTATTTTACTTTTATTAATTTAAAATTTTTACCTACGTGACTTTACCGAAAAAACCTAAGAGTCTGAACCCTGCCGTTTGCCTCTCTCTCTCGCTGATTGGCTCGTGCCATGTAGGCTATTCTGATCACCACTTTTGGATCACCACCATTCTGATCACCATCTTATCGTTTTTGCTCAAATTTCTGAGGTCTCCGCTCATCAAAACTAATCAGTAACAGGCAACCCATTCAATAAACCTAATAGTGTAACTAAATTAACTCATTTGTGTTAAAAGTAAAATGATAAAATGTTCCATAATACAGGTTTTTTGGGTTTGGTCGCGTAAATATAAATGTGTTATTAAACCTGCCACCACCCGACACAGCCAATTAGTAAGGTTTGTCACGTAAATAGACTATGCCAAATCGTTACTAGTACAGCACACCGGTGTATTGGAGAGCAAATCCACAACATTTACAATGGATCATATTGGTCGTGAAAGCTTAAGTGTTAAGCTTAAATGTTGCTGGCACATTGCATTATGGGTAGAACTGTTGCAGTGATGTGAATGCATAGTTCCCTTAGTGATACGTTCTTTGCACACAATTATCATTTCAATATGATTCGAGCAGCTCTCAATAAATGCAAGGACCAAAGGACAATTGCCACTGTTTGAAATTCCTGAACCTTGTAAGAGGAGTAGAGGATTTTTTGGGTAGATAATAAAAAAATGTGTTATCTTTGTCTTTTAAGTCATTGCTGTCCAACCTTATTGAGAAATGTTTTGGAAACAGATATGATCCTGCAAGGGGTATAAGCTTTGTCTAGCGCTCAATAATAAAGGAATGTTTTAATTTAAGGTGAGGAGGCATTGCGTCCTACCGGATGAACGGTATTCCGTTTGGATATCAGGCAGCCTTCTATACTTTTCTCGTCTCATTTCTGTCGTAACTCAAGAGGAGGCCACGCACTGACACGTCACTGCGGATATGGGCCCCGCTGTTGAAGTGGACATGATGTCTGCAAAGCGAGCTGAGAGAAGATGTTGGGCACATCTATCGCCGAGGCATTTACCAGTTTCCCCGATGCAGTGAAGGACACAGCGTCGGCGTGCTATGCAATAAGTCAGTGGTGGCAGTGCATGTAAACCTATTGACAGTCACTGCATAGCACGCTTTCAGATGCGCTTCTGCGGCCATCTGGAACGCACTTCCTTCCGATATTTGGAAGCCACTGGAGCCATACACTTTTAAATCTAGATTGAAAACTAATTTCTTTAACCCTGCTTCCGCCACACCTCCAAGTAGCACGATTGGGTACGTACGGTGTGAAATAAGTTCCACATATCTTCTTGGTTCTTTCAGTAAAGTCACGTAGAAGGGAAGTAATAAAATAATACAAATAAAACATACTAAAATAATTCTCACGACGTTTCGGCCACAACGCAAGCAGCCGTCCTCAGGTAAGAAGCACATCCTCAGGTGAGGACGGCTGCTTGCGTTGTGGCCGAAACGTCGTGAGAATTATTTTATTATGTTTTATTTTTATTATTTTATTACTTCCCTTCTACGTGACTTTACCGAAAGAACCAAGAAGATGAATCCCTGCAGTCACAAAAGCTTTAAATCGAAACTTCCACATACATACATGCTGTACATACGTGCGTCACAAATTATATTCTGGGTGTTTTGCTCCATGCATCAATTGATGTGAGGATACCCGATATGAATCTCATCCCTTGGCATGGGGAGGTGCCTATGTAAGTGGCCTTCCTGGTGCTTCACATATAGCCGTGTGCTTACCGGCAGATCCCCGAAGTTTGTGTTTCTGTGGAGTTCACAAAGAGGTGGTTCCTTGAAACATGTTGGCAGTATAATTTGTATCACTCCTTAGGTTGTGAAATTTATTCGTGATTATTGTTTTTCTAGCCAGGCTGGATGGGTGATATGTTAGGACGGTTGGCACACTGCCCTGGGTCTCTCTTTTGACCGGTTTCATTGCCGCTTCACGGCCGTATCAGACAGTCCTTCAACCTGTGCCAGAGGTATCAACAAAGATTGCTATTAACTTCAGAAGTTTGTGGCAGGAAATATGGGGGAGAGCTGAACTATGCCAGTAAGATTAAAGACGGTTGAGAATGTGTTTAGGGAAGAGTGCTGCATTGTTCCAGAGAACATGAGCCTTGCTCATCTCTTTTGGCAGCCCTGAACCATCATTGTGAAGAAAAAAAAATTCAAATAACAATAACAATGCCATATGCATTGTTTCCGCAGAATTTTTCAACAAAGCGCTTGCCCTTGGAATCACGTGATTCTCGATAACAGTGGTAGCGCTCACACCATGTGCACACGGAGCAGTTTGTCCGTAAGCCGCAGTGAAGCATTGGGGCTCATATAGAAGCTCTGCAATGGGGATCGGATAGTGACTCTGCCATGGAGAATGCAGGAGAAGTTTTGTTCAATGTGGCCACAACACAGCCACATACTCACGTTGTGTCCACATTGGTTCATCTTTCAAAGAGTTATTGTGCCCTCGATACAGACAGACCTAATGTTTTAAACTGTAGTCATAGAGCATTATCAACAGTTTATTTTCTTTTTTAGGACTACCACCGTTGAAATTATTACAGACCGGTACCCATTTTATACACCGTGGAGAGGTAATCAGCTGAGTCGGCCACCAACTGGGATATGATTGTGAGCCAAGCGATTTAAGCACAGCACCCACCCAGCTTGATATAGGTCTATATTGCATTACAAAGCTGGTCAACGCTCCATTTATGCATCCAAGTTACTGACCCTGAGGCCCATTGCAATGCCCTTTGTCCCCATTGTCAGGGACGGGGGGAATATGGTGAGCTTCCAATTCAAGTTGACAGTAACCACGGCTCCCTGGTTTTAAAAGAAAAAAAGATGTCTTCAAAGAAAGCTTGTTTTTCTTCTTTCCCTGCTCAGCTGCCACCAAACCACCCATCATTATGCGCCTTCGTATTTTGCTTCACAATCTCTGGACCCACAACCCACGCAGACTTGCCGCTGCAGAAAGAAGTGCCCAGAGGAAATCAGCGCACCGTTACACAACACGGCCGACCCAGATAAGACGGAATGAAAAAGTGTTTCCGTGCGGCATGGAGCTCATCCTGACTTTTGTAAGACTTGAACTACACTGTGATATTCCAGCACGCACTGCACTCACAGAGAAGCCAAGAGTCAAGCGCCCAGGCCAGTACTTTCCGTTCCTGTGATAGGATTACACAAAGCTTAACGACGTGCAATGTTACCAGGGAATGACAAAAAAAAATTAGCAAAGGCGAGAAAAGAAAGGTTGTCCCAGCTTCAAAGGTATTTCAACACTGCTAAGAAAAGTTAGCGAGACATTTGGGATCTTAACGTATGTTTAACAACTTTGGCACTTTTTTGTTAAATGGATGAACAGGAGGATTCAAAATTCATCATAACCAAGCTCAAGCCAATTAACATTAAATACATATTTAAATACTTGGGCCATGTACGGAGATTGAAACTCAAGAACCCCTTGCCTTCAGAGAAAACATGAATTTACCCTGCTCATGATCCACTCTAAAAACCCGTGTTCACGAAAACACCCAACTCTGCAGACATTCATTGATAGCCCTTGCAGTGAAATGCTTAACAGTGAACAACAACAGCGAGACAGACATTTATACCTGTGCAATGACAATAGAGCCTGCATGCTGTGTGAGGGGACTAATGGCCAAGGGAGGTAATGACAGGGGAGTCAGCCTGCAGTGCGAGTGCACTAGTGGCCACGGGAGGTAATGACAGGGGCATCAGTTGTGAGTGCGAAGGGACTGGTGGCTACGGGAATGATCGAGAAGGGAGCGTGGTCAGGTGAGGCAAGAGGACGGTGGAGTCTGCCGGTGGAGCGAGCGTCCAGAGTCAGCGAGAATGATCGAGAAGGGGGGCGTGGTCTCGTGTTGGTATATAAAAGTGAGATGCGTGCGAGACTCGGGGCTGTTGCAGTGGGGATCTCCGCCTGATGTCAAGTGAACGCATCTTCAATAAAGTGTCAAGTCGTTATTGCACCTGAACGGAAGTTACAAAGGGTGAGCCACAACGCCATCTTTCCCAAGTCCCCAAATTTCAACAGCAATGCGACGATCTGTGAAGCGTACTAAAGAGTAATTACCATCTCACAGTACGCCACCCTCACCTGTGCACTTTCTGCTGCTGAGTTCTTGTTTGGTGTTCAGCTTCCCAAGTTTGCACTGGAAGTTCTCCTCCCAGAATTCCGCGAACCACACATTCCTACGGTTGTTTTCCAGCTTGCGACTGCGGAAGTATGTATCAAACCCTGTCAGGCGAGAACAGATGTACAACCACAGACAATTTTAGATATTACAGTATTTAGGAACAACACTTTTTTTGCTGGAATATTATAACAAAAACTAAAATTACCACCCACATACCAAGTTCTAATCGCTAACTTTTCTGCAATCTGTTAATTAAAAGAAAAAGTTGCATTACACAGCACGAGTTCCAGATATTTATTGCCGTGTTAAATACTTGTGAGTAATCATGTAACAAAAAATCTAAATATATTGCATTGGGAGATCATCGTTTTGAGGAGGCCTCCATCCAGCATTGGATTAACCATGGGCGATGATGATACTGATACGAATCATGAATTTGACTCCACAGGGTATATTATGTCGAATAATACTAGAGTCTTGTTCAGTTTTTTTTTGGCCAATACATCGATTATTTTTCGTGTGATTGTAATCCAGAATGTGTGGAAAACGGCCGCACAAACAACTGCATCTCCATCCACCATCCTCACCCCACAAGTTTCTCAATCACAGCCATGCACCCCGACCGCGAAAATGGATGCATTTGACCGGTGACGTCTGCGATGGTTACTCTGCATCCGCTTCAGCGAGCAAATTCACCAACAGCACCCGAGGTCCGCCGTCGGAACAGCAACTCCGGCGGTGAACGAAGTGGTCGGAGGTCAGTGGTCAGGTGACTTCGCCTATTTATATGCCCGGGTGGACGCCTCCTCGACCGATCGCCACCAGAGCCCTGTGCCAACACCGTTAATGGCGTCGGTGGCAGCACTACCGGGGGACTGGAGCCGACCTCGGGGAAGACCGCGAGGTTGACGTGGACACGCATGGAAACCGTTGACGCTGCCGTCAAACGCCGCATTCTATTATTCATTTATTTTTACTGGGTAAGGCCCACTGAGCTGCACATAGACATTTTTCAGAAACGACCTGGTCACAAATGACAGCTCAACGAAGTGGCTTATCGTGTGGAAATGTATACTAGCGGACAAATACTCTGAACGCGTGTTGGTTTTAAATGTAGAGGGAAAAGCCAGAGGACCCAGAGAAAAATCCATGCGACCACGGGGAGAGAGACAGGCAAACTCCAAATATACAGCAGCAGGCGTCAGAGTTAGGATCAAACCCACGACCTCCTTCATACCTGACAAGGTCGTTAACATCTCGCCAACACGGCGAGATGTGGAGCACTCTTGCCAATTACATCTGGCAACCCAGCAGTATGTGTTTAACGAGCAATTATTTTCTTAACCATTCTGCTTTTTTATTACCGTATTTATGTTTTCTTATTGCAGTGTTGTTTACTTCATATTTATTTGTACAAATACAATATATGTATTGTGATTGGAAGTTATCTGCTGGTCACCTTTTTTCCTCATGAAGATACTTGCAAAGATAATCAGGAGCCCTCGCAATGTTCCATACGACCACAGGGAAAACATGCAAACTCCAAATATACAGGTGTTAGAGTCAAGATCGAACCCACGACCGCCAGTAAACAAGGCGAAGTAGTTAACATCTCGCCACCGTGGCTCAGCACGGCAGCGTGCTCGAGGCAGGGGTCACCTGGTGGCACCTCGTGGGGAGCGTTGCACTCCAGTCAGGAGCAAGCGACTGATGATGTCCACGACCACGACTCTCATTGCCACCAATCGACGGTATTTAGCATGCACAGCACTTAACACACTTAAGCCATGGGCGACATGTTCCAGACTAGGTCTGTGCATTAATTGTGCAGAGTGGCATATGGCATTGCCAGGCATGAGGGTTCATCTGTTACTTATCCAGCCGCAGCCCACCACTGTGACACCTGTTACAATGAAAGTTAATGGTGTGATGAATATGTCCCCTTGGAATGATTTTTCTTGCAGGAAACAGGTGGCGTTTTCTGCCGTGAAAAATGATGTGTTACCACCAGTGTCTCTCCCTGAATGCTCTGGAAATAATTATCTGGTACAATGTCCGACAGGCAATCTTGGAATAACTATGTTGAAATCGAAAATTTTTGCCTTTGCTAAATTTCCGTTATTGATGCATTATTTCAATAATTGTCTGTATTTATTCTAGAAAAAAAATCCACACACGTAAAAATAATTATCATCTAAAAATGCAAAGCGTTCGTACAATGACATTTCAAAAGATGGCATAGCTCATTGAACGTGATTTTGGATACAAGTTTTATTTTTTAAGTTGAATTTTTAAAAAAATAAATCGAAGTGTCTCCACGTTTAAAATTAGTATTGAGAGCTGCTCATCTCTCTTAAGGCCCACAGCCAATGGTGGTAACATCCATATTTTTACGACTCCCTACAACGTTGTACTTATTCTGTTCACTTTCCAAGGATTGTGAGCTAAGGATACGTGCCTAATTTATTAGGGTTCCAGTTGTTAGGGAGCACGAATCGTGATATTGCTGGCATGGCACACAGAGGGCTGTTAGGGTTGTTAGGGAGGACATTTAGTGATATTGCTGGCATGACACGCAGAGGACTGGTCACGTTAGGGTTGTTATGCAGCACAAGTCGTGATATTGCTGGAATGGCACACAGATGACTGGTAGGAGCCAGCACCAACCACACCGACCCACTTATGCGTTGCATATTGTTGGTACTGATCATAATGTTTGCACATGCATACAGATACTGCACAGATACTAATGGGCAAATATAACATACACATACTTGATAACTACCATAGAATGTCCTAATTATTGAACTAAATACAGGAAACGTTTTAAAAATAATCATGTGCATAGCCACCAATTCGTTATCTAGTGCCTCTTGTCAGTGTTACGTTAATTGGTGTAGAGTGGTTGACGTTAAAAAAACACCCAATTACCAATGCATAACTTCGGTGGACAGAAACGCCACTCATCATTCCACGATACCAGCGATCAACCAATGCGATTAAACATGATGTGCTATTACAAGTGTGTGTGTGTGCGTGTATAATAATAATAATGACAATATGAGGTATGGGGAAAGTCAATTTTCCGGACCTGTGAGCATTAGCACTGCTGGAGGAAAGTGATCTTACACACGTAGCAGAACATAACCTTGGGGAAAGCAACGGATTCAATGACGGGGGGCGTGGGGTTGGGGGGGGTCAGGAAACATGGAGGGGCAGGTGTGCGCATTGTCTGGGGACTGAAACATTACCAACATCCAGATCCGTCGCATTGCAGCACACCCACCCTGGCACCAGTGGCATTGCTAGAGCCGTGCAATGTTACAAAATGAGGTCTGACACAGGTTATGAAGCTACCCCCCCACCTGCCAAGTGGTGCCAATAGAGGTTGCCGAAGCGTGGATGTTCTACTCCTGTTTCGTTTGCGTCCGCCACGCAGCTGCACAACGTAAAGCAATGTTGGTTTGCCGGCGGACTTCCAGAAACAACATGAACGTAATCAAGGGGAAGGTACTTTAATAAGAACAACTGCGCCGTCACGCAACAGCGGTTCTTAACATTGGTCTTCATGACCCCAAACACAAGCGCAAGGTTTCACATCAATCAAGTCTCCTTCATCGAAACGCAGGCCAGGTACGAGTGGGCAAATGAATAAGGGTAAAACATAACGCACGAATGTTGTTGGCTGGCATGGATGGCAGGGTTGCCAGCACTACAGCTGACCATGGCTGATTGAATTATCGGTTTATATTCGCGAAAAGAAGTGTGCCTCACTGCTTAATTTAGCAGAGCAACTCTTAACGCCAATGTCCATGTAAGCCACCGCTAAAGAAACACCGTACTATAGGTACTTAGGTTGAACTTCTATCATCACCCGTACGTAGCCAACCGTGCTAATCGTTGGTGTGGGGGAAAAAGACAACACACTAGACGCAAAAAGCAGTTGTAAAGAAATTAGTTTTCAGTCGAGTTTAAGTGCGTAGCTCCAGTAGCTTCCTGATATCAGATGACCGCAGTAGCGCACCTGAAAGCATGTTATGCAGTGACCATAAATTGTTCGATGGCTAGTGAAAAGCATCTGTTAGGTTGCCCATAAGCAGCGATGCCTGGACTGCAGAGAACATGAAGCCTATTCTTGATTCTTTCGGTCACGTAGAAGGGAAATAAAAAAATACAAAAATAAACATAATAAAATAAAATTCTCACGACGGTTTGGCCACAACGCAAGCAGCCGTCCTCAGGTGAAGAACAGAGCTGTCGTGAGAATTTTATTTTATTTTGTTTAATTTATTTTATTTTACTATTTCCCTTCTACGTGACTTTACAGAAAGAACCAAGAATATGAATCCCTGCAGTCACGAAAGCTTTAAATCGAAACATGAAGCCTGCCAGGTGGCACAGTGGTAGAGCAAGTGGCTCTTAAGCAGTAGGATATGAGTTCGAATCCTGGTTGAGGGCTTATCTCGGCCCATCATCCCTCTGGGATTAATTAATAAAATGGGCACCACTTTGCAGGGAAGCTCTGAGTGGCTACTCTACGGAGAGATTCGCCCTTACCATAGGAATATGGAACTTTCATCAACGACTCAGGGCTGTAAACAGGAGTTAAGTGCTGCCTCAGTGCTCTTTGAGATGGAAATCATATTGACTTTTTTTTGCTTAAGCGTAAAAGGTAGCATGAACACAGGATGAAAGTACCAATCCATCTGTTCTGTATTACAAGTATTACAGAAATCGCAAGAAAAACTTTCTTTGCTGAATGATACTTTCACAAGATGAGTGACCACCAGCAAATACAAGCCACCGTTCTTCTGAAAATCAGGGTCCTTAGGATACCACACCAATTGAATAACACTTTAGCGCTGCTGCATCATTGTCATTAGTATTATTATACAAAACCAACTGGGCAAAACAACGCGTTATAGATTCAGGGAAGAATGCTCTCCTGCAGCTGCACCCGCTGTTTCTTTTGTGAAGGAACGAACGGCAAGTCCAGCTGCAAGGGCACACGCAAAGCGGTGAACCGCGAAGCCACAAATGTCAGTCAATAAAAAGCTCCCTGGCATTTTCTCAGCGGAAGCTCCACTTACTGAAGCGAGTGCTCGCACAAACCAATCGCACTGCGTTAAGGAACGCCAATTGTAAACCGCCCAGGAACTCAGGCATGCAAAGGGCATACCCCTGGGATGTGGAACCACGTAAACTTTTCGGTTTGTTTTTGTGTAGTTTATCATTTTTGCAGGGACGGTCTTTTTTTCTCTCTCTTCAATTTGCTGTTCTTGAACGGTCAATATACACATCCTTTTGAGGAAAGAAAAGTGTATAAACAACGTAAGGGGCCGTCCATAAATGACGTCACGCGATTTTTGACGATTTTGACCCCCCCCCCTTCATCACACGGCGTCACAAAAAGTCAGACCCCCCTCAAATATGACGTCACAAAGCTCTGCCCCCCCCCCCCCCAAAAAAAGGAAAGCATGCTTCAAATCGCTTTAAACTATTGTCATTGTAGTGCGTGTTTAATATGGCGCTGCACTCTGATGTTGTAGGAGAAAACATGTATTAAAAAGTCAATTTAGTTAAGTAGAACGTGTTTTCTATATTTATTTAAAGTTGCGCATTTTGATGTGACGTCACATTTCTCAAACCCCCCCCCCCCCCTCGTCACACATCGTCACAAATGTCTGACCCCCCCCGCCCCCCCTAGGTGCGTGACGTCATTTATGGACGGCCCCTAAGTAGGTTCTTACCCGATACTATAAATAATAATTGGTTTCAGATAATAGTAATAGTTTACAATCCCTTGTCAATCCCCCAATACCGTGTCAATTGAGGGTTGGTTGTTAAATCATATTTGACCGGACTGGTCAGTGTGGATTGGTGGGGGTGGAGAAAGTCCAGGAATGGCTCATATGAAGATATACACTTCAAAGCGCCACGTGATTTGCCGTAATTGGCACAAATGTACCACGTGATAACAATGGCATGAGTCAAATCGGCTGGGCTCACACAGTGCAAAGTGCCTCCAAGTTGGAAATTTTCTTTTGGGGGCTTAAATTGTTGACATCTGTGATGCGCCATGTGTCACAGTGCGGCACATTATTTCTATATGATATCAACACAATGGCAGGTCAGTGTTGCAACTCATGTAATATTTAGATACAAAGAAAGAGATCACCCATATAGCCTTTAACAAACTCTCGGGGCAAGTGGTGTTAGCAAGCACCTTTGAAGGGTTGTACGGCACAAGAGAGGGTGGACAACATTACTTTTAAACTGATTTGAGGCTGAGTCGACTTAGGGGAAGCCTATGACCGGCAGAGATAACAATTATAATCGTAGCGCACTAGCCGCCACGCTACTAAATTCAGGACAAAGACACAAATCCCCCGAATAACCTTAACAGACTTTTGGGGCAAGTACTGTTAGCGAGCACCCATGAAGGCCGGCACGGCATACGAGGGGGTGGGTGGCCAACACCACGCGCGGCCGCATTTGTCTCCCTCGTGACAATGTTTGCACATCGCACCAGGTACTCATTTGAAGCTGAGTCGACCACGGGGAGGCCCAGGACCGGTTGAGATAATCGTCACCGGTGTTGGCCGTGAACGGGATATCGAACTCGGTTCGCCAGGTTGTCACCGCAGCGCGCAAGCCGCTACGCGACTAAATACAGGAACACATTCCGGCACGCGCACGCAAATACATAATACATACATGGCAACGCGATGAATACAACTTGCACAAATATCCCGCTGCTGCAATCCCCATTGGATCAGCATAACAGTTTCGGCACGGGGCGCTTTGGTGCAGTTTTCTAACCTCTCGTTCCTGTCCTTGGGGGTTATTGGTGTTTGTGCGGCGCGCTGACAAGCCGTCACGGAAAAGCGGGCATTGTTATACAATGTGAAACCAGCGGGGTTGATGGAGGCTGTGATCATACTTTGCAGTCCGATCAGAACACCCCCCCAGAAACCATAACCCTGTCACCTCGTGTCCCGGACAAAAGCAGGGCGATGAAATAAACCACTCGCCCTGACCTTGCCTTTCTGAGGCTGCCCAGCTGCCAACACGGACCCCATTGGTCACCCGCGATCTCACACGCGGCAGAGGACGTTCTTGAATAGTGAGCGGCCGCTGCACGTGTCTCTGCTAAGAGGCCAATGATCCATTAGTCTCAAGATGCTCGACACCAGCCGTGACTTTGATTTGTGAATCTGCATGCTGTTTTTGCATTCTGTGCACACAATGCGTATTTCATGTTGTTGTTGTTGTTCTAGTATATACACAGCATTGCTTGCGTCTCATTTTATGGATGGATTGCTTGGGCTTTTCTTTGTTTATTTTTCAACCTGAATGTATTCTAAGTTTAAAATAGCTCTCGATATAAATTCAGTGACCTTTATCCAGGTGAGAGATCATTGTGATCCGTGACTTATTTTGATAAAGAATTACAAGGATTAGCAAAAATATATTCTTCGCTTTAATTAATTTGTTAAACATTGTATTTTTATTAAGTCTTTTTTTAAACAAGCGCAGTGTGGGTTTTATTCTTGTATATGTAGTGATGTTAAATGAATCACTAAGGCTAACACACCGTGCAGCACCATTCAGTGGGCCACTAGGGGCATGTTTCATGGGTGCTCGCAGAAGGAAGGCAGATGAATCCTACCAACAGAGTAGGTGATAGCAGCCTTCACCAGCGCCGCAGGGAATCTCCACAGAGTCGGTCACTGGGGGAGTGTGGTGGGGGCGGCTGGCGGTAGAGGGGCATGTGAGGACATGTCACCCCGGCACCGAGTTAAGCACGTGATGGGCCTGGGTGAGGAAAGTGGGCCACGGGTGAACGAGGGGACACGGGAAGAGTCGCTGAGAAACGTCTGGAGAGTTCCTCGAAGGGGGCATAGTTAAGGGTGGAGCCAGAGAGGGAACAGGTGTGGTGTAGCCTGGAACCGTCGGGAATATTCCAGAGGTAGGCGCGGCCGAGGGTGGAGCCAGGCCGCACTGAGAAGGATTAAAGGGGAGCTCCGATCGTATATCGGGGCTGTCTGCAGGTGAAGTGGAACCCAAGTGCTACGTCTCCATCTTCGACATCGTGGGTCAGACAGCACGCTGGCTGCTCTGACCCGATTATAGGTATCATGCATACGAGAGGAATAGGTGTATTGTGGTCCCATGTGTAACACGCGTGAGAAGTAGGTGCATTTAGTTCCTCTCGTGCCCAACATTAGGCGCCCCCCAACAACCTAGTTGTAGAATAAACGTTGTTGCCTCCTAAATAGTGGCTCTGAATTGACTCGCTACATATGGATAATCTGGCCACCACCTTCGGAACATCGAATTTCTACCACAGACTCAGGGCCATGGTTACACAGTGGCATTTGACTTTTGCATCTTTCCACAGAGAGTCAAGTACTAACATTATTTTGGCACAACAGGGCATGGCACTTATCGATTACTAAACATCATCAGGGTACCCAACTTTCCCTTTACAGAAGATGATATGATATTTCGGCAAATTCCCGCAGAAAATAACTGGCAGCTATAGGAATCCTGCTGCGGTCTCATTGCAAACTAAATTGGCTCAGTGGCAAAGCACAATAACCCCGAAGCTATCAAGATGCCCCAAAATAGCTCAGGATAGGAGATGTCAAAAGCTCGTAGCCTGGAGGCAGTCGGATGACTCAGGCGGCTCATAATGCTAGTGTCAGAGCACTGAGCCAGCGCCGATGAAACGCTGGGTTTGAATCCGAATGGTCGCCTGTGATGAAATCACGTGTTCAATCACAGTGAACTGATGGTGTCAGCTTCGTCACCAATTATATTATTGCACGGATGTAGTGGCATCAACGATCCCTTATACTGCTTTAATCTCACATTTTTTGACATTGTTCATGATGTTTTTTTTTCACGCGGTGTTATTCCAATTGCGCGACCAGAAAAGTGTGTCATAAGTGACCATCCCGAACGCATCAGCCCATATTAGAGAATGGTACACAGAAGTAGATATCACAGAACGACCATTAAAGTCACCTCTTACCACACTCAGGGTGCTTCCATTTTCCCCAAGTTCTGAGACAAAATTTGTTCATTGAATGGGAAATCACATGTTTTTTTTTTAACTCACGCTCATGTTTCTAAATAGAGTAAACAAAATAGATAATATAATATTATACGTTTTTGTTTGTGCAATCATTGATGACCAGGCCGAGACCATCAAGGCACACACTTGAGAATCCAGATGAATCACCGGTGGCTACCCAGATTCGAACGTAGCCTCCCGGCAGCGCTGGCTTCAGTGTTCATGACCCCTCAGCCACCCGGCCGTCTCAGAATCCTAAACATTTGTTTTTCCCCAATCAAGCATATCCCAGCTCTGAGGGCTGAATTATATAGCAAATGACTGACAAATAGCAAAACGCTTCACAGAACACGAAGGTCAAATAATGTTGGGCACGAGAGGCCCTTTGAAGTGAATTTCAAAGTAGCTCTGCGGTATAAATTTCTGCTGGCAGTACACCGACACAAAGCTCTGCAGATTGAAGGAGTTTCACAAGACCATTCCTTTGTCTCCTGACACATCGCTGATTGAATAATTTGGGGAATTTTTGTATTTCTATAGAGACCAGGGGCTGGCCAGGTGGTATTGCAGTTACATCACTCAACTCACTATCACGAGCTTGTGAGTTCAAATCCCGTGTCTCTTTAAAGCGAGTGCCATTTTGCGTGAAGTCAAGGATTGCCGTCCATTGCTTAAGAGTGGCTCCTGCCATACCAATGTGGAATCCCCCCCCAACCCACCCCCTTGATTGGCTCGGGGCTGTATAGCAGAGATGAGGGCCTCCGCATTGTTCGTTTTGAAACGGGGAGACGCTTTTGACCTGGACATTTGAAACAAGGCATAACAACAACAGCAACAACAAAAACAAACCAAAAACCGAGCTGCTTGCCTGGGACAGTCTCGCTTTGCGGGTAGATGGTGATGGCACCGTCTGCCACTTCCTGCTGGTTCAGTGCAGGGCCCAACTTGACTCCCCAGCTGTCCGAGCCAAGCCACAGAAAGTGCTCCGTTTGGTTTGCCCTGCGCGCCGCTCCCAGGACGCGTCTGCGCGTCCGGTCGTTCAGCAGGGACAGGAAAGGAGAGAGTAGGAAGAGAGGGAGAGAGGGAGAGATGGGGATGGAGGAGGTGGGCGAGGATTAATTGAGCTCCACTTTGAGGCAGTGGCAAAACAAGGCAGCTGTGATTGGCATGGCTGTCTGAGCAATGAGCAACAGAGTAAGGGATTCATATTCTTTGGGTCTTTCGATAAAGTCACGTGGATAGGTTGAAATAGATAAATAAATAACAACATATCTACGTGACTTTACCTAAAGACCCACAAAATATGAATCCCTGCAGTCACGAAAGCTTTAAGTCAAGAGTAAGGGATGTTTTCAAAGGAGACATTTCAAAGCGGCCGTGCGTGAAAAGTTAAGTTCAGAAGGATTTGATATATTAACTACATATAGATAATCAACATAGGAATGTATTATTATCATCAATGGTTTTGGACGAACAGTGTAAATGATTACTGGAAATGTAACGTGTTACTTAAAAAATGTAGACCTTGCTATGGCATTATTTCTAACTACATATAGATAATCAACATAGCAATGTAGTTTTATCATCAATGGTTTTGGACGAACAGTGTAAATGATTACTGGACATTTAACGTGTTACTTCAATAATTGCGGCCTTGCTAGTGCATATCATTGCATTTTCACATGTATGTCTAGCTCGATGTGTATATGCATTGATTTTAATCTGCTCATATTCAATATCTTAAACCAATAAAAGCGATATATTTTTTTTCTTTATCTCAATGCTATGACACACACACACAGCTATATGGGAGTGGAGTGGTGGAGCACTATATTACACACCGCACCATTGACCCAAATGCCAGAGTTATTTTCTAACATCAGCGGCACATTATAATTGAATTGCGTTTGGGCAAGCCCCCCTTCACCAATCTGCACTGACCGGAGGAGTGACGTTATGGTCGAAACATTATCGTGACCAACAGGGCACGGGAAGGCCTACATCCAGCAGTGCATTGACAAATGGCTGTGCATCTAAATTGTACACACATACATCGTGTCTGAATAAGGCATGCACGTTCATACAAATAAACATACCATTTGTACAAGGGTTCATACACAAAAGTTAATTAACATTTGACATAAGACAATAAATGCAAGCTGACGAGAAAAGCATAACATAGGCACCTTAACGATATCTGGAAACACGTACCAAAATGCAGACATACACAAAGAAATAGGTACTTCCTTTTATCCCCACATACAGTTGCAGTAAGTGCTGTTAGTAAGCACCTATTAAAGCAGGAATAACACATGAAATAGTAGTGTGGGGAGGATGTTTTCATTCTCGAGTCCCGATGTTTCTACACCACACCAGGTCCTCATTTGAGGGCGCGTCCACCCAGGCACAGCCCAGGACAGGATTAGACACCGCTTGTCACCGTTATCATCCACGGTCAGGAATCGAACCCGAGCTCACGGCGTAACCAACCATCTTGCCACCAGTCCACGCACGCACACGAGCACGCCACTGCTATCCGACATCCCATCACCGTGGCATGCCACCATCAACTGCTGACGTTTCATTGCGCCCAGACATATTGCCTTCATTACCACTTTTGTGCGCACCTTTGTACCGGTCTCCGAGCCACCGCGGGCATTGATATATCATTCCATTCCTGCCTGCAGCCGGTTGCCGTTGACCGTCAATACGCCGCGTGATAAGATAAATCAATGAACACGCATTCCCTCACTTTTGCTGCAGTATTTTGCCATTACCAAATTTGAGAAGCGGCACAAATCACGTTCGCCGAAAAGGATATAATGCTATCTATATTCATTTACCGGCGGCACACACAAAGGCACCGAGAGTGGCACAGAACATTTTTTCAATTGTGGCTCTAAGAGACAGAAGATTACCTTATGGATTTGCTCACGGACGCGCTTACGCCGTGTAACGAGAGGTAGTCTAAACCGAGACGTGTTAGCAGCTGCTCCTGTAATCTTTGTATACGGCAGTAGAGGTGGTGGGTGGTGGTGGTGGTGGTGGTGGGGGGAGAAACAAAATGAGAAACTTGCAATTACAAAAGCCATCATAGCAGCATCCGAAGCTAACGTGTTTCAATAACCTTTGTCAAATCCATCCGTGCGATATTGTATTTCCACCAACTGCCCCCTCTCACCCCCCGTCCTTACAAAAAAGTTATCGTGATATAAATTCACAGACCTTGCATGTGCCGTTGAAAAAAGTGCTGCATAGGATTTCCTATTGCAAAGATTAAAACTACACTTTGATTTATGGTACTGTAGCCATTCCAAAAAAAAACGAAATAATATTACGAAAATAATCAGTGATCATGATATAATTTTAGAGGTCACTCGGGTTAACCTCGTCCCATCAAGAGCTAGACGCTTCATATCATCTGTAGACCATAGGACTACTGCAACAAGTGAAACACTCAACACGTTTGTGTTAACATTTTATGTGTACAGAAAGGTGAAAAAAAACGTGTTAAGCTTCTGCAGCTTGGTGTCACCGATTATCTGACCAAGTGAAGTCAGTGCACCGAGGATTATTAGTTGGGGCACAATCCCTATCACCGTGACTAATGCTTCAGATACAATGTTAGCATGTGCACTGTTAAAACATAATAAGCTAGCTCCCTACCTGCCAACGCGTTTAATCAATTGTGCCAGATCAGAGCGCGTCGGTGAACAAAGTATGAACAAATGTGGACTTGAAATTATTTATTGATGTTTGATGCCACAGCACTGGCAATAGTGATAACACTGCTAATAAACAAGCAGAAAACATATCTACTTCATATGTGTCCATTTACGTAAACACATATATATATTACACTTCCCCATCAACCACAAGACCTTCTGGGAGTGCATCATTTAAACCGCATTGCATCAACACAAATCATTTCCTGTTGTTCTAAGTAGTTTGAAACGATGATTTGCAAAGGCAGTTTTGCTGATAACCGGTGGTGTTTGTGATATGTGGCAAGGGTCTCGGCTATGGAGAATACTCTATGTTCAGCTCCTCACTGAACACATGCCTCTTTGGCATCGGATACAAGTGCGGTGTCTACATCACGTGTGAACTTCGTACTCCTTCGCAGCTCTCCGATGTGTTTTCAGGTTGTGCAGTACTCCAAGGACGTGGAGCAAAATGTCAGACATCACGCGGAACCGCAATCCGCGGAACGAGCCAAAAGTTCGCAACGGGGCCTGCCATAGCAGCAGGACGACCGCGACAATCCTACACGGCAAGTGTTGACTTAATAGACAACGAAATTGAATACCAGCCGTAAGAAGTGTAATATTTCTCGCTTCACATAATGGCATTCAGCACAAACAAGTGATAAGGTTTGGGAAATGTAGTAATTTGAAAATGTACATAAACACCAAATGAACAAATATTTTTTGTTATAAAAAATTCAAAATGACTGAACCACTCTGCATATAGATGTAGAACTAATCGGTTTTGAGTGGAGTGAACCTGATTAACATTTAAAACTGCACATGCAGAGAGACTGAGGAGGAGGTGAGAAAATGTTTTCAGTTAATTTGCCATCCTCTCAACTCAGCAAAAGATGTAAACACACACAAAAAAACTATGCCAATGTCATTAGGAAATTAATAGGCAGCATAATGGATGCACCATGTGCGACATGGTTTAACAAAACGTGGATATCAAACAGCCACTTTACCATACCTGGTAACCCATACGGTTTACCCCGTATTCTTGCACAGGAAAAATAAGTTTTCAGATCCATACGGAGTACAGCCGTTTCAGTACGGGCAAAAAAAAGTGGTTTATCTTTTTGTGTTTCTCCCTTGTGATGGGACTTTGTAGGATGAACGTTGAGATTTATAAGGGCACGGGGTGACCAATAAGGTCTGAATTGGTCTGTAATAAGATAGGCACTGATAAGGGGTTGACAAGTATGCTTTACTCACACATATGTAAAAAAATAAATTGGGACGCGACAACATTTCAGCACTTTCTCTTATCATCGAACAAGGCCATGTGTTGAATGCCTGAGATTGTAACGCTCCTCTCAATTAAAACGCAGAAGCATATCAGTGCAAAGTGACACGAGATTAACACGATGTGGCACTAAAAGTCACGCGGTCCAATGCAAGTTGAACACACAAAGTGAATTTGCGAGTAAGCCTTTGATGTTAGGTCATCCCCACACCATTCATCTCATCCCATCACACTCTGCACTCTGCCAAAGAGGCCGCCAATCAGAAACGCATTTTCGGTCAACCCAACCCAGGACGGTGGGGGCGGGGACGCTCTCTGAGTCGAGCAGTCAATGAGACGTTCATTGTGAGCCAATTATGGCACAAATTAGAAGCTAATCAGAATTCGGCCTCAAAAATGAAACGGGTGTGAGCAATGGTGACCCGTCTTGCCGACATGCAGACATACACAAATAGGGTCAAGAATGTGCAATGGGATTGTATGTCCCAGTGCAAACTCAAGTGGTCGACTACCGCAGCGTTTGGTGAAAATACGTGCACATTTAAAGGGACCTATCCCTCTTCTTGGTTCTTTCGGTAAAGTCACGTAGAAGGGAAGTAATGAAATAATAAAAATAAA
This sequence comes from Lethenteron reissneri, assembly GCF_015708825.2. NCBI lineage: Eukaryota > Metazoa > Chordata > Hyperoartia > Petromyzontiformes > Petromyzontidae > Lethenteron > Lethenteron reissneri. The sequence goes on along the minus strand of NC_083793.1, from coordinate 2,691,638 downwards.
ACATAATAAAATAATTCTCACGACGTTTCGGCTACAACGCAAGCAGCCGTCTTCAGGTGAAGAATGAGACTGCCAAGCTTGGAGCTTATATATAAGCTGGGTTGGAGGTGGAAGAGGAGCGCCTTAACAAAAGGATGTGCACACCAAGAGGAACCCAGCATATTCATGGGAAATGCTTTAAATCGAAATTTAAAGGTACCTTTCCCTGTTGTTGTCTTTGAGATACGTTTGTTTTGACTCATCAGCCTGCAGTATGCACCTTCTTACACCATTGTGTCAGCATTTGTGTGTTGTTTCCGTGTGTCTGACACTCATCGGATACCCACAATTAGCACGGTTTAAGATAATATGCTTATATCTACGTACACACATACTTGCCTAGAAGACAAATATCTCCTGCAACTACTTAAAGGCTGTATGAGACCAACTATATACATACAGACAAACATGCACGTGGATACAAAGATCCCCTATGTTGCCTTTTCGATTGTTGGGGCAAGTTATCTTAGTGATAACCTATTAAGGTTAACGAGTAAGTTGTTAGGCCAGCAGCACGCGAGGCCACTTGTCTCCAAAGTGATGATTTTTACACACCGCGCCAGGTACTCATATGAGGCTGAGTCGACTTAGCGGAGGCCCGGAACCCGTTCAGATGTCGTGACTGGTGTTGGCCGTGAGCAGGGATCGAACTCGCGTCATAGCACTAACCGCTGCACTAACACATATGTACACATTCATTTTTGTCCATGCAAACATACATACATGCACGCATACGTACATAAGACAACATGAGATAATTGACACCATTTTGACAATCCACTGCTATATGACGGCCTTTCACACACCGTGTCAGTCAAGGGAGATGTTTGATGAAATTTGGCCATATTGATCAGTTTAAGTTGGCAAAGGTGAGGAACCGCTGAAGGGTTGAGATGTCACCCTCTGTTCACCTTACCCATGGCCAGGAATCAAACTCGGTTGGCCGGGCTCACAGTGCAGAGTGCTAACTGCTGTGTTATGCGGATGTTCTCCCGCCGTTCTGCATGGCTTTCCTTTATCTTTCTGCAGTTTCGCCTCAGAACAACATAACCCGTCTTGGCCAAACATCCACATTTCTGAAATATTACCTGTAAATTACTCAATTGACATTACACAGGAGTAATATCTGCCCCGTGCAGCGAAAATTTAGTAGGACCCTCATGAAAAAAAAATGTGTTGTGATTCTCTTAGTGAGGCTTTCGTGGTTAATCGAACGTATTAATAGTAATAATAATAATCGTAGAGCCGCACTTACCTAACGTCCTCTTCGTTGGCGAAAATAACGACGGCACGGGCAGCTGATGTTTCCAGCAGACGGCGGATGATCTTGTCAAAGTCCCGTGGCTTGGAGTCTCTTGCTATCTTCATCGACTGGGCGATGCACACTCCACCTGCCAGACCAATTAGGAAGATGCGATGCACAAATCGTAGCACTTACCGGGCTAATTAAACCATTGTGAATGGTAGCCGTTTGATTGGATTTTTCATTCCAGACCAACCTCCCACCTCTGGGACAACCGGCGTACCTATTGCGGCAGTACTTAAGGAGCCAACCGCTTGAAATTACGGCTCTGTTAATTGGCCACATCAGGTGTCATAACCAACACAGATTAAATAGAAGCTCCCGTTTATTTTCATAGAGCAGTCAATTGTTGTCAATATATAATCTGCGTGTCAATAATCCGAATTTTCTTGCATAAGCCTACCTGTAAAAATTACCATGAAGCCTTTACTTGTTGTGGTGTTATAATAATAATATTATGTCTTTTATCCTTTTAGAGCCCAGTCTCATATGGTGTTCGACCAGATGACGCCAAAAAGCCGTCATCTGGTCGAACACCATGAGACTGGGCTCTAAAAAAAAAAGCTGTCTCTGGTGTAGACCAATCAATTTCAAGGACAATGCATACATTATCAGAGTGCTGTTTTTGTTCGCGTTTTGACCACAGGTATTGTGGTTAATGCAAACATGATCCCTTGTAAAACGGTGTCAGTTTTGTGCCAGATAAAAGGGTAAAATAACCTATTATTATATTTTGCTACTGGCAAAGGAGGTCTCTTGTTGTGGTGTGTTATACGACTGGAACAACATTCATTCTAACATCAGAACTAGAAAGGTGATGGCAAATCAGATAATACCGGATCAGAACGAATGCTTTGTTATTACAACAAGGCAATGTAGCATCATACAGTGGTTTGAGTTTTTAATACGAGTAATTCAAAGAAATATGCATCTATGCGAACATGTCAAGAAAGTATTTCAATTAAAAAGAAGCACATTATTTGTTTACACTCTCTTAAACCAATTATGTCTTTACCTTTTCAATTCCCTATAATAAATATATATTTACATTTAGTTACAACCCATTCAGGTTACCCTGCACATCATCACGATGCTGAAACGCGGGCAAAGAGGTAAGCTGAGAGATTCTGGAGACAGCTGAACCAGAGGTCGCAACCGGGTACCCGATACCCGTACCATACCCGATACCCGGCTACCCGTACCCGGCCGGGTACGGGTACGGGTACCCATTTGTGACCCTGGTGTGGCCGGGTACGGGTACGTGAGTCACTGGTGAGTAACTGTTTGTCACTCATTTCCCAACGTCTTGTCTCTTCTCACAATTCAAGTTCTTAGAATCAACCCACCCGCGCCTGCAACATGGCTTCATCCCAGAGTTCGCAATCAGGTACCTTACCCGTACCTGGCCGGGTACGGGTAGGGTACGGGTACCCGTTTGCGACCCTGGTGCGGCCTCTGAGCTGAACCCATAGCACAAAAAAGATAAACCCAATAATACACGATTTAATGTCCATGCATCATTATGACATAAAAATAAACATGACATTAGGGAAATGATTATAAATTGAGGACAAAAAATTGCAGTTTAAGATGAATGTAATTATAATTGATCCACCTATAGTGATGTTTATATTATTTACGGTAAAAAAATAAATGCGCGTTTACGTATTTAAGTACATTTTCAAACAAGTTTCCATTAATTAGTGACTCACTTTGCATGAGAAACAGCGGCTGTCTGTGAGGTCAGGAAGCCTTGCATTCGTCAATGCTGTCAGCAGAGATTATGGCATGTTTCTTATATTTTGAGTGACTTAATAGCCGTCTATTTGCATATAACCCACAGTTCAATACGGTATATGCAGGTGATCCTGTCAGGAACAAAAAAAACAAGGCTTGCCTGATGTTGTGCAATGAATGTTAAAGAGCCTAGTATATCATGGGCTGCAAGGTAAAATGAGCTTTTACGAGTTTAATCATCATCAGCCATGGTCAACCCACTGCTGGAGGAAGACCTCCCATATGCGCCACCATCTGTCACGATCCTGCGGTGCGGTAATCCACCGAGCACACGTGGATGTCCTCTTGGATACGTTGCATCCCTTGGCACCAAATTCCACCGTTAATATTGACAATCAGCTGGCAAGGGATTGCTCGAGGCTGCTCGCGGGACTCATTTGAGGCCTTTTGGTGTCCGTGCTTGTGCATTCGTGTCCTCTACCCCGTGGAACTCTCTACGTCATCGCGTCAGAGAGCGAGAGTGTGAAGATGTTTCAATCTGCACGCAAAGACGAAACCGTCTGACCGTGGGTTTTTCCTGAGTTGTAATTTGTGCTGCACGGCTGATATGTCTTCAACGTATCATATGTATTTATGTTGACTTAATTTTTAGTGCAAAAGCACTTTGATACACGCAACTATCAGAATTGATTATTGATTGATTGATCATGCCTTCTAACAATATATCCTGCACAAGCTCATTATTTTGTATTAATGCTTGGAATGGCGGTCATTAACATGCACATGTTCTCTTATCCACGTATGCATTCCTCCTTGTCTCCCAATGTAAATCCTAGCTTGATAGCCCAAATTAAAAGCAGACTTTAAATGTTTCTAAAACAGCTCACAATATAATCCTGTTTTTGAGGCAAAATAAGCCCCCTGCTCTGAGGTTTATAAAATAAGTACCACCTAGTGAGACGTCACCAATGAAAATGATTACCCCTGTCATGGCATTGCGAAGTTCCTTCACTGGCTCAGGGCTGTAATCAAGAAGTGAGCACCATCTTCACGATGTTTAACAGAAAAACCACGTTGGCTTTTTTTTTGTAAAAAAAAAAAACAATATTTAACCATACTCTTCTTAAACAATTGCCAGATAAATTTCGATTTAAAGCTTTCGTGACTGCAGGGATTCATCTTCTTGGTTCTTTCGGTAAAGTCACGTAGAAGGGAAGTAATAAAATAATAAAAATAAAACATAATAAAACAATTCTCACGACGTTTCGGCCACAACGCAAGCAGCCGTCCTCAGGTGAAAACCAGGTCCGTCGAGGCGACAGAGTCTGAATGAAACAGCACACGAGCTTGGAGCATATATATAAGCTGGGCGCATTGACAAAGGAATTTGCATATCAAAAGGAATTTAGCATATTTATGGGAAATGCAGGAATGTGATTAGTACTGCATATGCATGTGCATTATGCAGGATTAACAGGAATGTATGGTGTCGTAATTGTACAGTAAACATATAGCAGTATGATACACATTAGGGTGGGTAGAATAATACATAGTGTTATATTAAAATGGATAAGGCAGCAACTGCAACAGCAGCAGCAAGTGCAGCAGCAGCAGTAAGTGCAGCAGCAGCAGCAACTGCAGCAGCAGCAGCAACTGCAGCAGCAGCAGCAGCAGAAACTGCAGCAGCAGCAGCAACTGCTGCAGCAGCAGTAACTGCAGCTCCCTTTGATGCTGTTAATCCTGCATAATGCGCATGCATATGCAGTACTAATCACATTCCTGCATTTCCCATAAATATGCTAAATTCCTTTTGATATGCAAATTCCTTTGTCAATGCGCCCAGCTTATATATATGCTCCAAGCTCGTGTGCTGTTTCATTCAGACTCTGTCGCCTCGACGGACCTGGTTTTCACCTGAGGACGGCTGCTTGCGTTGTGGCCGAAACGTCGTGAGAATTGTTTTATTATGTTTTATTTTTATTATTTTATTACTTCCCTTCTACGTGACTTTACCGAAAGAACCAAGAAGATGAATTGCCAGATATTCTTAGAAATCAGCAAGAAGGACTTTTCAGACCAAAAAAAGCATGGGAAGTTATTAGGATTACCTTATTATTGTTTTAACTTTTTTTCCCCCGAACCTCCAATTCGCACGGTTGGCTAGGAAAGGTGCGAAATAAGTTCAACATATTTGTTGAGTCATTTTTGAAATGTGGCCATGATGCCATTGTGTACAACCTAATCAAGATGCACTCAAAAGTAACGGTGTCACCCTGCATTTGCTAGTGGAGTGGCCTCCACAAGATGGCACTCTAGTGGGTATTTGGCCTACTCTTCCCAGAGATCTTGTATGCATGTTGAACTTCTTTCGCACCGTACGTAGCCAACCGTGCTGAAAGAGTACCCACACTTTGCCCAACCGCACACGACCTGCCGATCAACCGTGGCTGTATCTGTTTATACCGCTGGATGGACAAATGTGGAGATTAAGAAACGTGCACATGTGTTGCAACTGTCGTGCCAAGAGATCTAACCGGTGACCTCGAAGTTGCCATCGCAGCGTGCAATGCCTGTGAATGGCACTGATCGAAAAGTATGCCCGTAGGCAGAATTAGAGGACTCCCGTTTGACTCTCGCCGGCGATAAGTTCACTCGGGGCATGTAAGTTAATTTGTTTTGCAGTTTGTGTTAAACGTTCTCCTCCATACCCGCATCCATTCCATCCTTCACATCTCCACGTCTTCTCTCCATATATATACAAAAAAAAATCCATGTGGGGCAATGAAGCCCACTCCCCCCCCCCCCCTTCTGTGTATTATAGACACCCACCCTACCCCTCCAACCCTTGTGTTCGATCCAATTTGTGCTCTGTCCTGGCCTCGTGTTGAGCTATACCAAAACAACAACAAAAACAACAGAGGCCTCGCGTTTGAATTCAGATGCTCTCCACTTGGGCAACGATCACGTACGAAACGATGCAAGGGAATTAGTCGCGGCGTGTTACGAGTGAGGGTTTGCTCGGATTTTGGCCTCCTCCTCCTCCTCTCCTCGTTATTCTACCACCGTGCCACGGCAGACCCACTGCTTTACTGCAGACTTCGTCGCCAGATGGCCAGGAATGGCCCGGGCAGCAACGGGAAGCTTGCAAATGCCATTAAGCACTGCTGCAACCTTCTTCACTTACCTCAACCCCACACGACGCACACTTATACCCCCACCATAGCTGACAATGCATATCCACCCCCGCTCCTTGCTATACACCATGCGCTGTTTACATCTCTTCGGGCAAATTTCCAGTCAGGTAACGTAAAAAAAAACCCGCACAACGACTGCTTGGAGCGCAACAACTACATTAGCATTCCTGTGCGCGGCACGGTTCAGCCACGCGCTGATGCATTTAGGAATAAACCCGGGAGATGTGATGCTGGAGACACAGAGAGCCACACCTCGTCGCTAATGGAGAATGCTGCCGTTCGTTCGTTCACTCTCCTCTCGTCTCTCTCTGTGCCTCAAAAAAAGACAAAGCCCTAACAAATGTTGGGGCAAGCACGGAGTGGGTGGGTGGCCAGCACCACGTCCGGCCGCCTTTGTCTCCCTAGCGGCAATGTGTTTTTTTTACACATCCCACCAGGTGTCTCATTTGATGCTGAGTCGACCTAGGGGAGGCTCTCAGGGGCCGATTCAGATCATCGTCACCGGTGTTGGCCGTGAGCGGAAATCGAACACCTCTGCTCGCCGATGTCCGCGCTCACCGCTGACACCACCGCTCTCCACTCTCTCTTTGTACGATCACTCTCTCTCTACCCCACGGACACACACACACACAGGGGCGCGAGATTGCCTCGTAAGCCTCGCGTTCATTCGGGGCGTTATCAGCCAGGCGTCAGGTGGCGGGGGGCCCCGCCACGTTTGTGCCACTTCCCTTATGTGATTGCTCAGCGTGGGGTGGTGGTGGGGGGAGTGGTCGTGCGGGATTGGTGCATATGGAAAGTTGCAATGATTGTCAGTAGGTGGCAGCAGTCCCGTAGACTGTTCAAAGAGCCGCCGGCCGCACAGGTCGATTTGCCGCATTGAAATGCACCGGGACTCGTTGGGCATGACTCACGCGTTGCCTTGCGATGATAACAAGGGAAACTTGATTTATAATGTCGCTTGCTCACATGCATAACTCCACAGGGTTGGATAGGGGCGGAGTGCAAGGTGGTGGTGGGGGGAGGTTGTGGAGTGCTGCGCGATGAACGTGGTGACCCGATTATTCTTGGTTTTTTTCGGTAAAGTCACGTATAAAGATAAAATAATAAATTAAATTAAATAATAGCATACGACGTTTCGATTGCAACACAAGCAATCATCATCAGGTATAATGAAATAGCGACATAGAATCTAACCAGAAAACTATAGACAGACATATAAGCAGACAGATATCACCAAGATATATAGAGAGAGCAACCCAGGTACAGAGAGGGGTGATCGTCTCTGTGGGGTGGCCTTAAATAGACAGAGGGGGGCGGAGGCAAGGGAGGCGTAGTAAAGTAAGCAGGCTTAATTTATTATTTTATCTTTATACGTGACTTTACCGAAAAAAAACAAAGAATAATTCCTGCAGTCACGAAAGCTCCAAAATTAAGAGTGGTGACCCGAGTTTGATTCCCAGCCATGGCGAGTGCTATCTCAACTGGTCCTCCACCCTATCTTACACCCCCCCCCCCGGCCCCCCCCCCAAAAAAAACTAATACAATTCTGACAGTGACTTAAACTGCCGGGACATTTCAGCAATGTAAAAAGACGAATGTACTTTGTGCATTCCACACAAGCACATGAGGACATCAACAGGCCCAATGCGCACATCTCCTTCATAAATGGAGCGTTGAAGGTAAAAGGCACAGGAGTGCGACTGTGACGATGCAAACAAAACTTTGGACCGCACAGTCTGCGCCCCTTCAACAGAGGAGGAGCGGTAAAACCACACGAACTCTCTCCGTAAGCCTTCTCATCGTGGCCATCAGATCTCGATATTTGGGATTTAGCTCCTGAACATATTGCCACAATAGGCAAGAATAGAACGAGAGCACAGACTCGTATCCGTACTACTCTGCAGGCATTGATTTTGTACTTTTGAAAACGTGGTCTTTAGGAAATACCTCTATTTTAGAGTGTAATACCTTCACTACTCCAACTCTGAGCAAGATACACGTGTTCACACATTCATATAATTTTCCTAAAAACATTTTTGTGTCAGTTTCACGAGCATAGTGAACGCGTCATAATCATGGCCTCATTTCTGGTAACCTGGAATACACCTCCGCAACTGCCATACCACATCCAATATACATTTCACTCCAGCTGCGGCTACTAGTCAAGGGGCTACTCCATCCAATCTACCAACACGACTGAAAATACCCAGTGGAAAATGAAGTGCAAATTATTATGAAGCATTTATTTGTTTGAAGGGAAATATCCAATTGAGCCTTAGACAATGCCACAGCAAGTATAAAGCACGGCGAGAGATGATGCGACCAACACACCCGCCTGCCGGTGATTCTCTCCGTCAAGCTTTTGGTTTTCAAATGCTGCTCCAGGCTGTGATCGATTTCAGCCGGGGGTCTGTCCGGGTCAGCGGCGCTGCAAACATTTCCGCAACCCGGCACACCACGTCCACGTGCGTCCCTTGCTACGGCCTGTGGCTGCCTGGCGTGTGCCGCCTACGCCAATGTACCAGTGAGAAATGTAAACCCTGGCTCGAAATGTTGATGTTGGGTCATGTTGGAATTAGCGGAGGATCTTACGAGGTTCATATACAATTGCTGTACACCTTGTTCGCTCAATAATTGTATCAGTAACCAATCATGCTTCCCATAAGCACACACACACATATATATATATAGACAACACAATTACTGTAGTAAGAATAATATATACACAGAGACCTACATTGAAACTCACAACATGCATCAATGTTGAATTGAATAAGGCAGCCAAAGAGTTATAAGTCAGGTGTGGTAAATCGATGTAATAATCATTCCGCAGAAAGCTATCAATCACCCAATTAACCACATTGGACACATCTGACAATTGGCTCCACATTCAATCGCAAACCAAAAGCGAACCCTGCAAACTCACACTATGACACCCGCCGTTATATAATTATACCCGCATGTTTAATTTTACCCGCGATACATGCGGCAGATGGGTAATGTTAACAATCAGTGGTGGTTATAGAGTTAATCTCTACCCAGTGCATTTATATAATCTCGAGAGCTAATCTCGGTACAATATCTCCATCGTTAGACATTTAGGTACCCTCTTTTTCCGTAATGAGAATTTCAACAAAAATGTCTCAGCTGCAATTTGCAAATACAGTTTTCAGAGTTCAGAGATGTTTATATGTTTTCCTTGCAATCGCAGTGGGTCTTTATACTGAAACACCGAGTCGAGGTTGGCGAGCCAATGCTGCTTGCTCGTTGTTTTATTCTTTGTCAAGAAGGAGCGTTGTGCAAATGACCAGGTGGCTCAGGTGTTAGACCGGTGTGTTTGCCCTCTTGAGATCAAGTCCCAGCAGCCACTTGTGTTGAAACTGTGTTATCAAGTGGACCGAGTTGATTTTCTGAGCGTGGTTACCAATAACAGCACCAAAAAAAAAGAGAACCCGTAACATTATTTTCCTTCACATCATTCACCTTATACTCACTGAGAAAACAAAATCTATTTTTTAAAACGTGTTTTACTGCCATGTGATGATATCTATGTTGTGTGCGTCACTCTCTAACACACCAGGTCTGCATTGCTCTGCAAAATGTCCAGATAGATTTTTGTGACACTGACGGCACAACTGGAATACGAATTGAAAGAGGCAAAAAAATTAAAGGCCAGCCAATTGCTAAACAATGCACCAATATATTACAACCATTTTCTGCTCATCAAACTCAGTGAGCCACATCTCAAGTGTCAGAGCATTTCACAGACAGCCTGGTCACCACACTGAACCTGCCTTGCCCACTCACTCAAACCATCTTTGTACCACACTTTTTCATCAGCAAATCAGGCTTATGAATAACCCACACATATATCAGGAACATTATATCTGTTTGGCAACAAGTATCCGCGATGATGTCTTTAGCGGGGTAAAGTATAGCAGTTGCGTGTCCCACTACCCACATTTATTTAAAAAAAATCCCCTGGGAAATGCCCTGGCTTGCCTATTTTTAACATGCGATACATACAGCCCACCTGCCTTTGAAAACCACTCAATAACGGGCACCTTTTGTCAGGCTTAAGTAATAAAAAAACATATCACTGCGATGCACCGTCTCAATAATTCACAGCTTTTGGGATCTAAGGGAGGCAGCTTACAATCCAATATTTGGAGTCAAAATGAGGTCTAGTTATGGTGTGAATATTTTGTCACCGATGAACGTTAGTGCCATGTGCTTGAATACATTTCGAGCATTGCACGTTGTCAAAACTGTGTTCATTTTGGAGGTTTTTCAAAGCAAATACCACATTTATGCACAGCCAAATGAATGCATATAGTTTTTTTTTCTGAAGATAATCTGTCTGAGCAGTGCTGTTCATAGTGTGTTCAACACAATTAGTCAAAAATCACAGTCAAGAGTCGTCTTAGTCCATTATTCCTCTGGCATTGACGCAACTAACACCACAGTGACTGTTATTTGAGGAGACTGGATACTGCCATGTGAATGTGGAATTTCCATCACTGACCCAGGGCTGCCAATACAGTACCGGGGATAATCTTTGGCTGAATTTTAAATGTTGTCAAAGTGGAGTGTCCTCTGATTCCTCCCTAAAGATCTCCAAGCAATATTATTTTGATCACAGCACAGATAACATAATGCAAACTACAGCTATTTAAGTCAAATTTCCTCCATCGTAAAAGGGGGCATTTTGAAGTGTTAAGTTTGAAGAGTTCATATCCATTGCGAGTGGTGGAAATCACACGATTCTATGCTGAGGGCCTGCGAAGTATCTTCACAGGGCAATTCATGACAGGGAGTGATTTTAACGGTTTCAAAATGCACGTCTCTGTGAAAAGAATATAGTCATCATATTTTATATTTCAAATAAAATAATCGACATGTTGTATATTCTCAATTTATGAAATATGTAACGTAAAGTAAATGTTAAATTTGAACTTTTTTAGCGTTAACTTTGAATTTCAAGCATTCACCACACAGCTAAACAACCAAATTAAACCAGGGTAGTTCTTATTTTAGCTACAACCTTGTTACAGAGGAGAGTGAAAAATGTCCAACATTATTTAATTTGGTTAGGTGGCAGATGGGCATGCATCAAGTATTACTCATGTCAGATACATAATTAATGAATGGCCAATTAATGCTCAGCACCCATTACAAGAATGAGATTGTGTTTAATAAATGCACCCTTCTGATAATGAAGAAAGTGCTCTCAGATACACAACACGGTACCAGCAACAACAACAACAAAATCGGAATTAATATTAAGGCGGCATATTGCAATATTTATTTTGTATTACTATTGCAAGACACATTATACAACCTCATGCATCATATGACAATAAATTATACATGCTGAGCAGATTCCCATAAAGATGTGGTTATATGGTTATACATGTCTATATTTCCACATTATCTTCTTGGCTATAATTTATATAATATATTGGCCGTCTTGCCGAATTTGTCTTGGATATTGAGCAAAGAAAGTACGAACGTACGAGGACAATGTAAAACAAACGTGTGCATTCCCACTATTAACGGTTCACATTCTCCCCATGATGCATTGTATGTATGCTAATGAGTACCTGCAGTACCCATGCCTGTAAATAGCATCTGCCTTCGGAATATGTACCTTGTGCAAGCGTATTCATCATGCAAGTGCAGTTCTGTTGATGCTGTAATAAGAGCACTTAACGTACAATTTGAAGATCATGAGTTAGAATCCTGGTTGCAGGGGAAACTCCAACAATAATCCTTCTAGAGATGATCAAATTAGTACAACTTTGCGGGAAGAAAACAGTGGTTGTTTTGTTGATACAACAAAGGTGTCTGTCATCGGCTGAGAAGAGTCCACACTCGTTTGCACGTGAATGTACGCACCAGCAAGTATTCATAATAAGGAAGAGAATGTTGTTCTGATAAAGAAAAAATGTTCAATGAAAATAACCACAAGTCTAGTGTTTTCATATGAGGTGCATTGTGTTCCATCCATCACAATAGATAATAGAGCCGCGACAAACCAACTCAAATGTTACTGGGATGCAAACAGAGGCAACTAAACAATAATCGCACGTGTAATTGAACACTTAAGGTGAATTTCAGAATCGGAGTCTTTATTTATCCTGGAGATATCCGATGAGCTTATGAAGATCCTTTTCACAGGTGCCCATTAGGCGCAGGTCAATAAGTTGCAATAACAAAAATACAAAAATGCAACTACAGGAGTGCAAAGTATAGGAAAGGCAATCACTAAACATAAACAAATAACATAAAACTAAACTATGTTTATGTTTACAGGTAAAGCCCACTGAGCTATTGGTCATTTTTTTGAAGTAATCTGCCACAAATAATAGCTCAATAAAGTGGCTTATCGTGTGGACATTTATAGCAGCAAAAATAATGTAAATAATCTACCTATGAGACTGGTCAGCCTCCAGGAATCAGCCGGTGCCTATGTAATACATTTTAATGGCAATTATGACCGATTCAGGCCAACAATCTAAACGCATGCTTCTAAACGTGGTGTTCCAGTCACACTTTTGGAATCTCGCAGGCGTAGATGTTAAAACCATTTACCAATCGCAGACACATCTCCATTAATAAGGAAGTAACAGATAATAAAATAAGACCTGGGTGTTTTTCCTCTCCCTCCTCCCACCCCCTCTATTTTTGGAGGTGGGGGTTGTGTGGCTGTTTCGTGCATATTCCTTCTGTCAGATCCTTCTGCCTCACACGGACAGAAATCTTATTGCTGTCATTTTTACGGGCTCCTGGCTTCTGCAGCAACCCATCTACTTGAACCCCGTGTGAACCCTGCTCCTCCCGAAACCCCTTCTCTCCCCCCGTCCTCACCTCAATTTCCCTGCCCTGCAATGGCGGTCGCAATCAAGGACCTTATGACCATGCGGCTACTTTGACCGCGATGCACATAACTACGACTGACATCTCACAAACCTACCCTCCATCATCCCGAGGAGGGAAAACCCGACGCAGCGTGGATGTGCAGAGGTGATAACGCCTGCACATCTACAAAGCCTGCGATCACAGGCACCTATAATTGATAATCAAAATAAAAGATATGCATTTTTCAGTCAATAGTTATGGCCTGCTACGAATCAGAAACGTCGTATTAACAAGTAAGAAATGTAACAGGACACATTGCGAGGAGGGATAACAGCCGATGGGAGAAACTGGCGAAGGAATGGCAGCCAAAGTCGGGAATCTGCCCGGGAGAATGACCACAACGGTCATGGAGAGATGAGATCAGCTGCCGCGCAGAAGTGAGATGGTTTGTGGGATTGCGGGGCTGTAAGGGACAATTGGTCATTTATATGAAAAGCTCTACTCAGTCTCAAGGGATCGCTTGCATGTGTCCCGCATGAAATGTTTGCTCTATTCCTGATTTTTACTTGATTGATTTATATTAATATTTGAAGCAACTGGAGTTCCCGCGGAAAATACATGCGTTTCAAGGGAGAAGAGCCAATCCTTCCACAAGTATCTCAGAAACCTAGTTGCTGTACTGCCATCTCACTGCCATCTCACTGTCTTGCAGGTGGGCATTTCTCACACTTAATCGCTCCATCTACACATTATCCACCAGGCCTGCCTCCAGGTCATGACGTTATATGCATGTGCCAGCACGCTTGGCTTGTGATGCATTAGCAATTCCCCGGGCTATGTTCGCACGGCGAAGAAAGAAAGATCCCACATCATTGATTCAAGCCGTGAGCCCCGGAAACGTGTAAATGGTTCCTATGCATGAACGGTCATCGTTTGGGTCATGAGGCATGAACAATGGGATATTCCTCCTACAACCTGGCAAGAAATTTACAACCACCACAACCATCAGCTCCACCACTACCACCACCACCACCACCACATTTCATTCCATTAGCCAGAGCAGCAGCTGAGTCAGAACTTTATTAATTACAGGCAGAGTTTGATTTAACGTGGTTTGTCGAACCATTCAGGAGAAGTTAGGATGTTGGTGAACACAATGTCAGTGATTGAAGAAGGAAGGCAATAATCTGCGGTCACTCACTGATGACAGACACAACATGGACATGACCCTGGTGCACACTGCTGTGTGCAATGCACCAGTACGTGCCGCTAAGTGAAAGGACAAAGAAACCCCTCTTGCCCCAGTAAAACTGGATGCAATGGCACTGACAATGCAATACAAGAAGCACGCATTTCCACGTGCGATTGACCACATTTGTAGCACTAAGCATGCACTTGGTCTTGACAAATCTTCAGGAATTGATGTACTTGTTCAATTTGTACTTACACGATTTAATTATATTTATTTTTAGTGACTTGCTGAACTTTTCTCTATCTTCCTCCGGTATCCTTTATTGTATTTTGTTGTTGTTGATGTTGATGTAACTTGCTGACCCGCCCCTACTGGACATCTGTGAAAAAGAGCATCACAGCTCATGGGAGTTCTCTGGTATAAAATAAGATTATGATTCTGAAATCGGTGGAATTATGGTATTTATACATGCAAGGGATTGCTGAAAATTACAGCACTGGTTCTGAGGATGGATGACGTCACTAATTAATGAACACTATCATTGATGAGTATAATTTTAGAGGTATTTTTTTAAAAATAAGTTACACATATAAAGTATTCTGAAAACGACTGCCTTGACGACACAGACACATCTCTCTAATCAATATTAAGCAGTGCTGCCGGTACATTAATGAGAATGTATTTTCTCTGTTCATTTCAGGCTTATTATACATAAGTTATTTTAAATGCTGTTAACAATGCTGAGTGCGAATTATTATTCAAAATTTCTCACTCCGTTGCTGGCCGGAAGGGCCTCCACTCGGGGCTAGCACTCGAGATCCCCTCTAAAGGGCAACTTGGCCTACTTTTCCACGTTGGCCAGACGTCTTTGAAGAGGTGAGAGTAACCCACACTTTAACCACCGCACGCGACCTGCCAATCGACTGGCTTTGCGGAGTACTCATTCATACTGCCGGGTGGACAGAGGGGACAGGGAGGTTGGGCCAGGGTTTAAGAAACCCTTTACCATTGTTTATGCTGCCGAGCCGCGAATGAATTCTGGATTGCAAGTCCGGTCTCCTACCCATTGCACCACATCAGCATTTGAGCAGCAATATATTCACGACGTACCATAACAAAAAAAATATAAAGGCGTTCATGGCACTTTAGGTTTCTCCCGATACATTAATCTACCCGCGCAGATTCATTCCACAACTGTTTAAGTCCTAAAAATCCAATTCAAACTTTCATTGCCCTAAGTGAAAAAAACAAGAAAGAATGACTTCAAGAACGGATAACTAATGGGTCCATTAGAAAGACGTTAAGGCTTCAACTTATCCATATTGGGTTAAATTACATCCTTTTTGGACAATATTACAAGATATTCGACACGTGTGTAGCTCCCTCGCACGTGCAACATTACACACCGAGCACCATCCAGGTTCATTGGGCCGACGACGAGCGGTGGATCTGCACCTCCGAGTTCTCGATCGAACAGCGTGTCCCCATCTTCTTCTTCTTCTTGGTTCTTTCGGTAAAGTCACGTAGAAGGGAAGTAATAAATAATAAAAATAATAAAACATAATAAAACAATTCTCACGACGTTTCGGCCACAACGCAAGCAGCCGTCCTCAGGTGAAAACCAGGTCTGTCGAGGCGACAGCGTCTGAATGAAACAGCACACGTGCTTGGAGCATATATATAAGCTGGGTTGGAAGGGGGGGAAAAGGGCGCCTTGACAAAAGAATATGCATATCAAGAGGAATTTAGCATATTTATGGGAAATGCAGGTATGTGATTAGTACTACTTATTCCCGTGCGTGTGTCCCCATTCGTGAAATATTCACGCGTAATACATTTTGCGTTATCTTCCTCTTATCATTCATTATTTGTATACATAAGTGTCACTTATCAAATATTGTATGTAGTTTATACAAGTATATAAAGCTAGGGGGGCTTGGGCATGTATGTACGGGATGATGGCCGGTAGCACCAGTGACAATTATCTGAACCGCTCCTTGGCCTTCCCTATGTCGACTCAGCCTCAAAATGAGTACCCGGTGCGGTGCGTAAAAACATCGCAACTAGGGAGACAAAGGCGGCCGGGCATGGTGCTGGCCACCCACCCCCTCGTGTGGCGTGCCGGTCTTCATAGGTGCTCATAACAGCACTTGCCCCAGCAGTCTGTTAAAGTGATACAGGGGGATCGTTGTCTTCAATGTTGGCCGGTGGTCGAGACTAACGACAGAGTTGCAGCACATGGGAGGAAACAAAGCCAACGGCTCGGGTGCAGGAGCGAGATTTATTCTATCAACGCAAGATTGTGAAAGATCTCGATGGAATGGGTAGACGCTCATCCAAGCGGTGGATAAAATGATGAATACGATGACGATCATCAGCATCATAAATTTAGACTGGAGGAATCCGATGAGCTATGAAGCTCTTTTTTTTCCACAGCTGTCCAGTCATCATCCAGTGATCATCCATCACGATGATGATACGATAAAAAAACAAGACAGCTTAACGCCTCGGAAAGATTCCCCACTCAACAATGCTACCCTTGCAAGACGGCGCGAGGCGCTAATATTTACTCGCCAAAGCTTTAATTTGTATCGGTGATGTTTGATGAAACGGCATCGTAACTCCGCGCCGAGCTTTGCGCCACAACACGGTACAATTGAGCAGCAATAACGCGGAAGAGAGGATTTATTGTACCTGTTAAAACGGCAAACATTAACATGCAGCAGACTTAATTGACAGCCGAATAAAAACGGATTGCCAAGGAAGAAATACATCAACGTCTATAAGCTGGGAGTGCTGTCTTCCAGTAGGACTCAGAGCAGGTTGATTATGCTTATCGAGATAAATGATGCATTTCATTACAAGCTGTAAAACACTCTGCATAACTGTTGTCCTGTTTTATTTATTTCTGCCACTACTATTACAATTTGAATCAATGGGTATTGAATCGTTTTTTTATTGCAAGCTGCCTTTTGCCTGCGAGAAAAACTGTATCACAGTTGGAGTTAACCAGACTGTCTGCAAAGTTCCCTCGAGTTTGTCATTGATTTTTGTGTGTTTATCAGTGTGTGTTCTTGTAGGTGTCTAAGTGCAGTACCGTTAAAATAATCCTGAATCAAGAGTAATAAATAATGCCCAAAGAGCAGTACACACAGCAGGTGTTGGGAACTTTATTACGCGAGTACTCGTATGAGCTCTCAGAATAACTGTGCATCACGTATAAGCATGCGTTAGCTCCTCGCTTGCATTAGCTCTGGCTCAGAATAGTTCCATTTCTTAGTTTAGATCGGTTGTCATCGGTCCCCTGCCTTATCCCAATCGTGCCATTGGCGTCATGTCACGAGACGGAGTACCCATCCAGAACTCTCACAGAGCACTGCGACCCTTCGTGTCAGAAGGATAGTGCACGGAAGCAGACATCACTAAACTAGCTGATTAGTTTACTGAGTAGGGGGCAGCTCATTCCCACCGGCTCTGCCGTACAAGAGTAATGTTTGTCGCATGGCACTGACGCTGATGTTGTATTTTCTCACAGTGGGAACATCGTCTGGTTAAGTGCAGAAGTTAATTGTATGCATTTGCTTTTTTGTGCAGTCACTGGTGACCAGGCTGAGACCGTCAATTCGATGTGTTTGAGAACCCAGTCGAACCCACGACCTCAGCAGTACCAGCTCAGCGCTCTGACCTCTGACCTCTGAGCCACCCAGCCACCTCTGAAAACATCCACTTCATATGAACTGTTACACTGCCTTACGCGTCTTAAATACTAAACATGTGCTACAATTGTTACTTTAACCAAATGTCATCATCTTCTTGGTTCTTTCGGTAAAGTCACGTAGAAGGGAAGTAATAAAATAATAAAAAAATAATAAAACATAATAATTCTCACGACGTTTCGGCTACAACGCAAGCAGCCGTCTTGCGTTGTAGCCCAAAACGTCGTGAGAATTATTATGTTTGATTTTTTAAAATTATTTTATTACTTCCCTTCTACGTGACTTTACCGAAAGAACCAAGAAGATGAATCCCTGCGGTCACGAAAGCTTTAAATCCAGATGTCATCAGCTGGGGTTAGTTGTGCGTGGTTGTGCACGCATGATATCCAGCAACTCAGAGGCTGAGTTTGTGGATCATGCCATGAGAGAAGTATCAAATCGAGTGTATCTGAGACACTCCTCTGCAGTATAGCATGTAGGTTCCCACAATATGGGTATTTTGTCACTCGTATGCATGGAATTCATCTGCACGCCAACTCATCCTCATTTGCAAAACTAAAATAATAATACAAATAGCTAAAGAAACATCCCAAAGCAGGACCCTCTTAGCATTCGATGTTTTTTTTGGTAATCAAATTAAGTTAAATTATTAAAACGATTTTCAGAAAGCACAACATCTTGTGATGGTATTACAATTGACACACAGACGTCT
The DNA here is from genome assembly GCF_015708825.2 of Lethenteron reissneri. Lineage (NCBI taxonomy): Eukaryota > Metazoa > Chordata > Hyperoartia > Petromyzontiformes > Petromyzontidae > Lethenteron > Lethenteron reissneri. The sequence goes on along the minus strand of NC_083793.1, from coordinate 2,672,884 downwards.
GCACATAGGTACGCATTACAAAGGGGGTTTAAAGTGTCACAGATGCGAAGCGGTTCAACAAACTATGCTGACAACTGCACCTTTCAAGAGCTGTAGACTTTCACAGTGAGATTTCCAGAGGCTAATCGCCAATAGCTCTCAATTGAATTTGATTACGATAGCACGGCGCATTCATTATTTTATTCCAAGTCTAGCAGTACATCCCCTGGACAGAACGAACGATTTCCCAACAGAGATGAGAAGAGGACTTTCACAGCAGCAGAATTTTAATAATCATCCCTCAAGGGGATCGTGAATTATGGACAAATCTTTTGGCGAAAAACCTTCCTACCCATTTGTGCGCTAATGGAGTTACACATATTCAATTTAAAAGCTGTAAAAGCATCTGCTCCATATTGATGGCATCATAGCTTCCTGTTCAGCGATAAGGGAGTCCTCTATTTTGACTCTGCAAGTGCTGCTATCATTACTATCTGGTAGGACCCCATGGTGCTAGAAAGCAATGAAGGAGGGAGAGAGACAACAGAGTCAAAGATGGAATATTGACCAGCAATTCCTGCTTAGGATGTGGTTAGCAAGCATTTGTGAAGCGACAATGGTACCCAATCAAACACCGGTCAATGCCTTATCGCTATTCACTTTAGAATAAAATAATAAAAAGTACAAACTTCGGTGCTCGTATGGCTGATGCTCCTTGAATCAAAGTATGCGTTTTATGTGTTCAACGAAAACAACTGTCACATATCAGTCTTCACCACATTATCGATGACCTCCAAAGCTTCCGGTGTTTCCAAGGAAACACCATGTCTCATAATTGCATGCGGCATGCAATTATGAGACATTTATGAAACATCGAATGCAACGCTAAAATCAAATTGGACCGGTTGTTGTAAAGGAGAGGTATGGTCACCGCGTAACTTAAGACGGGATTAAGATAACAGAGACTGCATTCACAACGCACCGTCCCCTCTTGGATGCATTACAAATTGCATTTGTAAGTATTTTGAATGTGTGGCGCTTGTGGCTTTGTGGCTTAATGGCTGCAGCAGTCAATAATCAATTAGGGGGATGGGGAGCCAAGTCAATAGGTGTTCAGATAAACCATGGGAATGCTGATTTAGGTGACCCCCCCCCCTCGCCACACACTTGAAATGTGTTGAGTTTGATGAGCGTGATTGGATTTGTGTGACACATGGCACAGTGGCAAAGAGCATGACAGGGCTTCAGAATAACTGGGCAGTTCAAGGACACACGCAATGCACTATACATGAATATTCTCAATTATTTACAGGTACGCGGCTCCTGATTACTCCATTATGGATGAATTTATGTATTCCAATTATAAAATCCAGCCGAATGTGCACGTGCAGTTGAGTATGGACGGTTCGTGTCAGGAATAACTTTGAATTGCTACGATTCCATCCCAGACGATTCCTGCACGAGGCGCGATTCTTCCTTGAGTGATTTCCAAGCCAATGTTTCCACTCCTTTGAATGGAAAACGCGAACAGGAGGATGGGATTGCAAGTGGTGCTAGTCGTCTGAGTGGTATAGGTCAGGAGGGGATCCCAGTCGTAGCCTTGGTGGTTCTGTCGGTCGACCAGAATTGACATTAAAATGTATAACATCGGCACCGGCTGATTACACGAGGCTGAACAGTTGACATAGGTAGATTATTTAAATAATGTTGGTGCTATCATTTGTGGCCAGGTCACTTCTCATAAAGAAGCTAATAACTCAATGGGCTTATATATATTTTTTGTAAGTTATGTGTTTAACTTTCCCATAATTTGGACTCCTATAATTTGTTTATATTGTTTGTTGTTGTAACGTTCTGACCTGCCCCGATTGGACATCTGTGAAAAAGAGCTTTATAGCTCATTAGATTCCTCCAGTATACATTTTATGATTCTGATGTGAGGTACTTTGTATTTCCTGTATGCCACACTGGAAAGCTCACCCCTCAGCTTGAATATCTTCAGAGAGATATATATTGTTATCATCGTTATGATGCATCGACTGCGACTGTGAATACAAGTGATTGGCATGCCTGTCAATTACGTGAAAGATTGCAGGTGGTAAGCAGTTGAAGTGAAACTTCACCCTTTGTAAAACTCACTTTATACAAACCGTAAATGTGTTTAAAAGGGACATTACAGATTTCATAGCATCGTTAATTTGAGCAGGTCATGCTGTACCAGTGTTATGGTACAATTAAACATCAATATGAAACTTAGCAATACATCTATAACATAACCACATAATGTATCTATTATACATTTGGTGGGTGACGCTGTGGACTTATTAATTAGTGTGCTGCACTACGAACCCAATAACGTGAGTTCAATTCCTCGCCAGAGCTAACGTCGGTGCTGAGTGATATTTGAACTGGTTCTGGAGGTGTGCCCCATTCTCACCATGACGAAGTATGGCCCACAATGTTCAAAATCATCAAATCTAGCTGTGGATTGAAAGGTTACTCTGAATTATTTGAGTACACTTGGCACACCTCAATGAATATATCAAGCGACGATATTATGCCCGAAAAATGTAATCAAGTCAAGTTAAAGTGTTTCACCGCTCAAACAAGCAGTGGGGTGGCATTTATCACCGTGATCTAGTTTCATGGAAATTTCACATTTCAGTGGTGGGGGGGGGGGGGGGGGCAGACTATTCCTCGGATTGCCACTGTTTTAAAAACATGTAATATACACACATATGGGAACAGGCAAAAAATAAGTGGGAATCGGGCAGTTAGAGCGGAGTCAGCCTTCACTGTTACGATGCGCGTAGGGAATCTAAGAGGAGTTTATAGCATAACGAGTGATGAGAAGGCACTTTTGGGATTAGCCTGAGTGCCGGTGAGATTAAATGAAAACCAGGCTGAGGCTGGCTTTGAAAAAGCTCCAGCCTAGGCACCATTGACTTCCGGTGATGATGAGAGCTGTTCCTTTACTCATTTGGGCTTTGACATGTGACTTTAGGAAACATGAAGCTCCAGATCAGGTCTGTGTGTTCTAAAAGCAAGTGCTTTAATAAGAATGCAGCAACAACGTACAGTACTTCAATTTAAGCAGAATATGGTGTGGGGGTGTGGATAATAAGACCAGAGATTGGTTCAAAGTATTACTTAATCACGAATCACTGCACAGTGGAAATCTGATGGGACCTGATCATGTCAGATTCAATCATGATCCATATCCAATTATGAGCTCATCAGTTCCAATCCCTCGGCAGCAAATTTCCTTCTATTCAGTTGCTCTGTAGCAATGGATGAAACAACCCCTGTTGAAGAACTGAGGTTGCAGGTTGGCCACGTCACTGCAACTACAGTTGCAACAACTACAGTTGCAACAACTACAGTTGCAACAACTACAGTTGCAACAACTACAGTTGCAAAAACTACAGTTGCAACAACTACAGTTGCAGTGACGTGGCCGAGTGCTCGCAGATTTGTCACTTGTTGTCGGGGTTCGCGGTTTGAGCCCAGAGGCTGCCCTGGTTAATAATGCGGGTGTGCTTAATGCATACTCATTAAGCACTCATAAACAAGATAACGTATACCATTGGAACCTCATTTGCCAGTAAAAAATATGATAAAAAAATTTACCCTTCTAGGCTCTAAGGAAAGCTGTCTCGGGTGTAGACCAATCAACTTCAAGGACAGTGCATACATTATCAGAGTTATGTTTTTTGTTTGCATTATGACTGCAGGTATTGTGGTGTATGCAAACATGACTCCTTGTAAAAAAGTGTGTCAGTTTTGTTGCCAGATAGAAGGGTAAAAAAACAATTATCAAGATAACGTACGTTAAGGTAATTTATTGGCATCGGTAGAGAAGCAAAAACATGAGAATCGTTTTTTGATACTGGCAAAAAAGTTCCCGTAGGTATAGAAGCACAAATGAAATTTAAGAAGAACAATTCACCACCATCAACCTTAACGCTGCTTTACAATATATAAAAATACACCAACATTTTGGACAAAGGTCTTTTCTTTAGAAAGTTCATT